>NW_012102865.1:3098582-3138111 GCF_000951045.1 Mandrillus leucophaeus
ATATACATCCAGCAAATATTTGCTGAATATTGTTGAATAAGTGATTTCAAAGCCACTTATTTAGCCCAGCCTGGTTTATAGACAGATATATGTTTTGTCATTTAAGGTAAATAATAACTGGCATACCTGTTTTCCATGATAAAAATGAAAGTAGATTTTATAAATTCATTGTCTCTTTTTATTCCCCGAGCGTGGTCTGGTTTAGAATTGCACATGAAAAATTGTGAAGTGAGCTTAGCATCTTATGTTATCCATTATGCTTTCTCTTTCTCACTTTCTTTAATTTCTTAGAGTTCTTATGGCCTCTTTAATTTTTTTCTAATCAAAGAAAATGAGGTGAGAAGTCACTTTCACATGGGTGTGGATGAACCAATATCATCTCTCCTAAAGCAATAGATCTATTTATAGGAATCTCAGTTTTAAATAACATGAGTGATAATAATTTATAAATCAGTCAGACTCTAGGCAATGTGTTAAACACAGATATTGAGGTGAGGAGTGTACAAATTTCTACTTTAATTTATGGCATTAGAATGACACCTTGCTTGCAGCCAGACACTTTGGCCACATGTCTGACATTGTTTGAATATATTATGAAGCCAGATTAAACAATCCTGTGTGTATTTTAAATTTTTTAGAAACAGAAGAATGAAATGAGTTTCATTGAAGACAGAGATATGTTATGAAAACATAAACATTTTGAAACTTTAATCAAAATAGTAACCTTTACTTGTTTTTATGTGCAAAAAGACAACAATTTAGGAAACTTTGCATATATTTAACATGTATAAGAGCTATTTTATCTATCTATAAATTTAACTAAGTCTCTGTCTGATTGTTTATTTCTACTCATCTGGAATCTGGAACCTTCCTGTTTTGCGGGGAGCCTCAGGTAGGCTCCACTTCCCACAAAGAGACAAAGGAGGCAGATATTCCTCTCTCAATGCCCTAGCAGCTAGGGCTCAGGTAACTGAGTTAACCTCAAGCAAATGAATGTTCAAGCCCAGGACATTGAATCTTCTCATTAATTAAAAGATTTTCAAGTTAGTGGGAACTATGGAGTAAAGTCCAGGCGTGCAGCAGTGCTAGTGAGAAAAACAGGAAGTGTCCTGTGATAGCATTGCAGTCACATCATCTCTGGGACATGACCTGGCTGTGTTATTAGCTTTTAGCCTCTCTTGGATCCTGGGGCTTTCTGAGAGGCTTCTCTAGCCCCCTTGTCAATTATGTAAGGTACAGGCAGGCTCTAACATAGCCCCCAGTGATCCCTCCCCACTGATTCTTGTGCCCTCGAGTAATCTTCTCTCTTTGAGTGTGGGCTGGACCTAATGGCTCATTTCTAACAAATAGAATGTGGCAAAAGTGATGAGATGTTACTGTTGAGATTAGGCTACAAAGAGACTGTGACTTCTGTCATCGGTGTACACATTCTCTTGCCTGCTTTGAGAAAAGCCAAATGACATTTTGTAAACGACCTTACAAAGAGACCTGCATGGCAAGGAACTACCTGGTTGGTAGTCCATGGCTGGACAACAAGCACCATGGACCTGAGGTGTGTTAACTCATGTGAGTAAGCTTGAAAACAGATCCTCCTTCAGGTGAGGCTGGAGGCTGGCTAGACGGGCTTGGAGTCTTGTGAGAGACCTCTAGCCAGAAACCCCCAGCTGAGCCATTACCCACAGAAACTGATGTCATTACCCACAGAAACCGTGACATACTATATCTGCTCGTTGTTTTCCATTGTTAAGCTTTGGATAATCTGTTACATAGAAACACATAACTAATTAAGTGTCCTTCCAGAAAATCCCTCTTCTGTTTAAGTAAACTGGATTAGGTTTCTGTTGGCTGCAATGAAGAATGCAGAAATTGTTACCAGGAATAGAAATGGTTGTGATCTGATACAGTAGGACTGAAGACAGTGGAAATCTTTTCAGGATTCTGGAAAAAAAATCCTGAAATTAAATAAGACACTTATTTAAAATTTTAATCTGTGGTCAATTTATAATGAAGTACCCTTTGAAGGCAAAATTTTGGTAAATCCAATGTTTGCTGCCTTAGGAAAATAGTAGAGGTATGTGGGATTTAAGGTCATGTAGCGGGGTGGCTTTTTCTAATAGTACTGGGCAGATCAGAGGAGAATAACCAAGGGTAAGTTTCTAGATTTTCAGCAAGGCATAGATGTTTTATGACTTTGCCAAAGATTCAACAACTGTTTGAAGTCATAGAGCTGAGTCAGTCAAGAACCCAATGAATAGTTTGATCTAATTAGTTACTAAATTAGAATACAGTCAAAATTTTGGTTCAAATGTCTCTTATATGAAAATGGAAAGTCAGAATTGGGCTGGCAATATCTAGGAGGATAAGAAGCCCCAGTGAAGCTGGAACTGCCAATACCACTGAACTCATGGCAACCAATGCAGACCCACTTCCCCTATCTGGAAAAGTTGTTCTCTCTTTGCCTGAAGATGCCGTAAGTCTTTAACCTGTGGGAAATTCCTTACTAAGGCAACTTACCTCGTTTTCACTCTGAAAATACCTTTAATTGTTTACTTACTTAGCTTATTGGAACCTGTATTGGCCCATATTTAATAAAAAGAGATGTCAGAAATTCCTTGGTAATTATAGAGAAGAAGCAGCTAAAGAAGGCTTCAGAAATTGGGGTGATTTTATCTAACATGACCCAGTTGGGGCAGGATATACTTTATTTGCCAAAATCATGAAAAATGGATTTTTTAGGGGGAGAAAAATGCTATTGCATTGCCCTTTTGGAAAGGGGCTTTGGAGATTTTTCTCTGTAGATCGGCATACTATTAAATGCTGCAGGTACAACTGGTTCCTGGGTTGCAGTGGGGATGGTTGAATGCTGGAGAGGCAGAGGCCAGGCTTACTTGCCTCTTGTATTAGGTAGAGGGGGATAAAATAGCTGGTCAGTCCACTAAGATTCTACTCGAGGCCCAATAAATTACACTGTTAGAGAATCTATAGCCTTTTTCCTAATTATCAAATGGATCGATCCAATGACTCAGCATCTATGAATGAAGAGAGTTCAAAGTACCTTTGAGAAAAAACAAGCATATGCTGTGAACCTTCATTCTAGGATTTTCAAATTATTCTATTTCTACTTGCCATCACAGTTGTGTCATTTATATGATTATTTGGTACTGCCAAATAATAGTGAATAGACACTAATTTACAATGCTACTGTGGATCACCAGTCATGGGCTTATGGCGAGTGAGCTGATAAACAGAATTCCAACCAGGTAGGGGAAAATTGGGAAGATGTTAGTAAAGGATAAAAGATTTAGTTAGAGAGGAGAAATAAGGTCAAGATATATATTGTACAACATGGTAACTGTGGTTAATAACAATGAATTGAATACTTAAAAATTGCTAGGAGAGTAGATCTTAGGTGTTCACACCCCAAAAATGAAAAGTATATGAAATAATGCATATTTTAATTAGCTATATTTACCCATTATTAATATATACATGTTTCAATATACGTATATCATAAGTGTATACAATTTTTATTTATCATTTAGAAACATTTTTAAAAATACCATTATATTTCCTACATGAGGAAAATGTAGAATGCATACAATAAAGTTATAAAGGGGAGAAAATTGATTTTTGACCCAAAGAATGCTGAATCACTGGAGAATCGTTAGAGATTAGTGCCACAATACAATATTTGAAAGATTCGGGGGAATTGATTCCTACTCCATTCTCATTTATCTGTCCAATATGGCTGGTGCTGAAGATAGATGACTTCAGGAAAATGACAGGTGGTTACCCCAAATGAAACTGCTGTTTCAAATGAGATCCCCTTACTGGAGCAAATCAACATACCCTAACATATGTTGTGCAATTACTTATTTGAAAATATGTTTCTCTTCTTTTTTCCACTGAACAGAAGATACCAGAACTTTTAAAAGCTAGCACTGTCTCTCCAAACTGTGGCCCAGAATTCCATCAACATGTAGTTACACTCTATTGTCCACCTTGTGCTGATAGAACCTGGAAAGCAGTTCTCTTAAAGGTGATGGCATGACATTTGCATGGCATTCATTCACTTGAAAATAGCTGTTGAGTGCTTATTTTGTGTTAGTGTCCTTTTTAGTGTTTAAAATGTAGCAGTGAACAAAAGGGAACAAATTCCTGTTCTCATAAGCTTATATCATGGAAGGGAGAGAATAAGTATAAACAAGCATGTGTATGCATCACATATTAAATTCTGATGAATGCTATGCAAAAAAAAAAAAGAAAAAAGAAAAAAACGGGAGTAAATGAGGTCAGAGGATGATACTTAATATTGAGGGTTAGGGAAGGCTGAACTGACAGGGTGATATACCAATGGAGACCTGACGGAACACAGAAAATGCAACACAAAATATTTTGGACAAGAAAGTTCAAAATTTAAGGAATAGGTAATGCAAAGACCATAAAAGCAGTGACCTGAATTTCAGTGTGAACACAGCAGCTGGTACACTGTGAGTGAGGTGGGGATGAGGACAGAGGCAAGAGATCATTTGGGTCTTTGTAGTCTATCTCTGAGTGAATTGGGAAATGGATGGTTTTATGCAGAAGTTTGACATTCTGATATACATTTTACAAGAATCATTTATTTCTTGTTTTCTTCAAGTGGTATCAAAACTGATTCCTCCCATAGCATCCTGCCACAAAATAATATTGCAACTTTAATTAATATCAATGTTTGGATTTACTTATGGTAAGATACCACTGGGTGACACAGTCCTGTGACCTCTGACTGCAGGAACCAAATCATTATCACTTAGAGAATGAGTGGAACGTAGTAGTTTACACCCAGCAGCAGAAATGTGGGAGTGACAGCCCATTTGCATTTTTCAGTTGTCAAAGTTATTTTATGGGTATAGCCTTGGATCTGTATAACTCTATGTTTCTGAAGAACTTGTGAGATAGAACCGTTGAGAACATATTTACATGAGGGATCATTAAAATATCTGGGAAAGAACTCAACAGAAAGGAAAAGAAACAAGATGCACACATACAATGTGACTTCAAAGACCTCTCATTTAAAATAACACAGCTTAAGTTCGGCTGATATAGTCTGTACTATATTCTCACAAAAATGCTCAAAAAAATAGAAAAAAGAAAAAACCTTATAACATCTTAAGATAAGTTTGAGCATCAACCTAATTTCAGAATGTGAAAGGAATTTCCACTGACTCTAAGGTATATAAAATTGAATTGAGAACCCTATGAGTGGCCCATCCAATGACTTGGCAACCTTGCGCACTGTTTCTCTTGTCGTTCATATTATGACTGTGCTTTATTCTGGGAATGCCTATGCTTCTCAGCCACGTGTAGGAAAGCACGGTACAGTCAGGCTGAAGATGCTCTATTCTTATAAGATGATTTCTATAATATGTAATAATGGAAATGTTAGGAAACAAAAGTTGTTGCAGTATGTCATGCAAACTTTGCCTCCTTGGCACTTTGAAATCTGTTAAAAAACATAAGAGTTTCTCTTCTCTGTGCACCAGGTGACCTGAAATACATAGTAATTGATGTCATCATCTTGAATATAAAAGACAAAGTGTGGTGCAAGTGTAGCCCTTCGAGGTCACCACCACTTGTCAGGCAGCAGGGCTTGGGAAGTCTTCCACAGTCCACAGAATATGGACTAAGATTTATGGAAAAGAATTTGCTGGGGAAAGTCTACCAATTAAGAACCAATAAGAAGGAAAGAAGCATATAGTGCCTGCATTTTCTTCGTGTCATGGAGTTAATGCCATGGCCTGGGTGGTCTAATAGAAATGGAATATATTTGCATTAGCATGATGGGTCTCCATTCTCCTGTGATTCTTTCTTCTATTGAGTAAGTGTAAGAACAACAATGGTCAGTGGGCATACAATAGACTACTGGGTCACCAGGCAATCTGAATTTAGAAGACAGCTTTCTCTATCAATTGTCTGGGTAATCTTGAAGCCCAGTACTTAGATACTATGTGAGGTCTGTAGGAGACCGAAATCCTGTCTCCAGGGAGGAAAAAACCACCAGTAACATGAAAATTTGAGTTTAGGTACATTCTCTTTGACTAGAGAAGGAGAGAAAGCCTCAGCTGGCTGCTTGTCTAGGCGTTTTAGAGAGACCTGGTTGCTGTACCATAGTACGTCATCTTGGATGAGAGAAACAGTTATCAGACTCCCAATGCGTCACTCCAGACCTCGTTTTGCCCACTGCTATTAAGATGATTTGCAGAGAACCTTAAGTTCTGTTCAGACCTTTGCAACATTTCAGGGAGAGAGGTCTTACTAGCAGAAGATTGAAAAATCAGTTTTGTTTTTAGATGAACCTTTATATATGTCTGTATGTTTACTATTTTCTGTGTTCCTTATTTCCTTGTGTAGACCCATTTTTCCATTTAGTATCACTTTTCCTTTTTCCTGAAGGACTTTTTTTGTTTTGAAAGATAATTTGGCTGGGTGTAGAACACTAGGTGGTGAGTTTTTTTTCCTTCAGTATTTTAAATACATTTTATCGCTTGCTTGCATTGTTTTTGATAAGAAATCTATTTTCATTCTTACCTTTGTTTCCCTACACATAATGTTTTTTTCTCTGCTTTTAAGACTTCCTCTCTATAACTGGTTTTAAGAAATTTGATCATCATCTGCCTTGGTGTAGTTTTCTTGGTATTTCTTGTGCTTGAAGTTTGTTGAGCTTTTAGGATCAATAAATTTGCAGTTTTCCTCAAATTTGAAAAATTTTAGGCCACTGTTTCTTCAAACAGTTTTTTCTTTTCCCTCACTTCTCCTTTGGGTATTTCAATTTCATATATACTCATCTGCTTGAAGTTGTCCCACAGTTTGTTAATGCTGTATTACTTTTTCTTTTTCAGTCTTTTTCAGTTTATGTTTCCGTTTTAGACAGTTTCTAGTGCTATGTTTTCATATTCACTGACCTTTATTCTTCGAAACCTAATCTGCTATTAATTTTGTTCAGTGCATTTTAAATTGCAGATGTTAAAATTTTATCTTGAAAATTCAATTTGGATCTTCTTTTTCTTAGATATCTCTACCTAAAATGCTCACTCTTTACTTTCTTGACTATATGGAATTTTGGTGTGTTTTAATGTCCTTATGTACAAATTGTAGCATCTGTGACATTTTTGATTTGTTTCTATTGATTGATTTCTTTCTCCTCATCCGAGATCATATTTTCCACCTTTGCATATTTGGTAATTATTACTAATTATTACTTGGCTGACAGACATTATACATTTTATCTTGATTATTTTTATATTCCTACAAATATTCTTGACCTTTATTCTGGGATGTAGTTACATTACTTGGAAACTGTTTGATCAGAGTCTTGCTTTTGAGCTTTGTTAGGTGAGATCATAGAAGCCTGTAGTCTGGGGCTAATTATACTTTATTATTAAGGCAATACCTTTCTGAGTACTCTACCTAATGACCTGTGAATTCTGAGATTTTTTTCAGTCTGGCTAGTAGGAGCACACACTATTCCTGGTTATGTGTCAGCCCTGGGGAATATTATTTGTAATTGTTTTGGCATTTTCTCCTTGACTTTGTGTAGCTTCCTCACACACATGCAAAGATTAACACACTGCTGAGGTTAATCTCTGCTGAGGCTCAAGTTATATCCTCTGCATATTTCAGGGGCTTGCTCTGTGTACAGGACTCTATGCTCTGGCACTCTGCCCTATGAACTCTAGCCACCTTGGCCTCCTTGGACTCCTAACTCAGTTCAACTCAGGAAGACCACTGGGTTCTGCCTGAGTTTCCTTTCCCTGCACTGTGGCCTGGAAGCTCTGCCTAGGCACTAGAGTGAGACAGCAATAGGTCTTCCCTTGTTTATTTTCTCTTTATCAGGAATCACAGTCTTCTTTCCATCTTGATTGAAAACAGTTCTATTATATATATTATCATGAAGAAAAATGTAAGGCAATTATCAGAAAACTTTTCTAATTTTTGTCTGTTACTTGATTTTATAATTGTTTCTTTTCCTTGTAAAAATAAACTGTTTTTTTGATTTGGCAGATATGAGTGACTTCAGTAAAATTTCCATAACATAATTAGAATGTTAATATTAGCCAGGAAACTGGCTAGAGTTCTATTGCAAAGATTTTACTATTTGTGGCAGCTTGAATAGCATTGCCCTGCTGTATTCAATTATTACCAATAATATTTTATCCATGCAGATTTTGTACCTATTTTAATATCTAAAACCACACCTAAAACCAAAACAATTTTGAAGACACTGGTATCTAGAAGGTTACTATGCCCAATAAAGATATGAAGAATTCTGGTAGCATTACCTTCTGGAGATTTTAGATTTCCCTATATAACATATTTTCACAATATCAGATTATGGGGATGAGTAAGAGTTATATTTTAACTCCAACAGACCTACATTGAATTAAATCCTGCTAGTTCTGATATTAATAATTAGAAAACTTATACATCAAGCTATCCTATGTCTTAGAAGGAGATTTAATTGGCACCCAAGTAAATAGAAAGTTGGGCTAAGTGAAATGTGTATACTCTGACTTTTAAAAAATGTTGGATATGGAAAATTCTTATTTTGTTAGCAGGAGTAGATAATGTAAATGGAAGAACTCTGAAAAGTCTTCTAAAATGAAGATGGGATAGATCCTAAAACGGTAGAGTAAGAACAATCTTTTCAAATTATCCATAGCAGGAGACAGAAAAAAATTATTAGAATACTGCCATCTTTTATAGCACTGTGAAGTTCTGGCCTCTATTAAATAGAAACAGAAAGTCATTAGGAAGACAGAGGTTGAGATGGAAAGGTAACATAATGATAGAAGTAATAATGAGAAGTGTTAAGTGTATAGTGAAAGGTAGAGTTAATACCATAAAAGGATTAAATCCGTGATGGAGGATCGCTTGCAGAAGCTCTCTAAGATCAGAGAGAATAAAGAGAGACTAATAAAAAGAATAAATGAGTAAATAATACATGTAGAGGAAACGAACTTGTAGAATGTTTGACAGTTGTAGGGTATCTGACATAAACATTAGAACACTTAGCAGCAATAACCAGTCTGAAAAAAGGGAAATATACAAACTTTAAAAAAAAATCAGTATACAGATTTAAAATTTTCCTCTCATTTATACAAAATCAATCCTACAAGTCCACACCTAGATTTAGCTTTACAAAATTTTTTCTTAATCAGAAAAACATCTGGTACTTTGTTGGTGAAAAGTTTACTAAATTGCTTCCAAAAGAATGATTTTTTAAAGAAAAGACTAGCCTCAGACTTCTCTTTAGTACTAAATGTCATAATGAAATGACATTAAAATGGAGAATTTTGAGAGAAGAAATTTGAAATGCTGAGTTGTGCATTTCCCCAAGTTGTCTTTTATGTTTCTAAGCAGTAGAAAGACATTCCTAATATATAAGGGCTCAGAAGATATATTCCACATGTAAATCAAACAAAAGTAGACAATAAATTAACCTCAGGCATTTGAATGATCACCAAAAATTATAAAATCAAGAGAAGTGGTAATTATGAAAGACATTGATTATGAATGATTTTTTACACAATTTGACATGAATTCAGGAATCCAGTTAACTATAGCTTTAGTTGGACTCCATGTCATCATGGTTAAAGTCGTTTCTGAGACAGTTTGCAGAATTTTTCTTTTTTGCTTTCACTGTATTTCCATTGACAATGACAAGTGTTTCTTGTGCTTTATTGTTGAAACTAAGTTAGACAGAAGCTCTTTCCATATTTGATGACAACTTAAAATAAGTGGGAAAAATACTTGCCAACAATCACTAAATTACTTCCACTTGGAAAATTACTAAACACATACTTCAGAGTAGAGGTGCATAGAAAACTTAATGGCCACTAGATATGAGTGGATAGTTTCTGTATCATTAAAAATCAAGTAAAATGACTTGATGTAAGATTTGGGGTATTTTAGATATTGGGAATGCCTGACAAATAATCTAGTGGCAAACATCAATTGTAAGTCCGTTTTCAATGTCATCTTACATGCAGAAATTTTGAATATTTCATCCATGGTACTTAAAAATAAGAATCTAAAATATGATCCCAGATATGTAAACAAAATATACTTGGATAAAAAGACGATAAGGACATACCTAGATAGATAAGTTCATGGGGATTACAAGATGACTTTCTTCTTATGAACTGATGATCCAAACTGAAATTTTCATTCACACTTTGTCCCATTTTGGGATGGAAACTATTTAGTGATAATTCTGAATTGAGGGGTTCTTAGTGGTCAGAATTTATGCTGCCTCAATGTCAAGTCTGTACTAACTCCTCTGTGTTAATACACTGCAAATAAATCTGAGAGATATATATCTGTTATTTATCAACTCAGATATTTGTTTATTAAGCTTGCTATTCTAATCTTTTAGGAAGAAATCTATTTTGATATTTCATGAGAATGTAATAGAAAGTGTTAAGTTTGCAGTTTTAGTAGTTAGGGGTAGGGATCATGGTAGGGAGTGAAGGCCTTAAGGTCAAAGAGTCATATAGGAAATGATGGAGCTTCCATGTAGTTCTCTCCATCTTGTATGAGATCTTGCACATCATGGATAAAAACATTAGACATCATGTGTGAAATGTGTTCCTTGCCTATTCCTACCTCTCTTCAATGGATCTTAGAATATTTGACCTGAATTTCTTATTTGGGAACCTTTTTATACTTTTTTCTATATTCTTAATCTAAATGTAGAAATATTGACCAACTTTTCATTCGACATCTAAGGAACTCTAGAACCTTGAACTTGCTTTGACAATATGGCTTCTGGTTCTAATTTGGGGCTCCTTAGAGATCCTGAATAGAAGTTGCTCCCTCTCTTCTGTTACTTATTGGAAAAACCTAACCCCTAATCCTTACGTAACTCATCTTGATGCTACCAAAACCTCAACTCTGGCACCATGCCTTTTTAAAAAAAATTAAATAAAAGTTAAAATAACAATTAAAGCCTTTGCGGATTACCCTTTAAGAGATTTATGGATTGCTATTTTTTTCTGTTTAACTCCAATAAAAGGAATTTGACATTTATATAGCTATTAGTTTTCATTTAACACATGTTGAGACTTTAATTAATCCTTATTGGTTCTTGCTGAGCCTCCAAACATGGACTAAGTTCACAGGATAGCTTTTTGCAGATGGATCATATCACATAAATAAGAATGTAACTTCACTCAGAAAATTCTTTCAAAAGAAATATGTTATTTAACTATTCAAACCTCTTATAATAATTGAGTCTTATGATTTATTTGTTAAAGGCCCCATTTATCTTTGCTCATGAAATAAAATATTCAAAAACAGATTACAAAGGAGCATGGTCATGCAAACTTTAGTAAAAGACTCAGAACACTTTATGTCCACTACATGTGGACAATTCTTTCTGCATGTGAACTGCCCTTTCCTGCATCCACAGCTCTTACCCCTTCACTCTGTATTATCTTTACAAAAGAGAAGGAGACGACATACAAAATTAATTTAAGTAAAGGTCTGCATTACAACTGAAAGCCATTAACTGGCAGCCGCTCACCAAAGTACAGGCAAAAATCAATTTTAATTAGTATTTTTGGCTTTAATGAAAAGTGATTACAAAATTGGCATTTTAGCTAATACTGTTGAGATTTATGGTGAGCTGATGCTAATTAATTTTCTGTTGAATTGCTGTGGGCCTTAGTGTCGTCAATAAAATGGTGTATTTGCTGATACCAGGGCTGCATCAGCAGTTCAGTTTTGTAACAAAAGGCTTCTTAATGGTTTACAGGTGTATTTCACATTATTACTGTAAGCTACAGTGCATTATTATTTTTTCCATAAAAAGACTGTTATAGGCAATCAAATTTCATATCATTTTATTAATTGAGACCATATTATTTTAATGTATCTTGAGTGTTATCCACAGGACTCTTTATTTCAAATATAGCTTTCTTTTGTCTACTTGCAAGTGGTAAGAAAATTAGATGATATACTTTAATTAGAGAATATTTAATGACTGATTTCTCTTTATTTCTTCACTGTTCCTCTTCCCTTGATTATATTGGTAATAAATTGACTTCTGAACCTAGTTACATGCTTTAGATCCATTTTGAGGCAGGAAATAAAAAAGAATTAAGCTTTACAATTTACTCTTGTCATATGATTTGAGTTTTAAATGCTCTTTAGCTTGCTTTTATTGTGATTATTTCCTCCTTTTTTTAGAAAAGTAAAACAGTTCTTACTGAAGACCTTAAAAATTATATGATGTAGGCTGAAAATTTGTATCCTGGCATTGACTTTGTTGGACCTATGAAAGTCATTTTGTTCATTTGTTAATGGCATTATTGGCTGTCATAGACAGACACAAGGTGGCGTTATCTACACTCAAAAGGATGGCCTATGGAGAAAGAGTGTTGGAATTTTGACTGACTGTATTTGGCTTTGGGGACTTGGGTAAGTTACTTAACCTGTCTAAGCTTCTGTTTTCTCAGCTGTGTGATGAAAATAACTATGCCCATGTCAAAATATATTTTGAGCATTAAAATTAAAAATGACTTAAAGCAAAACATTCAACAAACAATAGCCATTTTACTTTTGAAATGAAAGCCATTTTATTTTGAAATGATGTTTTGTTAAACATCGTTTTATTACCTACTGAAATATATATATAATTGGGTTACAAATTTTTATAATATTTAGGATCCAAGTCATGCAAATGTATTTTGTGATCATACAAGTCTAAGCATAATGTATGATTAAATCATTAATTAGTAAAACCAAAATGATAGAAAATATAAACTAAGAACTATAGAGTCTTAGAATTTTATAGTAGACTCAATGGAATAGGCTCAATTTAAAATAACTGAGATGTCTAGTTTTTTTTAAAAATAAGTACATAGAGGCTCATATTAAAAGTTAAATGACTTGATTAATAAATTACAGTGAGTCTTAGGAAGGGCCTGATCAATTCTGGTGGCAAATTTTATGACTTTTTTATGTGTTAAAGGGAGCCAACATCAAATTGATCCACTAGAGATTAGTAATAACTATATGAGAAAGCTTTTCTAGTCCAGATTTAGGATGATATAACATGGGAAACTGAATATATTTTTTAAAAATTTTTAGGTAGAATTTGGAGAGGTGAAAAAAATCTTGCTTCTTCTCATTGTTGCCTAAAACACTGAACAGCTTATCACATGGACTGATGAACAGTGTCCTATAGGCTTTTAGAAAGTATACACTTCAAAATCCCACTTAAAATTTGAAAAAAAAAAAACTATAAATATTCCACTGAAAAGACTCTGGGAATATTTTCTGTTTAAAAATTTTTAATTTTATTATTTTAGAAGGAGAGACAATTTATTTTCCAGGAGCACAGCACAGATTTAAATACACATTTGCTAATCAGGTCTTGGATGAATGGACCCCCCTCTCCCCACCTTCTTCCACAGGCCTTCTTACAGCCTGATTGAGATGGCTCCATGTTGGGGCCCACAAAATGTATAAAATACATCCTCATACCTCAGAGCTATGGCAATAAGAGACATGCTTGATTTTCATTTTCCAGGTACAATAGAATTATACAATTATAAATCAGAGAGAAGCCTTAGGGAATATTTATTCTAAAATTCTCATTTTGTAGATAAGGAACTTAAAGCACAGAGGAGTTATAAAACTTGCCCTTGTCACCCAGCTAGTGTGCAGCAGATCTGGGAACTACAGTTCAGGTGCTCTAAATCATCGCTTGGTGATCTTTCCTTTATTCGATATATCCAATGGTTTAGAAATAAGTTAACCATTTTGTTCCAAATGTGCTTCATTTTATGTTTCTCACATTACTTGATGTGCATAAACTTTCAGGTAAAATATTTTAAGAGAGACGTTCTCTTGGGCAGAAGGTGAAAGAATAGAGGTACATATCTTGGGTAGTTGCTAGGACATGAATATGCAGAATTGTTGAATTTTCAATGTATCAGCTTTGGTCATTACTTAGTCTTCACCTTTGTATGTCCAGAACACTTGATTTTGGGACTGTATTTAGGAATGGTCAAGTTCTGGCCATTTTTTTGTGGTTGTTGTTAACTAATTCAAAATACCTTTGTGCAAAATGGCAATATTGAACTACAGTGAGAAATTTAACTTCTGAGTGAATGAATTATTCTTTGCTGTTCTGGAGAAAAGTCTACATTAGGAAGACAAATTATAACTGCAAGATTGCTAATGAATCGTAGACACAGAGAAGGGAAATTGGTTGTATGCTCTTAATGATCCTGGTCAGCAAGATGATTGCCAGATGAATCTATCTCTACTATAAGAGTGTATTGGCCTAGAATACCAGAATACTCATTGCAGGGCTAGCCTCAAGGGTGTGCAACCTGTGCAGTCGCACTGGGCCAACACACAGAAGGAACCCACTCTTGGTTTAATGCTGTGCTGTTGTTCTGACATTTTAAATAACATTATCTTTGGACTTGTGTTTGTAAGTGAAGTCTGTTGGGACAAAGGAGCATGCCTGTGAATGAATAGAGGACATATATGCAGTATGTGAATCTGCCATTTCTTGCTACCTTATTTTCATTGAGCATCTTGAGCACAATAGGATGCTCCATGAACACAGAATTCCAGTAGACCCAAGATATGTGGGAGTTCAGAGAGAGTCAAAGTGTATTGCTTGTATTAAGTAAGCACGAAGCTGACAGCCCAAGAGGCCATTCTTTCCATTCTCACCAGAACTTGCTTAGATTCCAGAAGGATGACATGATGTTGGGACAAACACTTCTATTCTTTCATACTCATGCTACTTTCCTGTATTAGCTACCCACCTATGCTGAAAATGATGACGTGGGAGGAAAAAGAGAGCAACCTTGTATTAGTCTATTTTCACACTGCTGATAAAGGCATACCAGAGACCATGTAATTTATAAAGAAAAAGAGGTTTAATGGACGCACAGTTCCACGGGGCTGGAGAGGCCTCAGGATCTTGGCGGAAGGTGAAAGGCATGTCTTCCATGGATGGCGGCAGACAAGAGAACGAGGGCCAAGCAAAAGGGGCAACCCCTTATAAAACCATCAGATCTCATGACACTTATTCACTACCACCAGAACAGCATGGGGGAAACTGTCTCCATGATTCAGTTGTCTCCCCACCACAACACATGGGGATTATGGGAGCTACAATTCAAGATGAGATTTGGGTAGGGACACAGCCAAACCATATCAGACATATAGTTTCTTTTCCTTTCAGTCCTTTTGAATTCATCAGTAAACTGAAGGTAGAAAGTATTGGTAAAATGTGCATGCAATCAAGAAGTGAAATAAAAACAGTTGAGTTAGTTTTGTCTGTGTTTCTCCTTTGCTGGTAAGAATGAAATATATATGCACGTATGAGCTACAACATGTGAATTGTGTAATTTCAATAATTTCACATACAAATTAAATGCTCTTGTATTTACATTTAAAACTAACATTGAACAATATAAAGATAAATAGTGAAGTTCATGCTAATGATTTAAAATATTAATTTTTCTTCACTTAGGAAGACATTAAATAGTGAATAAAAAACACCACATGGTGGAGAATGCAGAAAAAAGAAAAACTTTTATTTTTTAACACTTATACTGGCACATTTTCCTGCTCTTTTAACTAACAACATTGAATTTTCACTTTGTGCTGTATCCTACAAATTACGGAGTCAGTACTGACTCATTGTGGTCCACAAGAGAACATTCTATATCATTCTTCAGACACACTGCCATTTTCTGAATTTCAAGCAGATTATCTTCTCTCTTTTGGTAGAAGGAAAAAAGAAATACCTTTTTTTCCTTTAGATTGATTACGATACAGTTGATTATATACTCTTTTATGATATCGATAATAATTCAGTCATGCCTTCTTGAGACTGTATCCTGGTCCTCTTGATTAAATTTTGATTTGATTTGCAAGCTAGGCTAAATTTACTCCAAGTTTACTCTTCAGATGGCTAATTTCATCCTACTTCACAGAGTTGTAAGGGCTTAATTTATGTATTCAGTAAATATGTACTGAGCAGCTATTTCCAGCAGGGCACTTTGGGAGGTGCTGGGACTCAGCAGTGAGTAAGACAGACAGGGTCTATGCCTTTATGGGGATGCATTTGGGTGGGGGAGACAGACAATAACAAGTATATAAAAAAAGCAAACTTCCGCAAACTTCCGAGATTTAGTTGAATCCATGGTAAGAAAAAGCAGTGTGATGGAAAAAACAGTAACAAGGAGAAGCCATTATAAATAGTGTAATCAAGGAAGGACTGAGTAAGAAGAATGTATAATATCTGATCTGGGACCTGAATAATGAGTCAAAGTTCTAGAAAGAGAACGTTTCAGACAGAGGGAGCTAGAATTATCAAAGTGTAAAGATAAAATACTGTATAGTGAGTTGAAAGATGGCCTTCAAAAAGATATAACCATGCCCCAGACCTTGTGAATGTGAACTTATTTGGAAAAAGATTATATTTGCAGATGTAATTAAGGATCTCACAGTGAGATAATCCTTGATTAACCAGGTGAGCCCTAAATCCGGTGGAAACTGTCTTTATAACAGATAGAAGAAAACAAGACAGACAGAGGAGGAGGCCATATGAAGGCAGAGGTATAGATTGGAGTTCAGTTGCCATAAGCCAAGGAATACCTGGAACTCCCAGAAGCTAGGAAGAGGCAAGGAAGAATTTTGCCTTAGAGTCTTTGGAGAAAGCATGGCCCTGTGACACCTTATTTTGAGTTTATGTCCTCTAAAACTGTGAGAGAATACATTTTTGATGCTTTAATTCACCTGCTATGGTTTTAATATTTGTGTACACTCCAAAGTTCATTTAAAACTGAATCCCCAATGCATCAGTATTAAGAGGTGTGACCTTTGGGAGATAATTAGGTCAAGAGCACTTATGAATGAACTAATAATCTTGTAATTGGCTAGAAGGAACTAGCTAGGCCCCCATCTTTTGCCTTTCCCTCCCTTCTGCCATGTGAGGACGCAGCATTTGTCTCTCCTCCAGAGGATGCAGTAACAAGGTGCCATCTGAGAAGCAGAGACAAGGCCATCATCAGACACTGAACCTGCCAGCGCCTTGATCTTGAACTTCCCAATCTCCAGAGCCGTGAAAAATAAATTTCCGTTCTTCATAAATTACTCCACCTTAGATATTTTGTTACAGCAGCACAAATGAACTGAGCCACCACCCAATTGGTGGTAATTTGTTGTGGCATCCTCAGAACACTAATACACTTGATGTTTTTTGAAGAAATAAAAAGGGGTCAGTGTGAGTAAGATAAAGTGAGAAGGTGGAGGAGACTGAGAGGATATCAGAAAAGCAGGCTGAAGCCAGATTCCCAAGGGTCAGGTAGACATAGGAAAGAGCTGGAATTTTTATTATGAGTCATGGGAAGCGGTTAATGGATATTAAGCTAGAGAATCATTTGGTGTACATTTAAGCTGCAGTGCAGAGAATGGGCTGTCAGAGAGTCAAAGAGTGCAGCAATACTGTAGCGGAAAGTAGTAAAAATACTATAGTATTTGACCAGCTGAGAGATGATGGTGGCACAGACCCGTCTCATCTCAGAAATACAAGACGGGGACCAGATTGAGATATATTTTGAGATTAGAATGACAGGACCTGGCGAGAGATTGGATATAAGGAATCCAAGATAACTTC
Source organism: Mandrillus leucophaeus (assembly GCF_000951045.1). Classification (NCBI taxonomy): domain Eukaryota; kingdom Metazoa; phylum Chordata; class Mammalia; order Primates; family Cercopithecidae; genus Mandrillus; species Mandrillus leucophaeus. The sequence continues at coordinate 3,116,278 of NW_012102865.1, forward strand.
TGATATTTTCAGAGCAAACAAGTGGGTAATGGTAATGTCATTCACTCAAATGGCAATGACTAGTAGAGAAACAGGTACCCACTGTTGATAGTGGAAATCAGAAGATTCTGTAGAACATAATTAAGGTTTAGAAATCCAAATGGAGATTTTTAGATAGCATTACTTGAGATAATGTATGCTAAAAACATAATTAATTAGACATATGTAATTGCTCAAAAAATGAATACATCCTTTAACATTTAATGATGACTTGGTTTTCTTACTTTAGTTCTCACAAAATAGCCATTTTATTGTTTGGGATATCACTCCATCACTCTTTCACTGCGGTCATTAGTTCTTGCCTTCATTTATTATTAGACTAGACTAATGGCCTTTGTGGGCAAAGTTCCATGAACCAAGCTCATTTTCATGTCTCCATATTTGATATTTCTACACCAGTCCACAGGTCATAGAGTGTAATGTCAGTTTAGGGCTAAAACTTGCATCACAAATTAGCAAGTGATTTCTCCAAAGTAAGCAGTTCCCTGACACTGGTGATTTGCAAATATTAAATCCACCAACTAGAAGAAATGCAAGAATCAACTTTTTGTCCAAACTCTACTTTAATCTTGGCTCAGAAAGCCTGGAAATCTGGGCTTATGGATGCTCTTTCTAACCCTTCTCCATTTAATTATTATGACTCTGGCAGAAAGAGAAAGTATATATTTTTTTCCCTAACAAAGGTAATTGAATAATGCCTAATTAGATTAACTGCACTACTTTGAAGCCACAGTGATAGATGATATATAGGAGGCCTGGCACTGATAATTGTGAGAGAGAAATTATTTAATGTAAAATGAAGACTACAGAGTGCAGAGGCCACAGCTTTGACCTGGGTGTCCTCTTCCCCTCTCAAACTTTGGGTATATATTTTTATATTAACAATTGAATCTTTCCAACTATTAAAATATGCCTGATTCCTCTTTATGACTTGTAACTGTATATGCTGATTTAATAAGTTTAGATTGCCTGAATTATTTCTGGCTGAGCAGAGCATAGCAGTTTAGTTGCTTTCTGTTTAGAGAAGGGAGGAACACAACATTGGCACTCCCGACATCCACCGTTGCAATAAATATAAAAACAATACTGGGAAACACCAGAGTGCCACATACAGTGGTCCTTCTGATCTCATTTTTATTGGATTCAACCTCAATGTAGTAAGAGTTTAGACAGCTGTCCTCCTTTCAGGGTAAACAGACATGTATATTATAGAGAATGACTTGGGAAAAAGCTACCATCTTAGATGTCATACCACCTGCTCTGACCTAAAGCACTTTGGCAGATATTGACTATGAGAAAAACTTGTGATGCTTCACAGTGTGGGTGGTGAGGACAAGAAGCCATTTTTTAATGTTCCATAACCAACATTTTTACCATGTGGGGAAAACGGCCACCAACTTTTTCTTTGTATTGCTTGTGCTGTATCCCTACAGCCTACAGAACATTATACATTTTCCACTTACCCATTCGGGACTTGTCGAGCTCCTACTATGTCCTGTGCTTGTGAGAAGTATGTTACTTTATTTGATGATATGGAAACTGATAAGGAAGGAGTTAACATTGGTAACTGACAAACAGTGAAAGAGGCCAAACTAAAAATCTCTTTCTTCCTGAGAAAAAGAGGAGGAATTGATTTGCTTTTCTCAAAAATGAATGCGTTCTCATTTGTCTCCCTAAAACTTAAAGTAGAAGAAGTTATGAAGGAATTTCAGTGTTTCTTGGTGTCTCTTCAACTCTGAGATTTTTGTGAAAATATTATGGAGTCTCAGAAGTTTTAAAATATTTATTTCTTTGCAAAATGAAGTGATTCCTGACTAAGCAGTTTGGATGGAATTAAAAAACAATGAGACATGGTTGGAGGAACTAGGTCTGGGCATATAAGACTTTTTATATTTGCTTCTTGTTTGGTGCATAGTTTTTATATCCATGAATTTAGAAAATCATTGCATTTAATACTGGGAAATAATACAGCTGAAAATATGTAGCAGCAAAGGAAAAAAAGAGAAACAAAAATTCTGAAACCCATTAAACCCTATCGTCAAAAAAATATTGGCAAGATTTTGAAAATTTGTTTATGATCTTTGAACTTCAAAATGAATGGCATGCCAGGTAACTGAATAATGTTTTCAATTGCGGAGTAATTGTAAGCACTGGAACTGCCCAAACATATTGATAGCACTATATGCTGAAAATCTTTTTTTGGATCTATTTTGCATTTACAGCTGTTAGTAAAACAAAAACTATATGCAAGTCTCTGACATTCATCCTTCTCAGGGGCAGAAATGCAACCTACTCTCCAGCCACTTTAGACCCATCGAATATTATTGGTTACAGATTTGTTTTAATGTTCAGAGCTTCAAAATTTTGAAAAAAGTAGAATTTTGGTTTACAATGATTTTCAGATGACACTAAAGAACACTTTAGTGTTGGTTAATCATTTTAAATTTGTAAACTGAGATGAACACAATTACAAAACACCACAAAATTACTATTTTCTGTTTGGGAAAGAATTTTTATTTCCTACATTATTCTTGTACAGTGTATTCAATATAAATAGACACAGTGTGTAAGCTTCAGCCTCAATAATGGCTGATGGTGATACATTTGAGTAATTCTATCACCAGATGAATGAGGTAGGCTGCTGTGAATGTGTTACTGAAGTAGGGTATTAGCCAAAATTGTGACTTATGGCAATCAAAATAGATGTTTGATAAATCAGTTGATAAACTTTTTAGAAATTTGCCAAACTCATGCAAAAATTTTAGAAGGTATCTGTCTCTACCAGATTAGCTGTATAATAAAACAGATCGGGAATTTGCTCTCCACTGTTTTATAATTATGAATCCAAGATCAAACATGACTCAGATGTATAACAATACTACTTAGGAAAGTAATGGGATCTGTTTTTCTACGACATTTTAATTTCGATTATATTAGTTTGCTAGGGTTACCATAACAAAATACCAGAGACTGAGTGGTTTAAACAACAGAAATTTATCTTCTCACAGTTCTGGAGGCTGGTAAGTCTGAGGTCAAGTGAGATTTGGTTTCTTCTGAGGCCTCTCTCTTTGGCTGGCAGATGGCTGCCTCCTCACTGTGTCCTCACACGGCCTTTGCTCTGCGTGCTCTCATCCCTGGTGTCTAAATTTCCTCCTCTTACAAGAACACCAGTCAGATTGGGTTAGGACCAACACTAACAGCCTCATTTTAATATCATCATCTCATTAAAGACCTTTTCTTCAAATACGGCTACATTATGAGGTCCTCGGGGTTAGGACTTCAACACATGAATTTTTGGGAAACGTAATTCAGCACACAACACCAGTGTAATTTGTACATCTGCCTGTGTTTGTTGAGCTTCTAGTCATCAGCACTGAGCTAAGCACAGGTGATACCATGGAGGCAGTGTTTCTGCTTTCCTGAAGCTCACAGCCTAATGGAGTAGAAAGTCAGTTAAGAGTTATGCAAACAAACAATGACATAATTGCAGATGGTGGTAATTGCTGTGAAGGCAATGAAAAGAGTATGTGGTGGAGATCAAAGGAGTGAGGGTGGGAGAAAAAGGGGTGTGAAACGTGCTTCATGGGATCCTTAGGAAACATTCCACAGTGGGACATTTTCCTCAAGGTGTGACAGGTGGCTGTGTTTAAAAACTGGAAGAAAGGGAGGCTGAGGCATAGCGGATAAGAAGTCAAATGAGAGCCTTGAAGGGCATCAGATGTTTGGATTTATATGGACTTTGAGGCTTAGGGAAGAGTTGGGTATTAATTTGAATTGCATTATAAAGTCCTTGAACACGTTTAAGCAAGAAAGGCATTTCTATTTGACAAATCTGACTCTAACTGCTGTGCTGTAGCTTGGAAGGGACAGAGTAGATACAGGGATCCCATTTAAAGGGCTGTGGCTGTAATGCAGGGCAGTAGCAACAGCAGATTGGATGAAGGTAGTAGCAGTGCAGATGAGTGACATAGATAAACGTAAGATACATTTGAAGTGTAGGAATGACAAGACTTGAAAATAAGTTAGATGTGTAGAGTAAGGAGAGAATAGAACCAGTGATGACTCCCAGGTTTGAACACCTGAGATGTTAGTGCTAGTGTGAAGGAGAAAACTGGGAGGGGACAGACTTACATAAAGACTCAATCATGATTGAGAAGGGGTGTTGAGATCCAAATGTGTAGGTTGGGTCATGTTGACTTTGTGGTGCCTATTAGGTTATCCTAGAAGAATTGTAGACTTGTTGGAGTAGGAACACGTTATGAAGGTAAGAAAAGGAAAATTGGAGTAAAAATATATTCATTTACTAATGATTACTAATGGCCCCCAGTTAAAACAGTATCTGTGAGCTTAAGTAACTTGTTTTTTTATATTATTATACTTTAAGTTCTGGGGTACATGTGCAGAACGTGTAGGTTTGTTACATAGGTATACACGTGCCATGGTGGTTTGCTGTACTCATCAACCCGTCATCTACATTAGGTATTTCTCCTAATGCTATCCCTTCCCTAGTCCCCCAGCCCCTGACTGGACTCAGTGTGTAATGTTCCCCTCCCTGTGTCCATGTGTTCTCGTTGTTCAACTCCCACTTATGAGTGAGAACATGGTGGTTTTGGGTTTTCTGTTCCCATGTTAGTTTGCTGAGCATGATGGTTTCCAGCTTCATCCATGTCCCTGCAAAGGACATGAACTCATTCTTTTAATGGCTGAATAGTATCCCATAGTGTATATGTGCCACATTTTCTTTATCCAGTCTATCATTAATGGGCATTTGGGTTGGTTCCAAGTTTTACTTTTAAATTAAGATTTGACTAAAGGTTAGGTACAGCTTTTTTTTTTTTTTTTTTTCCCATGGATGTTGGACATTCATATGTGACACATTCTGGGCTTATAGGGTTTCATATTTGTGTTCCTATCTCATTTGCTGATGCTATTAGTAAAGATGTGTTGAAGAGGCAATGTCAAGTTATTTGAAACTGAAGACTGTCATGCTACATTTTTAGAGTGTAACAAAAGAGTAGTTTAGAACTTAAATGAAAGTGCCAAACAAAATGCTTTTAGCGTGGCTTTGCAAACCGTACATTTGGCAGGAATTTCAAGAAATGTTTGGCTCCTCTGGCTTTCGTAATTTAGTGAGTTTAGTGATTTAGTAAAGACTTCCTGTTAACTACCTCTTAAATATTTAATGCTCTAGGCAGACTGATAGGATGATAAAAAGTTTGCTGTTGATGAAGAAAATAAATCATTTGGCCCCAAACTATTGGAACCTGAAAAAGAGTCTTGTTTTTATATAAGTTTTTCTTATTTTTAATGAAAGTAATTGTTAATGGAAAAGATAGGTCAGGAAGATAAATTGTGCACATGAAAAGGAAAAACATATGACAGGCATCTTATGTAAATTTGATAAAGAATTGAGTATGATTTTAAAGGTAGGAAAAAAATCAGATTAGCTGTTGTGTCATTATCCACCTCTTGAGAAGTTTGTTTTGCAGGAAGGATTCTATTTTCAGTGTTTAAATTGCTCCCAAGAATAAAGGAAGATTCACCAGGAGAAGTTTATTACTAAAGAGATCAGGAGAAGTCTTGGTATTTATGTATACTAAAGGCTACTCTTCATTTACTCACATTAGGACAGTGATAAACAGCAGGGCATACATTTGAATTTTTTTTTAAGTAGTGATTAATTTTATAGGGTGCTATAAACAAATCTTAGGCATTAACTTTTTCCAATGTCTTTATTTTACTGATGAGGAAGCTAAGATCTATACAGGTTAAATGCAACTGGCTACAGCTTGTCATTGGAAAGCCTGGTTCTAACCCAGAGATTCTGACTTCTAGGCTAGTACCTTTCAACTCCATAAAGCGGCGTTTTATAGCCTGGTGTCTTCTTTTGTTAAATAACAAAATATTTTGATAGTTCCTTTGTTAAAAGTATAAGTCTGTACTTTGTTAGAAGAAAAGTATTAATTGGGTAGGAAATCAGTTACTTTTGGTTAGGTATTTTTGCCATAGCTAGAAAAAGGTTTGCTAGCAAGGATATACTAGATTTAAAACAGATTGGGTTCCCATGTGCTTCTACTACTCAAGCATATTGGCATCTTTTGAGTAGTACTGACACATCTTTCCTGTTTAGCAAAGGCTTAGTTATCCCTTGTATCACACATTTTTGCTGCCACTGTCCAGAATGAGGGAAGTATCTCTGGTCAATATTTGGAAAGACACTTTCTGAAGTATGTGAATTGAGTTTGTCACTTTTGATTTTGTTAACGTGAGTTTCAGACTAACTACTGTGAGGGCTGACATGTTTAAGCTAAGGGGGTAAATGTTTTAGATCCCCACAAATATATTTATTTTTCTCTAACCTGTGTCTAAATAGGTTTTCAAACATTGAAGAAATAGAAACATACTGCAGGGTATATTTAATTTCTCATTAGGTACACTGTAAGTTTCATATTTCAATAAGTTTAATATTTATTTTCATGTTTGTTATAGCAGTTTTCAAGCCCAAGCTCTTTATGGATTGTCTATATGACATAGAAACTACACAGCATTATCAGCTGTGAATGCGGGAGGAGACCAGTTCTGAAGGAGTTAGAGCAATTATGCCTGAACATTTAAGAAAGAGAGTAAAGACTATTATGGACAGATAAAATTGTAAGAGGAAAGATGTAATACTGTAAAGTAAAATTTGGCAAATAAATGTTTTTTCTCTTGCCAAAGAACCATAGGATCTTTACATCATTGTAATTGGCATTGCTAGCTTAAAGCCCTGTTTATTGAAATGCTGATGTGGCATTCTGCACTGACCTCAGAAGACATTTTGTTGCCTGTAGAATTGCCAGTACCAGAGGTAGCCAAAACAGTTTTTGGTTTCCATTAAAATATGGAATTGGTCGAGCACTGATTAATTTGTCACGGCTGAAAGGACTAACATTTTACAGTGACTTCATTGCAAATGACATTAATATTTTAGAAATGGAACCCCATTTGATCATTGATTCTATCAAACTTTCAAGTAGTCTTACAAAGGTAGATCAACAGGAGCATATTTTGGGAGAAAAATGGAAAATCAAGTAGTCTATATTTATTTCCTAATATTTATTTTGAAAAGTTTTTTCTGCTTCATTTGAAATAAGCAGAGTTAGTGAGAAGTATAAAGAGTTGGTAATAAATTGTACAGGAGGCTATAGATTACTTTTCAGCTATTGCAGTTCTGAGGACTGAAAAGAAGGCAGCCTCATATAAGACTGTACCAGTCTTATATCTGTACTAACCGCTACACATTTTCAGCACTGATTATATCTATATTTATCTCCATGTATATGACATATATAGTATGTGTGATATGACATATGATATATGACATAAATGTGTATAATGTATGATATATATCACATATAAAATCACATGTATCACATCACCGTATATGACATATATGACGTGTATATATCATATGTGAGAGTAAGAAATATATCTGTGATGAAAATGTGTAGCTATGAGTATGGTTATCCTGGTACAGGCTAATATTAAACTGTTTCCTTCTTTGTGATTTTCAGTTTTTCAGAATTGCAGGAATTCCGCTATGTTTATATATTCATATATCTTTATCCATATATCCATATATATATCCATATATCCATATACATATACAGAGAGAGAGGGAGGAAGAGGTCACGGAGGTAGAAAACTTAACTAACTGATGTGTGATACAGAAGCTGTTCTAATACAATATCAAATTCAAGATCACATGCAAATTCTACAAACTTTTTTTCTCCAATTTTTTATATGGCTTATGACTGTCATACCAACTTGGCCTTAGTACATTATTCATGTTTAAAGCTGGTTGATATAGTAGACATAACAAAATATTATACAGCCTTAAAAAAGAGGAAATCTTGACGTGGAGGACATTTGCTAAGTAAAATAAGCCCAGCACAGAAGGATAAATACTGTATGATTTCATATATGTGGAATCTACAAATGTTAAATTCATAGAAGTAGAGAGTAGAATGGTAGTTACCAGGGCATAGGGTGTAAGGATGGATAAAAAGATGTTGATCAAAGGGTATGAAGTTTCACTGAGACAGGAGGAATATGTTTTTGAGATCTGGAGAGTGGAATTTTAAATGTTCCTATCACCATGCTGAGTGTGTGAGATGTTGGATATATTAATTCATTTGATCTAATCATTCCACAATGTATATCAAGACATCACATTGTACCCCACAAATATATATGTATAATTTTTGTATGTCAATTAAAAAGAGAAAGGAAAACCAGCCACTGATATCAAAACAATACTTTCTATGTCCCCGATTTCTTAAACGGCTAATTAGACAACAAGCCTCTGTTTTTCCAGCTTATTTATCCAGGGCTGTCACCATGACCATACTCCCACATAAGTGAGGCTAGTAGTCCGTTGATCACTCTTCTTTCCCAGCTCATTGACACTATTTTTAATTTACTTTCTTCTCTAACTAATTTAGATCCTAAAATCTATCCTTTTTGTAACACTCAACAATAATTGGCTGCTTGTGGCATCTCTCGTCACTTTCCCTCCTTCCCATCCTTCCATTTTACTCATGGTGTTTCCTCCATTTCTTCATTTTGTTCTTGTTAGTTGGCAAATATATAACTGGAACTGAAGAGCTTATATAGATAATTTAAATAATAATAAAGAATGAAGAATTATAACAAAATGAACCCACCCTTATGTCCCCCTACTGAGGCTAAGAAACACCAATTCTCTTCCTCAATTGTGTTTCCACTCTACCCTCTTCTGAGATGGTCAATATCCTGACTTTGTATTAGTTATTTCCTTGCCTTTTAGTTTTGAAAACTGAGTAGCAAGTATGAACCTGTATAAAGGAGCAATCTTCCACTATTAGAAAAAGCTTCCAAGCAAAAGATAGGTTGAACAGGGTTTGAGGTTCATAGTCTCATGCCTTTAGCTTCCTTGAGAACTACAGCAACGTCTCTTTGGAAAGTTAACAGAGAGATCATGAGTAATGTATGAGAAAAACAGGGCTCACCACAGTTAGGGTATCTAGTAGGGCTAGAGTGTGGACTAGGTCCTATGTCTGTGAAAAAAATGTGATCAGAGAGCGTGGGGCATTCTGTTTTCTGCTTTTGAACTCCTGGTGTCATACCTGAAGCTAAGTCAATACCAAGGTGGGGAAAATGAACATCTTTATCTGGTCCACAGTGACAGAACATAGTGGGAGAGTAGAAATTTTATAGAATATATTCAGAAGAATTCAACTACCAAAAGATTCTTGGTCATCGTTACCTGAACATTCTATCCTTACATTAAAAGGAGAGTATGATGGTGACATGATATCTCCCTCTTTCTGTCTCTTTTTGTCATAATGTTTCAACTAGAATGATTGCTTTTTCTGCTGGATGTAGGGCTGGCATCTTAGGACCTTCCTTCCCATCTTCCCCAGAACTCTGATTTCTTTCCTGTCTTGAAGCACTATCTTAGATATTTTTTGGTTGTTTCTTGATAAAGGATTCATGGGAAGTAAAAGTTTTGAGACTCCTCATGTCTGAAGTTGTTTTTATTCAACCTCTTACTTTAATGATCATTTGGAGGGATGTAGTAATATGATTGTCAAACCATTATCCTTCAGGATTTTGAAGGCATTTCTCCAGTGTTGATTGTTTCTTGTGTTGCTGTTTATAAAGTCATTTCAAATCTTGTTCATGCAGGTCACTTGATTTCACTTTTAGTAAAAGATAAATACTTTTTTATCTTAAAATAATTAAATTTTTATCTTAAAAATAAAAAATTATTTATGTTTTAATATCTTTTTGAAATTTGTAGAATCTTTGTCCTCTGTGTTCTGAAAGTTTACAATGATGCAATGATGTGCATTGGCATGGGCTTATTTTCCCTTTTTTGTTTTGTGTGGTGAGTGGGGCATTCCAGGAGGTGTTATAATTCAAAAACTTATGTTCTTCAATTCTGGAAATTTTGCTTCAGCTATATCATTAATATGTTTCTGTTCTTTCCTTAGAGATCTTTTTGTTCCAAATGTGAGACATCCTGCACTGCATTCTTTTTTAAATTCCACCTATTTTTCATCTCTTTAACTTCTTGTTCTACTTCTGAGAGATTTCTTCAACTTTATCTCACATATCTGCTGTTGTGTTTTTCCTTTCTGTTATTATGCTTTTAATCATACTCCATGAATGTAATATCTTCTCTAATTTTTCTGACTAATGGTAGATAGTTTATAGTCTGTTTTTTTCCTCTCCATGGTTTTTTCCTTCAAGCTGCAGGAAGTTTTTTTCCTGTTTGTTAGTTTTGTTTCTAGCTTTCATTTCAGAAGTCTTCCTCAATATCTGGTATTTCTGCTCATGATTTAGAGAATGAAAACATCAGATTTAATCTTCTAAATGTATAGGTAGGGACTGCAATGTAGAGTTTTACTGTAGGATGATTTGGGAGAGTCTTACATTGAGGAACCTCCAGGTCATTGTATTTAGGTATTTCCACTTTAAGCTAATTACAGTCTCTAGCAAATTGTGTTCCAATTTCATCCTTGAGGGTAAGATCCTGATTCCAGAATTCTGGGAGTGGAGTGGGGAAAGACACTGAGATTGTCTGCCTTTAGCGTTTAGCATTCATGTGGCTATTTATTTTCTTTTTTGTAAAATACCATACCCACTTTCTCAGGTATATTTAATCTGTCTCTCCCCTGCCTCTCTGCCTCTATGTGAAGTGAATAATTTTCATCTTTTTTTCTATATTTTATTTTTTAGAGCAGTTTTAGGTTCATAGCAAAATTGAGCAAAAATGTACATACAGAGAGTTCCCATATACCTCTCAACCTCACACATCCACAGCCTCATTCCATATCAACATTCTTCCCCAGAGTGGTTTTTGTTACAATCAATGAACCTGACACATCATTATCACCCAGAGTTCATGGTTTACATAGGGTTCACTCTTGATGAGGTACATTTTATGGGTTTTGTCAAATGTATAATGACAGATATCCACTGTTATTATATCATACACAATGGTTTTGCTGCCCTAAAAAATCCTCTGTGCCCTGCCTATTCCATAATCTTCAACACATATTTAAGCTTCCTTCGTTAAAAAAAAAATCTTATATAACCCTCAGTGTCTGCCCCTGTACCTCTTGTCTCTTACATTGGCAAACTTCTTCTTTTCCTCGCTGTCTTCTCAACCTGCTTTAGTCTACCATTCAGCACTATTTTCCATTTTTTTCTTTAAAAAATTTAAAAAAATTTACGTATAATAATTGTACATATTCATGGGGTACAAAATGATATTTTGATACATGTATATAATTAGCAATAATTAAATCAGGGTAAGGGTAATTATTACATTATCATCTCAAATATTATTTCATTGTATTGGGAACTTCAAAATCCTCTTGTCTAGCTATTTGGAAAGATTCTATACATTATTGTTAACTATAGTTGTCCTACAGTGCTGTAGAACACTAGAACTTATTCCTCCTATCCATCTGTAACTTTGTATTCATTACCCAACTTCTCATTATCCTCCCCTATCCACTATCCTTCTCACAATGAGGTATCATCTCACCAGAGTTAGAATGGCTATTAAAAAAGACAAAAAATAACACATACTGGTGATGATATGGAGAAACGGGAACCCTTATACACTGTTGATGGGAATATAAATTAGTACAGCCATATGGAAATCAGTATAGATGTTCCTCAAAAAACTAGAAATAGAACTACCCTATGATCCAGCAATCCAACTATTAGGCGTTTGACCAAAGGAAAGAAAATCAGTGTATCAAAGAGACAGCTGTATCCCCATGCTTATTGCAGCACTCTTCACATAGCGAAGATTTGGAATCAACCTGAGTTCATCAGCAGATGAATGGATAAAGAAAATGTGGTATATATACACAATGGCCATAAAAAATAATGAAATCCTGTCATTCATAGCAACGCAGATGAGCCTGGAGGACATTATGTCAAGTGAAATAAACTAGGCAGAGAAAGATAAATAAATACCACAAGTTCTCACTCATATGTGGGAGAAAAAAAGTTGAGCTCTTTTGTGAAATATCTCTAGCTAAGGCCATTTCTGTGTCACAAAATACAAAATGGATTTTTTTTTGGGTTATAATCTTTCTTGGCCTTTCATGAGCATCTAACATTCTCTTTCTTTGATTTCAGCCTTATGGTTTTCATTATACCTGTTATACAACTCCCTTTTTGCCTCCTTTACAGGATGATTCTCCCATACTCATTCATTAACTCAGAATGGGCAAGATTCAGTGCCTGGTTGTCTTCTTCCCCTTGTTTTGTACTCTCCCACGGCAGTCTTATCAGTGCTCCTTGCTTTAATCAGCACCTATATGAAGACAATTTACCAAGTTATATCCCTGACCTGGTGTTATGGACTAAATTTTGTGTCTCCCCCAAATTCATATGTTAAAGCCCTTATAACCTAGTGTGGCTGTATTTCCAGATAGAGCCTTTAAGGAATTAAGGTTAAATGAGGTTTTAAGAGTGAGATCATGATCTGATAGGATTAGTGTTGTTATAAGAAGTGACACCAGAAAGCTCTCTCTCTCTCTCTCTCTGTACACACAGAGAAAGGCCATGTGAGGACACATGAAAGTGACTGTCTACAAGCCAGAAAGGGAGCCTTTATCAGACACCAAATTTGCCATCAAACCTTGATTATGAACTTCTGGGCTCCAGAGCTGTGGGGAAAAATAATGTCTGTTTTTTTAAGCCGTCCAGTCTATGGTATTTTGTTATGGCAGCCTGAGCAGACCAACAAACCTGGTCATCAAATGGGATGAAGAGCATTTATTCAGATGTCAGCTTTTTCATTCGTATCCTTAAAAGTTCCCTCTAACTGCCTAAAACTCAAACTCAATCTTTTTCCCCCCAACTTCTATTAAGTTCTGGGGTACATATGCAGGATGTGCGGTTTGTTACGTGGGTAAACGTGCTGCACAGATCGGCCCATCACCTTGGTATTAAGCCCAGCATCCATTAGCTATTCTTCCTGATGCTCTCCCTCCCCAGCATCCCCATAGGCCCCAGTGTGAGTTGTTTCCCCACAACGTGTCCATGTGTTCTCATCATTCAGCTCTGTTGGCCTCAGCAAACTGACACAGGAACAGAAAACCAAACACGGCATGTTCTCACTTATAAGTGGGGGGTGAACAATGAGAACAAACTCACAATCTTATGCTTTGCTGTTCATTCTCAATTTGCAGAACCTGGTGTCTTTCCAATATTCTTTTTCTCTGTTAATGACACTCCCTTCTGTAATCTGAGTCAGAGAGCCCTAGGAGTCATTCTTGACACCTCCCTCTTCTCTTCATCCCACATTCTGTTCATTATTCCACTGACCCATTAGGTTTTACTTTCTTAATGTTTTTAAAATCTGTCTACATTTCTCCTTCCCCATTTCAAACACTTTCTTCCAAGGTGCCATCATTTATTTGATGTGAAAGTCCCCTAACTGATCGCATTGTATCAATTCTTGACTCCTTCCAGTTCTCTCCTGAAGCCAAGGGGACAGCTTTAAAATGTCAAACTAACCAGGCATGGTGGCTCATGCCTATAATCCCAGAACTTTGGGAGGCTGAAGCAGGCAGGTCGCTTGAGTTCATGAGTTTGAGACCAGCCTGGGCAACATGGTAAAACCTTGTCTCTACAAAAAATACAAAAATTGGCCTAGCATGGTGGTGCATGTCTGTGGTCCCAGCTACTTGGGAGGCTGATGTGGGAAGATCACTTGAGAAGGTCGAGGCTGCAGTGAGCCATGTTGGCACCACTGCACTTCAGCCTGGGCCACAGAATGAGACTCTTTCTCAAATGAATGAATAAATAAATAAATAAATAAAATTATCAAACTCCTCAAATACCTTAATTCAGAGGTAGTGACGCTCCAGGAAACCGGAAGCCTGGATATAGTAGCCATCGGTCACCAAGGCAGTCCACACGTGGCAGCTGAATTCATGCTGAATCTTCATAAATAGGAATATACATTGATCGAAAGCAGAAAAGCTGGGAATTTGAAGACCTAGGTACCTCTGAAGTGCAGGCCATACAGTAGTAAATCTTACTCCTTGGACCAAAAAAAAAAAAAAAAAGGAGAAAAGGGAGTTTGTTGTGACCAAGGTTGATTAAACTGTTTGTTGGTGAAGAAACCTCTGACACAGAGTCAACTTGTTCCTGTGTCTGTGCTTCGGAGACTCACCTGAGGGGTAAGTCTGCGAAAAGAGATAATAGCTTATTCACTCCAGGGTCAGGCGACTAGGAAAGATAGTAAACAACTACCATACATGAGTGTCCTATGGAAGAAATTGCTGAGGCGGAGTGTCAGGTTTCAGGTGTTCCAGCATTGTATTTCCCACAGTAAGAATTATAATGAACAAAAAAAGTGAGGCCAAAGTTCTTTCAGGTACACAATGAGATGCAAATAACATTTCTGTGGCTAAGTCAGTCATTTCTTCATTTTGGGTACTATGACTAGGAGAACAATTAAACTGGCAAAGGAAACTGCAGGAATGGACTGAGAAGGTAGATACTAACACTATGCCAGAAAGTGAAAAACAAATTCCTTTTCAGCAGCAACCATCTCAAAATGTGTATTTGTGGAAATCCGGGGTTCAGACACTCAGCAAATTTCTGAACTTCAGAAGTTCAGGATGACTTCGATGATAATTCCATCAATGAAAACTGACAAGAAATACTAGCTGTACAAATACATATAAGCAGTAATGTAAGGGAAAAAAAGCTAAATGTTATGTCTCATAGGGAAATAACAAAGCAGATGAGTTTAGATGAAGAGGCTTAACAGCTAATAGATGACAGAGAAGAAATGAATGAAAATATTTCTCAAGGTATAGTCATTCTCAACAGAGAGTCATCTCAATTTCAGTACTGTATCCTTTATAAATAATGTATCAAAGACAGTCAAACTCAAAATAGCAAAATTATGGTAGAGCCCTTAAATATGGATCTAGAGACTATAATGATATCTTTAGCCCAAACAATTGCACTTGTTAACATGGATGGAAGGAAAACAGAGGGAACACCAACAAAAGACTCTCCACAATTTCGTGGTGGTGGTGGCAATGATGATGATGATGAATGCAAAAATAGGCAACAGCAAAGATATTGCCATCTGAGAGATTGAGATTTTGAATGTGATACTCAACTATGCAAGTTTAAACTTGACACAGCTTGGGATAAAGGTGATTCTGTTTTATTGGTTCTCAGCAGCTATGTAAGTCAGTTATCTGAAACAATAAAAATGACAAAGATACAGTGTTTTGCAGAAAATAGTCATCAAAAAGTCCTGGAATATAGACTCACCGGACAAGATGCCATGTGACATTGCGTTGTTTGTCACTGATGTAAGGCCTGGATTAAATCTGTTTAGGAGACATAGAACACAAGGCAAGTGAAGTTGCCATAGAGTAACAGATAGGTGACTAGGAGGAAGAATATAAAAAGTAAAGAACCACCAGACAGTAAAAAGGGGTAAAGTACGTGAGTTCAGTGACAAGACTTACCAAGAAACGCAGAGTTTAAACTTTTCAGAGTGGCAAGCAACAGCCCAGACCTTAACTTGAGTATTGCTGAGCTTAGAGGTTGGAATATGAATTTTTTTTACACAGGCGCCATCTCAGTTCACTGCAACCTCTGCTTCCCTGGTTCAAGCGATTCTCCATGCCTCAGCTTCCTGAGTACCTGGGATTTCAGGTGTGCACCACCACACTCAGCTAATTTTTGTATTTTTTTGTAGAGATGGGGTGTCGTAATGTTGGCCAGGCTGGTCTCGAACTCCTGGGCTCAAGTGATCCTCCCACCTTGGCCTCTCAAAGTGTAGAGATTGTGGGGCGTGGTGGCTCACGACTGTAATCCCAGCACTTTGCGAGGCCGAGGTGGGCTGCACTTGAGGTCAGGAGTTTGAGACCCGCCTGGCCAACATGGTGAAACCCCATCTCTACTAAAAATACAAAAATTAGCCAGATGTGGTGGTGCCCGCCTATAATCTCAGCTACTGGGGGGCTGAGGCAGGAGAATCATTTGAACCCAGGAGGCGGAGGTTGCAGTGAGCCAAGAGAGGACCACTGCACTCCAACCGGGGAAACAGAGCGAGACGTTGTCTCAAACAAAACAAAACAAAGTGTGGAGATTACAGACATGAGCCACCACATCTGGCCCTGAAATGTTAATTCTGATGCGGGAAAACTACACTGTAAAAGAAAAATTTGTGTCTAGGTCAGAGAAAGAGAGAAAAGGAGAAAGAGAGGGAAAGGACAAAAATGAGCCTTTATTAAAAAACTATCAATTCTCCTGATTTTGAAGAAGAATAGTATCCTATAATATATGAAAACTTTAGAAAAGCTCAAAGAAAGCTGAGAAAAAAGCAGAATATGGCTGGTTTGATGAGTGTTCCAAAAATAAAGGCTGAGCTAAAACATCATTTCAAAGAATTGAAGATCAGAATTAGCATATATCCAAAAAAGTTTACAAGAAAAGTGATAGAGATTGTTTCCATAATAAACTTTTGCTGATAATCTAGCTGTGTTTATCATTCATGAATCCCTGAGGAACAAAGGAACAGAACCAACATAGAACTCCTGGTTGACTCTAAGTTCAGAGAAAAGAATACAGAGAAATGGCTGGAAATGCTGGAAGGTTGTGTCAATGAACACATGACAAAGGGTGAACTTTGTAATTAAGATTCAGTAAGCATAGTGCCACACTTTAGTGACTTCCTTTCATTTATTACTGAGGACATATTGAAGACGAACAGCATGACATTAATTAATTTAAAGTGGAATGTTCTTATTTGTGTACAGATTTTTCTCTAGGAAAAAAATTGATTGAAGAGAAAACCAGTCATGTGCCCTTGGGGTAAAAATAGGCGTGTTTGCAAGAAACCCACCCAGGCTCATACTGTTTGAGAAAAAAGAAAAATGACTCCAACCATTTTCAAATAAATTAAAATTTTATGAAGATTTTATGAAGAAGTTCTTCATTGGTTAAAGAATGATGAATTAACAAATATTCAGGAGATTTACAATTTGTAAACATTCAAATAATTCTTTTTGTATGATTGAATAATTATGTAAAGAATACTATTTTAAAATACTGTAAGGAATTTTCATTGCTCTTAAGATAAAACCAAAAATGTTAAACATGGCCTCTAATGCCAAACTTAGCTGGTATCTACCTTCTTTCTCTGCATGCTCTCTCTCACTCACTCTCTCCTTTTCTCACATTTCTCACTGCTACTTTCTGTCTGCTTTCTACTCTGTTCCTCAGTGTGACTAGCTGCTTGTCACTAAAGTTCATTCTGTCTCCCTAGATGATGTACCTGTTTCCCAGCCAAACTTGCTTTCACCTCATACATCTATTCTTCCTTGAGATTGTAGACACATCTTCACTTCTAAGAATCCTTTATTGGCCTCCTTACTTGGGTCAGAGGTTCTTTTAAGAGCCTTTCTTTGTTACCACTTATCACAATTACAATATATTTTAAATTGTGTCATACCCACAAGTCATACCCTTAAGTCATACCCATCTATCCCATGTCATACCCATTTCAATTGTGTCATACCCACAAGTCATACTCTTAAGTCATACCCATCTCTTCCATGTCAGCTCCAAGAAGACTGGGAGTTTGTCAGTGTTCTTACTGAGCAATTTATTTTCAGTGCCTTGTATACTGTGCCCTGCACAAACCATGTACTTAGTATTTTTTGATAAAATTAATAAAAATGAATCCAAATAAAACATGTATAATAAGTGTCTGCCCCATTAATATTTCAATAGTTGTTTATAGTTGTGTTGGTTAAAGACTGTGTAAAAGGAATTCCTGCTGTCTGATTGTTTTCAACTGGGACATTGGTCTTTTCCTGCCTTTGTACTTGAACTGAAATACTGGCTCATGAGTCTGCTGGCTTTCAGACTGGAACTTGCACCATTGGTTCTCCTGTTTCTCAGGCCCTTGGACTTGGCTTGGAACCATACCATCCATGTACTTGAGTTTCCAGCTTGCCAACTATAGATTTCGTGAGTTCTCAGCTTCTATAATTGCATCAGCCCATTCCTTATTCTCTCTCTGTCTCTCTGCACACACATACACACACACACACACACACACACACACACACATATATGTATATATATGCACCTCAGTTATATGTTTGTATCTCCTATTGGATCTGTTTCTCTGGATAACTCTAATACAATAATTAGCTAAATTAAGTGAAAACCGAATAAACAAGAATATTGCTGTTAGCACAAATGGAATCATGGCTTCAAATGATTTGTGTCAGTGGGACTAGTAATTATTCTACCTTTGTGTGTAGTGTAAAACAAGGAAGGCTATTTGTGAATCAGACTCCAATTCTGCTTCTGATAACGGTGGTTGCAGCACCATCTGAAGGATAGCATTCATGGGTAGGCTCTGTGGAAAGGACTGGTGCTTGTACACACTAATAAAGTAGTTATGTCGCCAGCACTTGCTCTTGAAACACAAATGGCACATACATACACAAATGTTCTCACATACACAAATGTACTCACACACACAGAGATTCTCTTTTTGTAGCCAGTAATGCCTGCTTTTAAATTCAAGCAACAATTAGCAGTCCTGCATTGGAATAGGTATTATAAGGTACTATACGCCTTCTGTGGATGTAGACCATCTTTTTCATCTTTGTGTCTCTAAACCCTAATAGACTGCTTGGACCATAACATGTACCAAAAAAATATTGTATGATGAATGGATTTAATGAATAAATGAATGCATAAAATACCTGCTCGTCTGTGATTAACATAGAATGCACATAGTTCACTCAAGGAGTTTTGAGCATTGAGAATACTATATGTTTGAATACTTGAAATTTGTGCCATTAGGGATATTTCTTCCCTGATGAGTAGAGTATTATTTAATAAGAATGGAAGGATTTTACCCAAAATATTACAGTCCTGGAGATTGCAATCAAGTTGCTGATGACGCCTCAGAAAAGAACCAGACAGACCATCATCATATTAAGATTTTGAAGAAGCATTGAAGGAGAACATCAGTGTTTTAGCAAAGCAAGTGATCATTCATCATTCAGAGGCACTCATTAAGTGCAGTATGGGAAACAAGTTTGATAGAATATGAAAGATTATGACACTTTTGGTTTCCTTGGCAGGAAAAGCTCAAATGAAGTTTTGGTTAATTGTTTGAGGGTATAAGAAATGCATCTAAAAAATACTTTTAACATGAAGGCTGTGATGGCACATTTGAGAAGGAGGAAGCCCACTGCTGATAGTGATGCATGGCTATTTAACATAAGCAACTGAATCCAATTTAGCTGCTTCATCAGAAAATTCGAAAAGCAAGTATTTGTTAAGTTTCAATGATCTCCCAATATATAAATCTACAGCAAATTCTGCCAGAGAGATTATGGAGGATTTTGGTACTGATTGCTGGTCTAAGATTGAGTTAGAGTTAAATTTATTGGAATTTCTTTTTCATGCTCCCAAATTATAATTTATGCTACTAAATTATGTTTTCTGTCAAATATAAGGATATATATTTTACTATGTATTATTAAAAGCTAGGAAATTATGTATCTGACTTCCAATCTTATTCCATAAATATGGAACATTTCTTTTCCTGTAAACTGAGATTTTCAGGCTGGAAATTGCTCAATTTTAACGCATACTCTAGCAATTTATTTTCTCTTAATTACATAGTTTTATATCTGGTTTTTAAACCTCCATATGGGAATGCCTCATGACTGTTTAATTCATATTTGAATATTTTATTTCCGTGTTGCTTCTCATATGATGCTGCAGGTTTCAATGACCATCTCTAGGAACAAATGGCTGGTGAGAGATCCCACTCCATTTTCTGCATGAATAAGAGATCTTATCACAGCTTTGTGGAACAAACCTTGGGACAGGGATAGAGAAAATCATGTAGGGAGAAGAGGAAACAAATCGCTGCCATTACCCAAACAGAAATATGCTGGCTTCCTGCTACCACATTTTCCGGAAAGTATAACTTAGGGGGGTGTTATGGCCTGAATTCTCCTCCCCTCCCTCCAAATTCATATATTGGAAATCCTAATCCTTAGTACCCCAGAATGTGACTTTATTTAGAGATAGGGTCTTTATTTATTTATTTTTTTATTATTATACTGTAAGTTCTAGGGTACATGTGCATAACGTGCAGGTTTGTTACATATGTATACTTGTGCCATGTTGGCGTGCTGCACCCATCAACTTGTCAGCACCCATCAACTCATCTTTTACATCAGGTATAACTCCCAGTGCAATCCCTCCCCCCTCCCCCCTCCCCATGATAGGCCCCGGTGTGTGATGTTCCCCTTCCCGAGTCCAAGTGATCTCATTGTTCAGTTCCCACCTATGAGTGGGAACATGCGGTGTTTGGTTTTCTGCTCTTGCGACAGTTTGCTGAGAATGATGGTTTCCAGCTGCATCCATGGGTCTTTAAAGGGGCACTTTTGAAATGAGGCTTTTATGGTGGGACCTAATCCAGTCTAACTGGTATCCTTATAAGAAGACGAAATTTGGACACACAAATAGGTACCAGGAAAGAATGTGCAGAGAGAAATGATTATGGGAAGTGACACAACAGGTTGGCCACCCCAAGCAAGGAGAGAGGCCTCAGAGGAAACCAGACCTGATGACACCTTGATCTTGACCCTCCTAAGCCTGTAGAACTATGAGAAAATAACTTCTGTTATTTAAGTTACCCAGTCTGCGGTATTTTGTTCTGGCAGCTCTAGCGAACTAATACGGGGAGGTAGAAGAATCTTCATGGGTTGTGTTTTATGCCAGATGGTGTGAGAGGCTGCTTGCAGGCATTCACCTCAGCACATTTCCGCAGCACTTTCAAGCAGTGTAGAAAGATGTCTGAGCTAGTGGGAAAGAGCTTATCTTTGGGCGATGAATATATAAACTTTCAGGTTGAATTGTGTTCCTCCAAAAAGATATTTTGAAATCCTAACACCCAATGCCTCAGAATGTGATCTTAGTTGACAATAGGATCATGGCAGATGTAGTCAAGATGAAGTCATTAGTGTGAGTTTTAATCCAATATGACTGGTTTCCTTAAAAAAAAAAAAAGTAGAAATTTGAATGTAGACATGTACAAAAGAATGTCATGTGAAGATAAAGGGAGAAATCGGGGTGATGTTTCCACCAGCCCAGGGATGCCAGAGGTTGGCAGCAAACCACCAAAAACTTGGAGAGAGGCATGGAACAGATTAGATTCTTCCTTACAGCCCTTTGAAAGGACCAATCCTGAAACAGCCCTTTGAAAGAACACCTTGATTTTTGACTTCTAGTCGTTAGACTATGAAACAATAAGTTTCTTTGGTTTAAGCCACTCAGTTTGTGGTACTTCGTTACAGCAGTTCTAGGGAACCAATACTTGCCTTAGTTCCTTTTTCCTTCATATTTGAGAAATAAGAATGCCTGAATCCTAACTGGCAGTCATAGAGTCTTTAGTTCTCTGAGCCTTATTTATCATTGCTATTCCAAATAATTTTCCTCTTCTCTTTTGTTCCACTTGTGATATTATCGCCCAACAGTCTAGTCAGAAAGGTCGTTTGTGATGTATTCCCCAGCTTTTATTTCTCCATGCCCAAAGAGTTGCTGGGCAGATTAAAAAATATATATGCTCATTTCAGCATTTACTTAATTTTAATTGTTGCTCTGATTTATTTTTCCTTCCTCCTAGTCTTCCATCTTTCTCTTTTCATCTAAATACTTTTTTTT
>NW_012102865.1:3138552-3139961 GCF_000951045.1 Mandrillus leucophaeus
GAACTTCTGACCTCAGGTGATCCGCCCGCCTCGGCCTCCCAAAGTACTGGGATTACAGGTGTGAGCCATAGCGTCCAGCCAAGAACAAACTTCTGTATTCATTTTTCTTTTTTTCTTTATTTTTGGGGGGGAGGGAGGATGGAATCTTGCTTTTGTTGCCCAGGCTGAAGTGCAATGGCGCAGTCTCAGCTCACTGCAACCTCCACCTTCTACGTTCAAGTGATTCTCCTGCCTCAGCCTACCAAGTAGCTGGGATTACAGGTGCCCGCCACTACGCCCTGCTAATTTTTGTATTTTTGGTAGGGATGGGGTTCCACCATGTTGGCCAGGCCAGGCAGGTCTCAAACTCCTGATCTCAGGTGATCCACCCACCTTGGCCTCTCAAAGTGCTGGGATTACAGGCGTGAGCCATCGTGCTCCGCCAAGAGCAAACTTCTTTAAATCTCTAAAATTCTTCTCACCAAGTCCTTCCTTAAACTTTACCGCTTAATCCAACTGGGCCTTATTCTTGCACCCTATTCTCACCTGGAAAGTGCTCTTGTATATGTTCCCAAGTTGAATCGACCTTGTGAAGTCCTCATCTTATTTGCATCTGTGCATTGTTGAAAATTTCCTTCTGAGATATTCTCTCCTCTCTTGGTTATATATGAAGCAGCATTTCATTCTGCTTAATTGGCTAGCTTTCTCAATATTATAAGGAAATTCCTTTTTTTAAAAAAAACCCTAAACTCTGAGGTTTCCCAGGTGTCAGTCAATAACTGAAGGGTCTGAGGTTTTACTTTACTTGCAAGTTAATCTGCCACAGTTTCTTATGACTCCTGGGTAAGAGACAAAGAATCATTTCACTCACAACAGTGGCAGCCAGAGAATTTAGCATTTGCATCATTTTCCAAGCTCCCGTTCCCAGAGGGTTACCTGAAGAGAGCCAGGTGATGCCAACACATTCAGTAAGTTGTGTTATTGAAGAGGAACCTTGAGGTTAGAGTAAGCAAATTTTTTTATCTCAATTTTATTAGTAAAAACATGCAGAGGAAAATTTCTAGAATAATTATAAGAAAATGTTAATATTAATTATCTTTCAGAGGAAACATAATGAAATTTCAGAATAATAATAAAAGGTTTCTGAGACCTATAGATGACAGTTCCTTTTGAGCAATGTTGAACACAACACACTATGAGAAAGGAATTGGACAAACCACAGGAGTGTGCTGCCTAAAAGAGGACCTTTGCATTCAACTTGGTAATTCCTTTACTCAAAAATCCCATTTTCTGTTCTGCTATCATTTTGTTGCTGTTTTTGCCTATAAATACCACCAAATACACTAGTGGATATCAGCGTTTTAAAAATTTTTTCCAACAATGTCATTGATAATTGTTATATATTTATAATCCATTGATTGAGAATATAC
>NW_012102865.1:3140526-3175243 GCF_000951045.1 Mandrillus leucophaeus
TTTTTGTAAAGACAGAGAGAGTCTCACTGTGTTGCCCAGGCCGGTCTCAAACTCCTGGGCTGAAGTGATCCTCCCTCCTCAGCCTCCCAAAGTGCTAAGATTACAGACATGAGCCTCTGCACCAGCCCAAACTTTTCTTTTCCTCCCTCTCTCCCTCCCTTCTTCCTCCTTCCCCTCCCTTCTTCCTCTTTGACCTCCCCTCCCCTCCCCTCTTCTTTTCCTCCCTCTCTCCCTCCCTTCTTCCTCCTTCCCCTCCCTTCTTCCTCTTCGACCTCCCCTCCCTTCCTCTCCCCTCCCTTCTCCTTTCCTCTCCTCCCCTGTCCTGTCCTCTCCTCTCCTGTCCTGTCCTCTCCTGTCCTCTCCTCTCCTTTCCTTTTTGTTCTTTTCTTTTCTTTTCCTTCTTTGGCTAGTCTGGAACTCCTGGGCTACAAATTGGGTATACTGCTCAGGTGATGGGTGCACCAAAATCTCACATATCACCACTAAAGAACTTACTCATGTAACCAAATACCACCTGTACCCCAGAAACTTATGGAAATAAAAACTTTTTTTGAAAAAGTTCTCCTTATGTTAATTTTAAGTAGAAAAATAACATTAATGTATTGAGTCTACTTTGAGCTGCAACTTTCAAAACAAAAGAGCAACAAGTTCTAAAACTAATTTCTTTTCTTCTATATTCTCTAGATCCATGTTTTAAAAAGAGGGATTTCACCAAATTCACCAGCAGTCCTTAGGATTACATTCATACTGAAGTATAGCTAGGGAAAAAAAAAAGTAAAATTAGAGATGAGCTAAAACTGTGCTAAGTCCAAGAGTAAGCAAATATTTCATAACGGACATTAAGCCTGCCTGCCTTTTGCCCAGCAGGAAGACATTATTTTAATTACACTGGGCAGTAAACAAATCTTATCTTCTCTAATCTCCAAGCTTGTTCACTATACAAACATCACTGGAAAGATCAGAATAAACGCTGTTAGTGCTTCTATAGATATGCAGAAAGCAAGACACCCATGTAAAACTGACTCCCAACCAAATAAGTGGGTGACATCCTCCGTCCTCCACATGTCCTTCCTGGATGACCTCAACTCCTCATAACTTCAACTACTGCTTGTACCCCAGTGACTTCTAAATCTCTCTCTCTCAACTCTAAGTAACTGTGGAAACTTGGGTGATGTAACCAAAATAGTACCCTTTTTTTTTGTTTGTTTACTCCAATTATGTTCTCCTCCTGCATTACTCAGTTTAGTAAGTGTTGTCAATATTCATTTATTATTCTAAACTAGTAAATTGCAGGTATTATTTGAATATTTGTTTCTTCTTCATACTAAGTCATTAAAACCCTGTTGATTTTCTTGAATATACAAATTTTTTCCAATTGTTACTCCTCTTGCCCATTTCTGTGTTAGTCTAGACCCTCAAAATCCTACTCTGGACTATAACTACAGCCTTTTTTTTTTTTTTTTTTTTTGAGAGGGAGTCTCACTCTGTCACCCAGGCTGGAGTGCAATGGCACTATCTCGGCTCACTGCAACCTCCGCCTTCCGGGTTCAAACAATTCTCCCGCCACAGCCTCCTGAGTAGCTAGGACTACAGGTGCATGCCACCACACCTGGCTAATTTTTGTATTTTTAGTAGAGATGGGGTTTCACTATGTTGAGCAGGCTGGTCTTGAACCCCTGACCTCGTGATCCGCCTGCCTCAGCCTCCCAAAGTGCTAGGATTACAGGCATGAGTCACCACACCTGGCCAACTACAACTCTTTTAGTTGGTCTCCCTGTTTCTGTGATCACCCCTTCAGTTCTAGCTTTACAAGATGCCCTACGTGATTTTTCTAAGAGACAGTTATTTAATTTCTACCCTCTACATGACTCTCTACGTGATTTTCTAAGAGACAATTATTTCATTTCTACCCTCTACATGGCTCCCTACATGATTTTTCTAAGAGAAAATTATTTCATTTCAGGTTCAGAAAACTTTTATTAATTCTCCTATCAATAGTACTTAGAATTTCCCCTGAACTCTGAGGTGCAGATGGATTCCTAGCCAAGTAGAAAGTGATTATACATTTCTATTTCATTTAGTAAATCATACATGCCTATATTTTGTGTAATATTTAATATTCAAATTAAGTTTTACATTTACCAATTCATATTTCAAATATCACCACTGTCTTCAAATATCAGGCTTATTTTTGTATTAATCTTTCTACTCTGCTGGTCTGTGCACTGTAAAAATTTTGTTATGGGCTTTATAAATAAAGTTATTTCAGTTCTTTTATAGAACAGTGTAGTAACCTATTTAAATAAATCTATTTTGAAATAGTTTGCATTACAGAAGTATATGGCTGAGCTGCTAGCAGATCTTAACATTCTTAATTCTAAAACTGTTAGTAGTAAGCTTGTAAAAAATATATAATTGTGATTCAAAAACAATTTTAAAGATCTCTCTTTAGTTGAAAGCTCTCCCTCCTTATGGCTTCAGTGTGAATTCTGTCACAATGCACTTAGTGATGAGCATTAAAAAGCCCACTTATAATTTGTCATTAGAAATTATAGTGAGAAATATTTTTTAAGACACAATGCTAGTTACATGGATGAAGCCCTCTCCCGTCCCTCCCCTTTGTTATAAAAGAGTTGACATTATCAAGTGCAAGGGCTTCAGATTTAAGACAGGATTTTAGGAGAAGACTCTAGTAAAAATATTAAAAGTGTTTGAAGTTATATTGAATGTAGGAATTTCAATGAAGAGAAATTTTGATAGCTAAGTTATTGCGATGAGAGTAAAATTAAGCTGTAAAGTACAGTCCTAATTTTGTGTATGCATAGTAACAATTCTGCGAGTATTAAGAGAAATACATTTTTACTTAAGATAAAAAAAAAAAAACATGGATGAGGTAATACAGTCTTTACTGACCATCTAGACACAACCTTATTACAAGAACATAACCTTGGCAGATGGATTTCCAACTGCTGGGTGTCAAAAAGTCAGTCTGCCACCTCACCTGAGGGTGGAGAATCTTTTATACCAAATATACCTATAAAAAAGTTTTCTGTTTTCTATATTCAATGGCCTTTTAATTTCAAACTATGTTGTGTTAGAGTTCATTACAATGACATTTGAAAAATGTTAATATCTCCGTGTATTTTGATGTCTCATTCATTATTAAAGTTTATATTTTGATATATAAAGGCTAAGCCTTTGGAAGACTTCTTATCAATGTGTAACTTCTTCAGTAACAATAACATTTAGATAAGGAATGTTTTGGAGATGGGAACTATTACAAAATCTCAGTGAATCCTTGTGACATTTATCTCATTTATAATGACTTTAGTGGGTGTTGATAATGAAGTGTCTATTATTAATACTGCTACACAGGAAAACTTTTTGAAATAGACAAAACGTTAGCAACTTTAATCTGGAATACAAGGTTAGTACTAGCTTAAAAGTTTTTAAATTAAAATTAAGGTGAAAATCTGAAAGTAATGCCAGGCAACAAGTTTTAAAATTACATCCATAAGGTGAATAAAAAATTCAGCAGCAAGTGAAATTAGTTGCATTTTGAGTAGATTTCAGATGGTAGTTTTACCTTAATAAATACATCAATTGCAGTCTTTCTGAGTGATTAGCTTTAATCATCATCCATCTTTTGCATCAGTAATGTATGGCATGTCATGAAGCCTTTTTATACTTCTAATGATAACATTAAATTGACTTAAACTTTCAGGAAGATTCTCTGAGTTTTTCTGTTTTAAATTATTAACCTTAACCTGAAAAAAATTTCCACCTTATCTTTTTACTGCATGAATTCTAATGATTATTCAACCGGCATTATTTATCTGAATTAAAAAGTGCAATATTCACATTGAGATTTCAGTTCAGTTTTTTCTAAATCTATCTTTTAGGAAGGAAAAAAAAAGAGGTAAGAATAAAAAAAAATTAGCTTTATATTTTACCTGGCTTACCTCCCAATCTCAGACACCTCAAAATATATAATGTGTTTATTAGTGACTAATTATTTTTATTAGACTATTCAAAATAATTTATGTAACTAATTACATACTATGTTATTTTCAGACTATATGTAGATTATATTTATCTTGATGTAATTTAATAAAATAAACTTTTAAAAAACAGTTAAAAGTAAATTTCATAACATTTAGCTTGGAATAGAAGGTCGGTTTTTTCTTCTTATAATTTTGATTTTGCATCACTTAGACATGGAATTAAATAGATGTGTGAGCTGAAATGTCGAAAGAATACTTTGATTATTTTAGTGTCTGAGACAAATGAATCTAATGCATTACTGCTGAATAAATTGCTGAGGTATTGACCATCATAATGGCTGATGGAATTGATTATATAGAAAATAGCCACTGTTTTTCTAGTGATTGAGTGATGGAAAAGATCTCATTTTGCCAGTCAGCCTTTATGAAATTATCCCTGGAAAGAACAGGCTATGTGCATGTCTGTTAGAACAATGAGAATTGCTAAATAACTTCTGACTTAGACACAAGTCACTTGTCACATGAGCAAAATTGAATAACAGAGTTTAAGCAATAATCTTGAATATGGGGCACTCTAAGAATTTCTAAATTAGGCTGTTATTACTTGCTGGTGTTTGCTGTTCTGAAGAACAGTACACAGCCTTTATGTAAGTTTCTTTTGCAGACAAAGTAGGAATGTATATGAGGTAATAACATACATATCGAGACATTGCTATAAAGAATAGATGATATAGAGAGGGATGGATGCATTGTATTTTCCCCTGTGCTTTTAAAAGTTTTCATTTGACTAATTGATTCGAGTACTTGAGGAGGAACTTGTGGTGGGCTGTCCTTTTTGATATATTTAAAATTTCCCCTAAAATTTTTTTCTTACTTTTTTCTTCCACATTCTGTTATTAGGTGTTCTAAGTTTATTGTCTATGGAAAAAGAAGAATTAAGAGAAAAATTAATCCACTCCTGGGAAAGACTAGAATATGGAAGTCTTCAGGCTGAGTCACAGAAAATTTCTTTTGAAAGTCTAGATTAAAAATGTTGCTGATTGTGGGGACTGAGAAGAAAAGGAGAGAGATTTGAGGAGTCCATAGAAAGAATGGGGAGTTGATACGTTTGCAGGGACAACAACTAAGGACAGATTTAATGAAGGATGTCTGTGCAGGGGCCACAGTAGTTTGATAAAGAGATCATTACTAATGGCCTATTTCCAAACCAGCTTCTCAAAGTTAGATGTAATTACAAAGAAAAGGGTGTAGTAAATTGATTGAGTTTGAAAAATTAAGATGTCTTTTTGATATTTGAATTTTTGAATATATATTCAGAGTCACTTCCATTTCAAAATGACAGCTTCCATTATCTGCACAGAAAATGCATTAAATTCATTCTTTTATTATAACCACATGGACTAAAGAATGCTGTCAGCATCATGCCACCTTCTTTGGGTTGATGGAACTTCTGAAAAAAATGGGCTATGAGTTATAGGGTGTCATGCTTTACCAACCTCTGAAAACCCACAATATTCATGTCTGTGGTTTCAGACAAAAATATTCTAGTACTGTAATTCTAGAAAGAGAACAAATTAGAAAGATTGCTCTGCAAATGTCAAAATAAATTCCAAGACATCTCTTTCCCGATGTTTACCATAACTTCCCTGTGACCATAATTGAAACTATAAAGTCAGACACTCTTGGATTGACCTTTCATCACCACTCCTTACTACCTATGGGAACTTGGGCAAGATACTTAACTTCTCTTGGTCTCAGTTTCATTATATTTAAAGTTAGGATTATTATTTGCATCTCACAGGTTGTAGTAAGAGTATATGGAAAATTGGTACATGGTATTTAACCAATGGTAGCTGTTTTTATAATGATAACTTCCACATTGCTCATTTCCATCCTCTGCCTGCTGATAGGCAATGTTCTATTTTGTGTCCATCTGTACATGATCTCTCTGTCTGTCTTTGCTATGGTCTAAGTGTTATTGTACCCCGCAAAATGCATACAACAAAATCCTGACCCATGAGATGATGACGTTAGGAGGGGGATTTTTGAAAGGTGATTAGGTAACAGGAGCAGGACCCTTGTGAGTGGGATTAGTGCCTTTATAAGAGAATCTCTAGAGAGATCTCTCCTGCTTTCTACCACCTGAGGACACAGCAAAAAGGCAGCTGTTTACAAGTCAGGAAGTGAGCCCCTTCCCAGACACTAAATCTGCAAGCATCTTGATCTTGGACTTCTGAGCTTCCAGAACTGTGAAAGATGAATTTCTGTTGTTTATATGCCACCTAGTTTATGGCATTTTGTTATAGTAGCCTGCATGGACTAAGACAGAGAACTAGTCCCAAGAAGTGGGGGCACTGTCATAACAAATACCTAAAAATGTGAAAGTGGCTTTGGAATAGGATAATGGATAGAGATTGGAAGAGTTGTGAAGTGCGTGCTAGAACAAACTTCTTAGAGAATACCTGAACAGATGTTGGTAGGAATATGGAAGGTAAAGGCCATGTTGATGAGATCTCAAATGGAAATGAGGAACATATTATTGGAGGAAAGACCGTCTTGTTATGAAGTGGCAAATAACTTTGTTCAAATTGTGTTCATGCCCAAGTATTTTGTAGAAGATAGAACTTGTATATGATGAAATTGGATATTTGACTGAGAAAATACCTAAGCAAAGTGTTGAATGTATGGTTTGGCTTCTCTTGATGGCTTTTAGTAAAAGGCGGGAAGAGAAAAACGATTTAAAGATGAAATTGTTTATTAAAAAAGAAGCAGAAGGCCGAGGCAGGCGGATCATGAGGTCAGGAGATCGAGACCATCCTGGCTAACATGGTGAAACCCCGTCTCTACTAAAAATACAAAAAATTAGCCAGGCATCGTGGTGGGCACTTGTAGTCCCAACTACCTGGGAGGCTGAGGCAGGAGAATGGGAGAATGGCGTGAACCCCAGGAAGCGGAGCTTGCAGTGAACCAAGATCACACCACTGCACTCCAGCCTGGGTGACAGAGCGAGACTCTGTCTCAATAAATAAATAAATAAATAAATAAATAAATAAATAAATAAAGGAAGCAGAATTTGAAGATTTGGAAGATTCTCAGCCTATTCATTCTGAAAAGAATGAGAGAGCCTATCTGGGAGAGAACACAAAGGGTGTGGTCACGATTAACTGATAGGGAGATTAGTTAGTTATTTAAACAGAAGCCAAGAACTATTGTCTAAGACAATAAAGAATGACCCAGAGTCAATTTACATTACAGGTCTAGGGTGCAAGAGTACCAGAAAGGGTGGAGCCAGTGGAGAGAGCCCCCATTAGGGCAATGCCTAGTGGAGTCATGGGGCCAGAGCCACTTTTGTGATCTCAGACAGGTAGAGCCACCAAAGTGAGATTCCATTCCCAGGGAGCTGTGGTTCCAGACAGAGGAACAGAGCTGCCATACAGATTGGGCCACTGCAGAGAACTGCTACGAGAATGGAACCACCTAAAGTTGTGGGATTAGGGTTGCTTGGAACCTTGGCAGCCTATTTACTGATCTGAAAAGCTGTTGGGGTGCCACCCCAGTGGGGCCAGAATGTGAGAGGCTCAGTGAGTCTGGAAGGCAGGATTCCCACCTCAGTGTGCATGGAGGGTAGAGCATTAAGTCAAAGATTACCTTCAAACCCTAAGGCTTTGGAGCTACTTGGGATCTGTCGCTCATTTCTTCTTTCCTGTTTTCCCTTTTGGAATGAGAATATCTGTCCTGTGCCAGTCACACTATTGTTTTTTGGAAATGTATAACTTCTTTGATTTCATATGTTTGCAGGTGAAGGGTAATTTGCCTCCTGAGGCAAATCATACCTTAAGTCTCATCCATATCTGATTTAGATAATATTTATATGAGACTTTGGACTTTCAACTTTTGAGTTAATGCTGAAACAAGTTAGGATTTTGGAGCTATTGGGATGGGATGAATATATTTTGCAGGATTGACGGACATAAATTTTGGGGGCCAAAGGGCAGAAGGCTGTGGTCCAAATGTTTGTGTCCCTCTAAAATTTATATGGAGAAATCCTCAGCTCCAAGGTGATTGTGTTAGGAGGTGGAGTCTTTGGGAAGTAATTAGGTCATGGGGATGAAGCTGTCATGGATGAGATTAGTGTTCTTACAATAGAGACTCCAGAGAGTTCCTTTGTCCATTTTGCAATGTGAGGACACAGTGACAGAGTGCTGTTTAGGACCCAAACCCTCACCAAACACTGAATCTGCCAACACCTTGATCTTGGACTTCTACGCCTCCCAAATTGTGAGAAATAAATTTCTGTGTTTCTAAGCCACTAAGTCTATGATATTTTTATAGCAGTCTGAATGGACTATTGGAATAAGACAACCTTACTACCATCATCAGTAATCAACTTTCCCCTTCTTTTTCCAACCCCTACTAGGGATGGACTCTGCCGTATGTTATGTACAATGGCCTGGAAAAAGAAGGGGAGATTGAAGAATAATTTCAGTATAACGTGTGGTTAGAAGTATGGACTTGAGTCAACTACTGGGTTTATAATTCAGGGTCTGCCATTTACACAATATCTCTTTCTCTGGATAAGTGGATTTTTCTTTCTGTGCTTAGCCTTCCTCATTTGTAAAACGGTGTATTAGTCTGTTCTCATGCTGCTAATAAAGACATACCCAAGACTGAGTAATGAGACTGGGTAATTTATAAAGGAAAGAGGGTTGATGGACTCACAGTTCCACATGGCTGGGGAGGGCTCACAATCATGGTCAAAGGCAAAGGAGAAGCAAAGGCACATCTTATATGGCAGCAGGCAAGAAAGTGTATGCAGGGGAACTCCCCTTTATAAAACCCTCAGATCTTGTGAGACTTATTCACTATCACAAGAACAGCATGGGAAAACCTGTCCCCATGATTAAATTTTCTCCCACCGGGTCCCTCCCATGACATGTGGGGATTATAGGAGCTACAATTCAAGACAAGATTTGAGTGGGGACAAAGCTAAACTATGTCAAATGGTGAGGTAATAAATAATATTTATTTTATAGAGTGGTTGTATTAAGTGATTTAATATATATACATTGTTTAGAATATTAAATGTATTAAAAAGCAGTTAACAGATATTATTATTGCAAAAACATCAATGACTTGAATTAATCTTTCTTTTCTCATACTTAGAACTTATTTCATTTCTGTTTATATTTTTATCAGTTAATATTCCCTATATGGCTATGAGTTTCTCAAAGATAAGAATGCCTTATTCATATAACACAAATCACCATACGTTTCTACTCTTGTTTACTACATATTACTTGCTTAGTGATGTTTTGTTGTCATTTATGTTCTTTTTACATATTAGGGAGCTTATGGATGTTGTCTCATTTAATTCTCAAAGAGCTTTATGAGCTAGGTAATATTTTCCACAGCTCAAAAAAATGGAGGCTCAGAAATGTTAGATAACTTGTCTAAGATCCTACAGCTAACATGAATCAGACACAAGATTTGCACCCAGGTAGTCTGAATCAGAGCCCATGTTCATGTCCACTGTGCTATATGACTTCTTTTTATTAGTTTATTTCCATATTTTTGGGAGGTTTAAGTGCAGATTTCTTACTTGCATATATTGTATAGTGGTAAAGCCTGGGCTTTTAGTATACCCATCACCTGAATAGTGAATATTGTACCCAACAAGTATTTATTTTAACCCTCATTTCCCTCTAAATCCCCCACCTTTTGTAGACTCCAATGTCTATTATTCTTCTCTGTATGTCCATGTGTACTAATTGTTTAGCTCCCATTTATAAGTGAGAACATGTGGTCTTTAACTTTCTGTCTGAGTTGTTTCACTTTAACAGAATGACTTCTAGTTCCATCTTTGTTGCTGCAAAAACACATGATTTTATTCTTTTTCTTATGCCATAAAACACATGATTTTATGGTGTGTATATATATATGGTGTGTGTATATATATATGGTGTGTGTATATATATACACCATAGAATATTACATATCACAAATATACCATAGAATATATATCTCATATATATAGCATATTACCATAGAATATCATATATCACACATATATACCATAGAATATTATATATGTCACATATATACTGTATATATGTGATAAATATAAAACTTGTACGTATACACACATACATATACCATAGAATATTTGTATATATAATCACATATATATACACCATATATATATATATCACATTTTCTTTATACAATCATCTGTTAATGGACGCTTAGGTTGATTCTGTGACTTTACTATTGTTAATAGTGCTCTGATGAACCATACAAGGGCAGGTATCTTTCTGATGTAATAATACCTGTTCTTATGTTTATCACAGTACTATTCACAATAGCAAAATAATAGAATTCGCTATAATCACAATAGCAAAATAATAGAATTTGCTATAATCCCACACAGTAGTGGGATTGCTAGATTGAATGGCAGTCCTATTTGTAGCTCTTTAAGACATAGTCATGCTGTACTTCATAAAGTTGGTACTAATTTACATTCTTACCAACAGTGTACAAGCATTCTCTTTTTCTCTGCATACCTGCCAACATGTATTATTTTCTGACTTTTTAATAACAGCCATTCTGACTGGTCTAAGATGGTATCTCTTGTGGTTTTGACTTACATTTATCTGTTGATTAGTTATGTTGAGCCCTTTTTCATGTTTGTTGGCTGCTTATATGTCTTCTTTTGAAAATTATTAGTTCATGTTCTTTGCTCCCTTTTTAATTGGGTTATTTGTTTATTTCTTGTTGAACAGTTTGAGTTCTTTGTAGATTCTGAATATTAGCCCTTTGTCGGATGCATAGTTTGTAAATATCTTCTTCAATTCTGTAGCTTGTCTGTTTGTTCTATTGATTGTTTTGCTCATCAGAAGCTTTTAAGTTTAATTACATCTCATTTGTTTATCTTAATTTTTGTAGCATTTGTTTTTGAGGACTTGGTTATAAGTATTTTGCCTAGGCCAATGTCCAGAAGAGTTTTTCCAAGATTTTCTTCAAGGATATTGATAGTTTCAAGTTCTATATTTAGGTCTTTAATTAATCTTGAGTTAATTTTTGTATATGGTCAGAGGTATGGGTTCAAGTTTATTCTTCGGCAGACGGTTATCCAACTTTCCCAGCATCATTTATCAAACAGAATGTTCTTTCCCGAGCATATATTTTTGTTGATGTCATCAAAGATCAGTTGGTTGTAGGTATGTGGCTCTATTTCTGGGTTCTCCATTCTATGCCATTGATCTGTGTGACTATTTTTATACTTGTACCTTTTGTTTTAGTCACTATAGCTTAGTAGTATAATTTGAAGTCAGATAATGTCATGCCTCCAGCATTGTTATTTTTGCTTAGGATTTGACTAAGTTCTTTTTCGGTTCCATATTAATTTTATGATTTATTCCCCTAATTCTGTGAAAAATGACATTGGTAACTCGATAGGATTGCATTGAATCTATGAATTGCTTTGGGCAGTACGGTCATTTTAACCACATTTATCCTTGCAATCCATAAGCATGGGATGTTTTCCCGTTTGTTTATGTCATCTGCGATTTCTTTTACTAGTGTTTTATAGTTCTCCTTATAGAGATACTTTACCTCTTTGGTTAAATATATTCCTAGGTATTTTATTTGTTTTGTAGCTAGTGTAAGTGGAATTGCCTTCTGATTTTGTCTTTGGCTGGATCACTATTAGTGCATAGAAATGCCACTGATTTCTGTACATAGTTTCATGTCGTGAAACTTTACTCAATTCATTTATCAAATCTAAGAGTTTTTTGGTGGAGTCTCTAGATATTACTAGATATAAGATTATATATCATCAGTGAACAAGGATCATTTGACTTCCTCTTTTCCAATTTCAGTGTCTTTTACTTTTATTTTTTTCTTGCCTGATTACTCTAGTGAGAACTTACAGTACTATGTTGAATAAGAGTGGGAAAGTGGGGCTGGGTGCGGTGGCTCACGTCTGTAATCCTAGCAATTTGGGAGGCCGAGGCAGGTGGATCCCCTGAGGTCAGGAGTTCGAGACCAGCCTGGCCAACATGGTGAAATCCCATCTCTACTAAAAATACAAAAATTATCCAGGCATGGTGGCGCATGCCTGTAATCCCAGCTACTTGGGAGGCTGAGGCAGCAGAATCATTTGAACCCAGAAGGTGGAGGTTGCAGTGAGCTGAGATTGCACTATTGCACTCCAGCCTGGGCAAGAAGAGAGAAACTCCATCTCAAAAGAAAGAAAGAAAGAAAGAAGGAAAGAAAGAAAGAAAGAGAGAGAGAGAGAGAGAGAGAGAAAGAAAGAGAAAGAGAGAGAGAGAGAGAGAGAGAGAGAATCCTACCTGATCCTGGTGATATGTTTTGTCCCCACCCACCTCTCATCTGAAATTGTAATCCCCATGTGTCAGGGAAGGGTCCTGGCGGGAGGTGATTGAATCATGGGAGCAGACTTCCCCTTTGCTGTTCTTGTATTAGTGAGTTCTCACAAGATCAGGTTGTTTCAAAGTATGTAGCACTTCCTCCTTCACTCCCTCTTTCTCTCCTGCTATGCCATGGTAAGACATGCTTGCTTCCCCTTCACCTTCTCCCTTGATTGTAAATTTCCTGAGGCTTCCCAGTCATGCTTCCCATTAAGCCTGTGAAACTGTGAGTCAGTTAAACCTCTTTTCTTCACAAATTACCCAGTCTCAGGTAGTTCTTTATAGAAGTGTGAAAATTGACTAATACAGAAAATTGGTGCCCAAGTGACCTATTGCTATAAAGATATTTGAAAATGTGGAAGTGACTTTGGAAGTGGGTAATGGGTAGAGGTTGGAAGAGTTTAGAGGGTTAAGACAGGAAGATGGGGGAAAGTTTGGAACTTCCTAAAGACTTGTTGAATGGTTGTGACCAAAATGCTGATGGTGATATGGACAGTGAAGTCCAGGTCGAAGTGATCTCAAATGGAGAGAAGAAACCTATTGAGAACTGCAGTAAAGGTCACTCTTGCTATGCTTTAGCAAAGAGACTGCTGGCATTGTGCTCCTGCTGTAGAGATCTATGGAACTTTGAACTTGAGAGAGATAATTTAATGTATCTGGCAGAAGAAATTTCTAAGTGGCAAAGCATTCAAGATATGACCTAGCTGCTCCTAACAGTGTACAGTCGTATGTGTTCACAAAGAGATGGTCTGAAATTGAAACTTATGTTTCAAAAGGAAGCAGGGTATAAAAGTTTGGAAAATTTGCAGCCTGATTATGTAGTTGGAAAAAAAAAAAAAAAAAAAAACCATCTTCTGAAGAGAAATTCAAGCCACTGGCTGCAAAAATTTGCATAAGTAAAAATGAGCCAAATGTTAATTGCCAAGACAATGGAGGAAATGTCTCCAGGGCATATCAGAGACCTTGACAGCAGTCCCTCTTATCACAGGTCCAGAGGCCTAGGAGGAAAAAATTGTTTCATTGGCTTGGCCCAGGACCCTGCTGCTCTGTGCAGACTTGGGATATGGCACCCTGTATCCAAGCCACTCCAGCTCCAGCCATGGCTGTTGCTTCAGAGGGTGCAAGCCCCAAGCCTTGGCAGCTTCCAAGTACCTGATGGGTACTCTTTTTTCCAACTTCCCATGGCCACCTTTGCCTGAAGATTCAGCTGTAAACCCTTTTTCAAACTTGACAAGCACAGCCTTTCAAAACATAACCTAACTTACTTTACCAATCTTGTTGCTCACATAATTCTGTATTATGTGCTTTAGCTAGTAGACAACTTGATGCTTCCTTTTCAAATCTTTTGTTTATCCTGTTCTTACTGTTAGCAATTTCCTCTCTCTAGCTATCCTCTCTTCTCTCTTCTGTTTTCTTCTGTTATTTTTAAAAATATAGATAGTATTTATTAATTTATCTATTTTCATCAGCTTCATAATATTATGTGTCATTTATAAACTTTAGAACTTTGTTAGAAGTTTAATTTCTCTTCTGTTTTTTAAAGTGAGTAGAGAGTATTCTTTTCACATTTATATTGCCCTAAATCATGCTAGCCATGGAATAATTTATATCATTAATTTATAACCAAATCTGCTTGTCACAGCTTGTGAAATATGAAAATACCATATAGAATTACACAGTATATTCTATTTTCTAAATAAATGTATGGATGCATTTTATTTTATAACTTGAATTATATTATCTCTATTAAGTTATTACTTATTCAAGGATATGAGATAATTTTTACTTTCTGCTTCAAGACTACAGATTGAGCTCATATGGTGCATATCTTTTCTTTCTGAGACACCATTAAAATGATGATAAAGAAATAAAAAGCTTTTAAACAACAACAAAGAAGAGGATAAGAGAATTCTATGGGAAACAGGATATTTCAACACATTTATTGCAAATAGAAATGAGATAGATGAGTTTATCTTGATGAACCAAAGCATAGGAAGCTTCCACTGTAAATATTTATGCAAAGTTTTACAGTGGAAAAGGGTTACAGACTAAGAGATTGCAAGATAAATGAATAGCAAGAGTGAAAAATGAGTCCTAAATTAGTGGCATTAATTGGTGGTTTTCTGGGGTCATCATGAAAGTACTCAACAACTGATACAATGAACAATATTAAGTAGTCACATGGATATTCACAATAAACATCAAATAATAACCCTGTTTGTGCTTACTGACTAATTACAACTCTTGTATGCTTATACATGTAACAGTTTACTTGAGCATGGAATGACTAGAAGCTTTCTATGCTTTTGTTTGACTGGCCAAACAAACAGAAAGACAAAAACATAAAACATGGACAAAACCCAAAACCAATAAGTATTCCTTCCTTACAGTAATGTTATGAACTGAATAGTGGTACCTAGAGTGGATAATATGTCTTTTGTCTATTTAGGAGACCCTGGTTCTGTGCCAAGGATGCCTATTTATAGTGGATCCAAGAGCCTGCTGATCAGCAAGCCCTGGCAGGGTGCTAAAAACATTAGGCATTTGAGAAAGGCTTGAAACATAAAAGAGAAAGATGAAGATGATTGAACAGGATAACCATGTCCTAGGGGAAATAGAGATATTTCAGGTAATAGAAGATATTCTAGAGGGGCATAGCAAGATGGCATAGTAGAAGCCTACATCATATGTCTCTGCTGATGGAACACCAAATTTTAACAACTATCTGCCCACAGTAAAGCACCATCACAAGAACCCCAAATCAGGTGAGCAGTCACAGTACCTGGTTTTAACTTCGTTTCATTAAAAAAAGGCACTGAGAACAAGAGAGGCATCTTGAATCACAGACACCACCGCTGCCCCATTTCCCGGCAGTGACTGTTTGGCCTGCAGGGAGACTCTGTGCACTTTGGGGAGGGAAAGCACAGCAACTGGGGGACTTTGCATTGATCTCAATGTTTCCCTGTCACAGCAGAGAATAAAGCCATGCTTGGCTTAGTCAGTCCCCACATACAGAGGGAACATTTGGACCAGCCCTAGCTAGAGGGAATTACCCATCGCAGCAACTGGAACTTCAGTTTCTCAGCAACCCTTGGCACCATGAGCTGAAGTGCTCTGGGGTCCCAGGTGAACTTGAAAAGCAGTCTAGGACACAAGGACTGCAATGACTAGGCAACTCTTGGTGCTAGGCTGGGCTTAGAGCCAGTGAACTAAGGTGGCACATGACCTAGGGAGACTCCAGTAGGTATGGTTAAGGAAGGGCTTGCACTGTCTTTCCCTCAACCCCAGGCGGTGCAGCTCATAGCAGTGAAAGTGACTCCCTTGCTTCTGCTTAAGGAGAGGAGAGCAAAGTGTATAGAGGACTTTGTCTGGTATCTTTAGATACCAGTGCAGCCACAGTAGGATAGGGCACTGGGCAGACTCATGAGGCCCCTCTCCAAACCCTAGCTCCCGGACAACATGCATTTTAGGTACCATCTCCACCACAGGGAGGTAGAGAAACAAGCTGGCTGTTGGGGTCCTCGCGTCCAGGTCTAGACTCGTAGACAACATTTCTGATCCTGCCCTGGGCAAGAAAGGAGCCCACTGCCCTGAAAAGTGAGTCCCAGGCGGCATTCACCACAAGTCTGAAAGAGCCCTTGGACTTTAAGTAAACATTGCCAGTAGCCTGGCAGAACTCCCCGTGGA
Organism: Mandrillus leucophaeus; assembly: GCF_000951045.1. NCBI lineage: Eukaryota > Metazoa > Chordata > Mammalia > Primates > Cercopithecidae > Mandrillus > Mandrillus leucophaeus. The sequence goes on from NW_012102865.1 coordinate 3,156,647, forward strand.
CGAGTAGTGGTGGTGCTGGCCACAGGGAGAGGCTCCTCTGCCTGCGGAAAGGGGAAGGAAAAGTGGGAAGGACTTTGTATTGTGGTTTCAGTTCCAGCTCAGCTGCAGTAGAATAGAGCAACTGGTAAATTGCTGAAATTTTCGACTTCTATCTCTGGCTCCCAGGCAGCATCTCTGGACACATTCAGGCCCTGGGGGAAATCACCATCCTGAAGAGAAGGACCTTGGGTAAGCCCCAGTGCTATGCTGGTTTCAGGTCTAACCCAGAGTAGTTCCAGTATTGGTGGCCACAGAGATGCTTACATCATCACACCCCCAGTTCCAATGGCTTAGTAGACGGAGAATCCATATGCTTGTGAGAAAGTAAGGGGAGGAAGCCCTAAGAGTCTCTGCCTGGTAATCCAGAGAATTCTTTTGACTCTCATGCAAGAACACCAAGGTGGTACTTCTGTGAATCTGCAAAAACCACAGCATTATTAGGCTTGGGGACTAAGTCCCATTAAATATGTGGAAAGCCTTCCCCAGAAAGACGGGCACAAACAAGCCCAGACTGTGAAGACTACCATAAATAGCTAACTCTTCAATACCCAGACAATGAAGAATATCTACAAGCATCAAAACCATCCAGGAAAACATGACCTCACCAAATGAACTAAATGAGGCACCAGGGACTAATTCTGGCAAAACAGAGATATCTGACCTTTCAGACAGAGAATTCAAAATAGCTGTGTTGAGAAAACTCAAAGATAACACAGGAAATGAATTCAGGATTCTATCATATATAGTTAAAGAGATTGAAATAATTAAAAAAGAATCAAAAAGGAATTCTTGAGTTTAAAATGCAATTGACATTCTCAAGAAGGCATGCCTTTTAGTAGCAGAATAAATGATGCAGAAGAGTTAGTGAACATGAAGGCAGGCTATTTGAAAATACAAAGTCAGAGAAGACAAAGAAAAAAGAATACAAAACAATAAAGCTCACCTATAAGATCTAGGAAATAGCCTCAAAAGGTCAAACCGTAGAGTTCTTGGCCTTAAAGAGGAGGTGAAGAAAGAGACAGGGGTGGTAAATTTATTCAAAGGGATAATAACAGAAAACTCACTAAACCTAGAGAAAGATATCAACATTCAAATACAAGAAGGTTATAGAACACCAAGCAGATTGTTCCCAAAGAGGGTTACCTATAGGAATTTAGTCAAACCCCAAAGATCAGGGATAAAAGGGATCCTAAAAGCAGCAAGAGAAAAGAAACAAATAACATACAATGGTGCTTCAATGCATCTTGTAGCAAACTTTTCAGTAGAAACCTTATAGGCCAGGAGAGAGTGGCATGACATATTTAAAGTAATGAAAGAAAAAACACTCTTACCCTACAATAATATATTAAGTGAAATATGCTTTAAGCATGAATGAGGTATAAAGACCTTCCCAGGCAAACAAAAGCTGAAGGATTTTATCAAAACCAGACCTGTCCTACAAGAAATCTAAAGGGAGTTCTTTAATCTGAAAGAAAAGAATGATAATGAGTGAGAAGAAATCATTTAAAGTTATGAAAGTCACTGGTAATAATAAACACACAGAAAACCACAGAATAGTATAATACTGTAATTGTGGTATGTAAATTTCTCTTGACTTAAGAAGAAATGATGAACCAATCTAAAAGAATAACTACAAAACATTTTCAATACGTAGACAGTACAATGAGATATAAAGATAACAACAAAGTTAAAATGCAAGAAAATAAAGTTAGAATTGTTATTAGTTTTGTTTTTGCATGTTTGTTTATGCAATTAGTGTTGTCATCAGTTTAAAATAATAAATTATAAGACAGTATTTGGAAGTCTTATGGTAACATCAAATTGAAAAACATACAATAGATACACAAAAAATAAAAAACAAGAAATTAAAGCATACCACCAGAGAAAATCACCTTTACTAAAAGACAGGAAGGAAGGAAAGAAGAAAGAGATGACTGGAAAACAATCTGAAAACACATAACAAATGGCAGGAGTAATTCTCTACTTATCAATAATAACATTGCATGCAAATGGACTAAACTCTCCAATAAAAAGACATACACTGGCTGAATGGAAGATCCAATGATCTTTGCTTACAGGAAACACACTTCACCTATAAAGATACACATAGACTGAAAATAAAGAGATGGAAAAAAGATATTCTATTCTAATGGAAACAGAAAAAGCAGTAGTGTTATACTTATTCAGACAAAATAGATTTCAAGACAAAAACTGTAAGAAGAGACACAAAAGGTCACTATATAATGATAAAAGGGTCAATTCTCAACAGAATATAACAATTTTAAATATATATGCACCAAACACTGGAGCACCCAGATTATATAAAACATAGCTAAAGAGACATAACTCAATACAATAACAGCTGGAGACTTCAACACCCAATTTCAGCATTGGACAGATCTAGACAGAAAATCAACAAAGAAGCATCGGACTCAATCTGCACTATAGAACAAATTGACCTAAGAGATATTTACAGAACACTTTATACAATGGCTGCAGAATACATATTCTTCTCCTCAGTACATAGATTATTCTCAAGGATAAACCATATGTTAGGTCACAAAACAAGTGTCGAAACATTCAAAAATTGAAGTAATAAGAATCTTCTCTAATGATAATGGAATAAAACTAGACATCAATAACGAGGAATTTTGGAAATGATGAAAACACATGAAAATTAAACAATATACTTCTGAATAACCGGGGGGTCAATGAAGAAATTAAGAAGGAAATTGAAAACTTTCTTGAAACAAATCATAATGGAAACACAACATACCAAAACCTATGGGATACAGCAAAAGCAGTACCAAGAGAAATTTATAGCTATAAGTGCCTACCTCAACAAAGAAAAAAAACTTAACCTAATAATGCATCTTAATAAACTGGAAAAACAAGAGGGAACCAAACACAGAATTAGTAAGAGAAGATAAATAATAACCGGGTGTGGTGTCTCACTCCTGTAATCCCAGCACTTTGAGAGGCTAAGGCAGACAGATCACCTGAGGTTAGGAGTTCAAGAACAGGCTGGCCAAAGTGTTTTCTACGAAAAATAAAAAAATTAGCTGGGTGTGGCGATACACTCCTGTAGTCCCAGCTACTCAGGAGGCTGAGGCAGGAGAATCACTTGAACCTGGGAGGCAGAGGTTTCAGTGAGCCGAGATCACACCACTGTACTCTAGCCTGGATGACAGAGTGAGACTCCATCTCAAAAAAAAAAAAAAAAAAAAAAAAAAACATAATAAAAGAGCATAAATAAATAAATTTGAAATGAAGAAAACAATACAAAAGATCAATGAACCAAAAATTTGGCTTTTTGAAAAGTTAAACAAAATTGACAAACCTTTAGACAGATAAACTGAGAGAAAAGGAAAGAAGATCCAAATATATAAAATCGGAGATGAGAAAGGAGACATTACAGCTGATACCACAGAAATTCAAAGAATCATTAATGGCTACATTGAGCAACTATATGGCAGTATATTTTTAAAGACTAAAAGAAATGGGTAAATTCCTAGACAACTGCAACCTATCAAGATTGAACTGTTAAGAAATCCAAAACCTGAACATACCAGTAACAAGAAATGAAATTGAACCCATTTTAAAATGTTTTTCAGTAAAGTGAAACCCAGGATCCAATGGCTTCACTGTGAATCCTATCAAACATTTTTAAAAAACTAATACCAATCCTACTCAAACAGAGTAGGAAAACAGAGAAAGAGGGAGTATTTCCAAACTCATTCTACAAGGCCAATATTATCCTGATACCAAAAGCAGACAAAGACATATCCAAAAAAGAAAACTGCAGGCCAATATCTCTGATGAATATTAATGCAATGATTCTCAAGAAAATACTAGCAAACTGAACCCAACAATACATTGTAAAGATTATTCATCATGACCCAGTGGGATTTATCCCAGGGATGCAAGGATGGTTCAACGTATGTAAAACAATGAATGTGATATATCATCTCAAGAGAATGAGGAACAAAAATCATATGATCATTTCAATTGATGCTAAAAAAGAATCTGATAAAGTTTAATATCCTTTCATGATAAAAACCCTAAAAAATTGGATATAGTAGGAATATACCTCAACATAATCAAAGCTGTATATGACAGACCCACAGCTAGTATCATATTGCAAGAGGAAAAATTAAAAGCCATTTCTTTCAAATCTAGAACATGACAAGGATGCCTTCTTTTATAACTGTTATTTAACATAGTGCTGGGAGTCTTAGCTGGAGCAATCAGACAAGAGAAAGAAATACAAGGCACTCAAATTGAAAAGGAAAAAGTCAAATCATCCTTGTTTGCAGATGATACAATCTTATATTGTGAAAAACCTAAAGAATCCACAAGAAAACTATTAAAACTGGTAAACAAATTTAGTAAAGTTGCAGGATAGAAAGTCAATACACAAAAATAAGTAGCATTTCTACATGCCAACAGGAAACAATCTGAAAAAAGAAATAAAAAGATAATCCCATTTACAGTAGCCACAAATTAAATTCAATACCTAGGAATTAACCATGGAAGTGAAAGATCTTTACAAATGAAACGTATAAAACACTGATGAAAGAAAGAGATACCAAAAATGAAAACATATTTCATGTTCATGAATTGGAAGAATCAATATTATTAAAACGTCCATACTACTCAAAGCAATCTACAGAGTCAATGCAATCTCTATCAAAATACCAGTGATATTTTTCATAGAAATAGGAAAAACAATCCTAAAATTTATATGGAATCACAAAAGACCATAACAGGCAAAGATACCTTGAGCAAAAAGAACGAAACTAGTGGAATCACATTACTTGACTTAAAATTATACTACAGAACTATAAAGACTAAAACCGCATGGTACTGACATAAAAACAGACACATAGACCAAAGGACCAGAATAGAGAACCCAGATACAAATTCACACACTTGCAGTGAACTAATTTTTGACAAATATGCCAAGAAAATTCACAAGCACAGGCAACCAAAGCAAAAATGAACAAATGGGATCATTTTAAGTTAAAAAGCTTTCTTAGAGCAAATTAAACAATTAAGAAAGTGAAGAGACAACCCACAGAATGGGAGAAATATTTGCAGACTACCCATATGACAAGGAATTAATAACCAGAATATATAGGGACCTCAAGCAACTCTATAGGAAAAAAATTAATAACCCAATTAAAAATGGGCAAAAGATTTGAATGGAAAATTTTTCAAAAAAGACATACAAATGGCAAACAGGCATATAAAAAGGTGCTCAATTTCTTTTTAGAGAAAAGTGCTCACTTCTCATCAGAGAAATGCAAATCAAAACTACAATGAGATATCTCACTTGGCTAAAATAGCTTTTATTCAAAAGTTAGGCAATAACAAATGCTGGTGTGAATGTGGGGAGAAGAGAACCCTCATATACTGTTGGTGGCAATGTAAATTATTATAACCATTATGGAAAACAGTTTGGAGGTCCCTCAAAAAGGTAAAACTAGAAATACCATATAACCCAGCAATCCCACTGCTGGGTATATACCAAAAAGAAAGGAAATCAGTATATCAAAGAGATACTTGTATTCCCATGTTTGTTGCAGCACTGCTCACAGTAGCCAAGACTTGGAACCAACCTTATTGTCCATCAAGAGATGAATGAAAAAGGAACACGTGGTATATACACCCGATGGAGTCCTATTCAGCCATAAAAATGAATGAGATTCTGTTATTTGCAACAACATGGATGGAACTGGAGGTCATTATGTTATGTAAAATAAGTCAGGTATGGAAGGACAAACATCATATATTCTCACATATTTGTGGGTTCCAAAATCTAAAACAATTAAACCCATGAAGATAGACAGTACAAGGATGGTTACCAGCTGCTGGGAAGGGTAATGGGGTGGAAGGACTATAGGGGATGGGGATGGTTCATGGATTAAAAAAATGTTTAGAAAGAATGAATAAGAACTAGTATGTGATAGCACAACAGGGAGACTATAGTCAATAATAATTTAATTGTACATTTTAAAATAACTAAGAGTAGAACTTGATTGTTTGTAACACAAAGGATAAATGCTTAACGAGATGGATACTTAATTTTCCATGATGTGCTTGTTATGCATTGCCTGCCTTTACCAAAATACCTCATGTACCCTGTGAATATATATACCTACTCTCTACCCACAAAAATTAAAAGGAAAACATCAAAAAATAATAATATATATTATAGTATAGTATAAATCTTGTAACTAAAAAGGAATGTAGTTTGTATTTTTCAAAGTCCATCAAATACCTAATATGACAAAAAAAAAAGAACTACCTCTGACTTATTCTTGTGAAATTTCAGAAAATAAGGATAAAAAGATAATCTTAAATCTTTCAAAAAGCCATCCAATAAGGAGATCAAAATCAGTTACAGTCAGAACTTTACCCGTAATGCTGAATGCTGGAAGCCAAGCAACAATTTTTAAATTCTAACGGAAAATAGTTTCAAGCCAAAACCTCAATACCAATGAAATTATTCAATAAACATACATATATTTTTATGGAACTCAGAAAATTACTTCTCCGCACCATTTTAAAAAATAGTTACTTGGGATGTACTTAAAGAAACAACACATGTATTCCAGGCCATTAATTGAGATCCAACTCTGAAGAACAATGACATGAAGGCCCCAGATGATTTCATTGAAGCAGGACTAGAAAGCATTTTTACTTACTGGCACAGGTGGATCGAGGGGTCCAGATGTTATCCACATATAAAGGTGCATTGCACAGTTGGAGTAATAGGCTAGACCGGATAACTTTAAGGATATGACAAAAGCAAAGAAAGGAAACAATAAAGACAATTAAACATTCCACAAAAAGTAAAAATAAAAATAAATAAGTTATATAAGAGAAGACAACAATAACACCCTAAGTAGACAAGTGAAAAATATTTACATAGTTTAAATAAAGTGAATGTGGCTGTTTTTTTAAAAATGTCTAACATGTTGAATCAACCTATTGGCAAACTGTGGAAAGACACATTGTCAATCTTAAAACTTTAAAATAGTAAAGGACCTGATAATAGATGTTGAAGGTGGAAGGCAAACAGAAGTGAGCAGGTAGACAGGAGTGATAATGTCTTTATAAGGATAGAGGTAAGATTGACTACATGCGGTTGATGGAGTAAATAACAGAGGAACTAAAAGTGGGAATATAACTAGACTGGGTGGTTAGCATGGGGAAGGGAAGGAAGGGGATAGTGACTGGTTTGTGAATGAGCTAAAACATTTTCTTGTGTAGTAAGAATTCCATATGCAATTCCTAGTGTTCATAGATAAGTACTGGTTTAAGGATATTATTTAGAGACTCAAGGATACCTGAAGAACTACAAAAAGAAACAGTTTGAACTTGTTGCCTTTAGAGGAATAGAGGGGGATGGGTAGGGGTAGGGTAGAAATTATTTAACATTTTAATTTTGTGCATGCGTTGATTTGATAAGCACAAAAAAGTAAAGTGGAAACAACTGAAAAGAGTCATTCAGGAAAGATTTTATTAAGATTTTTTGCTTAAGCCTGTTGAATGTGTGTACATTCAAATGATTTGTGAGAGTATTTATATATTGTATGTGAAACAGTACTTTTGTGAATTCCATCTCATACAGAGATGCTGGTCTTAAGATTTTTTTCCCTCCAATTTGGTAACTTCAGGAAAGCCAATGAGTGTTTCAAAATCTCCATCTACTCAGCAGTAAATTGGGGGTATCAGATCAGAGACGGTCCTGTAATTTTTGTGTATGTTTGAAATAGTGATACGGTTCAGCTCTGTGTCCCCACCCAAATCTCATCTTGTAGCTCCCATAATTCTCATGTGTTGTGGGAAGGACCCAGTGGGAGATGATTGAATCATGGAGGTGGGTCTTTCCTATGCTGTTCTCATGATAGTGAATGGGTCTCACAAGATATGATAGTTTTAAAAATGGGAGTTTCTCTGCACAAGCTCTCTTTTTACCTGCTGTCATCCATGTAAGACGTGACTTGCTCCTCCTTGTCTTCTGCCATGATTGTGAGACCTCCCCAGCCATGTGGAACTGTAAGTTCAATAAACCTCTTTCTTTTGTACATTTCCTGGTCTCCAGTTTGTCTTTATCAGCAGCATGAAAACAGACTAATACAAATAGTAAATCTTTATCGCAGTTTTAAAGATGTGCTTTATTTCTTAATTAGAATCCCTGTGGTGTCTTAATTTCCACTCTTTTTTCTATTTTCTTATTCCTATCCTTAAGTCAGTTTTAGAAATTTTTCAATACTAAATGTGTAGAGATTTTCATTTAATGCTCAAAAAGCTATAAGATAAACTCTTGAATTTTTTTCAAGACCGTCAAAAAAGATGTCTAACTGCATTTGAAATGTGTCATTATAACAATTGAAAACATGACAATACTAAAAAACAGAAAAATAAGGGTTGAAGCCAGTAGCTACATTTTCAATATGATAATCGATTTCCATTTACAACTTTTTTTTTTTTTTTTTTTTTTTTTTTTTTTTTTTGCTGATGTCTGTACTTGTGAGTGTATAAGAAAGTTTCTCATCCAGGGTAAAGAGCATTAATGAAATTATTGTGTGACACTCCTTGAAAAATGAGAGAAATCTATATTTAGTTTCCATAATGAAATCCATATTTGCTTGGTCATGGCCCAAATTGGTTTTGAAAAGTATATATTTAATTAAGGCAGATGAAGTGTCCAAAATTAGTAAGGATAAAAAAGAAGAAAAATTTAAGGAGAAAATTTCCAATTAAAGATGAGTAACTGTTGATTACTCAGGTCCAAGAATTAATACTGATTAATGTTATGTAATGTAGCAGACCTTGCCAGGATGAAGATATTTGACTGTAAGCTCAGAATCAGAAGAAACAGCTTCTTTGTAACTTGCATTTTATAGCTGCCCTCACCATCCTAGTCTGTATCCTTAGGGTAGAACTTCAGTCAAACTGACTTTGCCATTCTTGGGAGATCCCAGGAGGTTATTCCTTACAACTTCTTGGTTATCATTTTGTCAGTCATCCAGGGAATACCCAGCACTTCCTTTTGTCATTTCAGGATTCCTACTTATGTCATTTAACCTGAGTACTTTCCAGATCTGCTGTTCCCAGTAAGTTACTACAGTCCACTGCTAACTGAATGTTAGTAAGTTTTGACTAGATTTTAACTGTACAAGGTGACTGAGCAAATGTGTTAGCTACATCAATATCATGAGGCAGGACTTGAGAGGGTAGTGGGCAAGGTCAGTTCAATTATCTGTATAAAAATATGTCAATGAAAGCCTGCTTTTATTGTGCTTGATTTAGAATTTATTCTTTCACTTATTTTTGAGGAAGTTTTAAAACAATTAATGATACCTATAAAAGGGCTGTTTAACAAAAATCACTGATGAGTATAGTGTATATGATGCATAGCTCTAAAGAAATGCCTATTGCTCTTTATAATTGTCTAACCCTCTAATTGATTTCATAAATTAATCAAAGTTTTTAGGCAAGTAGGATTTATAATAAAAATGAACATTTGAGGAGCCTAATGAATATTTCGTTGGCAGAAATAATTTCTGAATTTCTCTGCTGAGTAGCAAGATAGCACTCTTTAGTAGAGGGAGGGAAACTTTAGAAAAATGGGATGCTATAAAACTTAAAGTAAGAATTGGAACTGAAAGCAACAACATTAATTTCCTTGGCATAAATTTCTGCTTTATCATCCTTAAGTCTTATTTTGGCATGAAGGTAGCAATAACACTAATCCCTCCTCTGGAATCCAAGCTTTAGATAGATTATTTTGTCTCTAAAAATTTCATTATGGACTAGGTAGAGAATAGATGAAAAAGTATTTTAATTTAATGTTAAGAATATGCATTTTAGAGTCAGGGAACCTAAACTTGAGATACAATTTCATTTGTTTGCAGCCTCTTCTCTTATAAAATAGAAATAATAAGATTTAATTCAATGGATGGTTTTAAGGATGAAAGAAATAATGAGAAAATGTGAAATCTTTTTAAACTATGTTTTTCTACAAAAATGAGATGTTAAGATAAAGAAACTGACACTTTGTCTACCTAAAAAAAAGTTTTAAATATAAATGTCCCAGTCTCTCAGAAGGGGTACTAAGAAATAAGGAGATTATAGGCCTTGATATTAAAACAATCTGAGTTTGACTCCTGATTTGAAGACACGTTAACTAAAGAAGCCAATCAATGTATTTCACATATTTTCTGATTCTATACCACTATATAAAGAATTGCCCCAAAACTCAGTGTCTTAAAACAACCACCATTTTATTACATCTCATGATTTTATGGGTCAGGAATTCAAATGGCACAGCTGGCATTTCCTCAGCTGTTTGTGGCATTGCCTGTCTCTCAGTGTATGCAGGTGGAGGATGGGCTGCTATGGGCTGGCTAGGATGACTTCTCTCATGTGTCTGGAGCCATGGTGGAGACGACTGGAAGGCTGGGCTCACCCGGAGCTGTGGAATGACATGCCAGTGCCTGATATCTCCAGCATGACTGTCTCCTCTTCCATAGAAGCTGGCTTTTTTCAGAGTGAACATCCCACTGGACCCAGGCAGGAGTAGCAAGGCTTTGTGTGATTTAGCCTCAGAAGTTCCAAACATCCTTTCTGTCACTTTTTTTTTTTTTTTAATCAAGAGAGACATACAGTCTAGCCAGTATTCTAGAAGGGGATTAGACCTCACCTCTTAATCTATCACAATACCTCCGAGCTTCAGTTTTCCCCTTTCATAAAACCTACTCCAGTAGAGTCGTTGTGAAGATACAATGAGACAGTGTCTGGTAGGTGCCTCACATAGAGCCTTGCACAAAATATTTCTCTCCTCTTTTATTTTTCTTGTATCAGGAAATCATATTTCCCAGTGTCACTAAGACAATGGACAGGTGGGAAACACTGAAGTAAGCACAACTTCTCACTCTCTGAGCATTCAAAATTGCCGTGAAGTGGGTTTATGCATGGTATGGTTAGGCTTCGTGTGTCTGCCCAAATCTCATCTTGAATTGTAATCACCATACGTGTGTCAAGGTAATTGAATCATGGGGGCAGTTTCCCCCATGCTGTTGTCATGATAGTGAGTGAGTTCTCATGAAATCTGGTGGTTTTAAAAGAGGCCCTTCCCCCTTCGCTTGGCACTTCTCCTTCCTACTGTCTTGTGAAGAAAATGCCTTGCTTCCCCTTTGCCTTCTACCATGGTTGTAAGTTCCCTGAGACCTCCCCAGCCATGCTGAACTGTGAGTCAATTAAACCTCACTTTCCTTTATAATTTACCCAGTCTCAGGCAGTTCTTTATAGTAGTATGAAAACAAACCAATGAAATATACCATAATCATAGAAAATACCCAAAGCTCAAACCATATGGGATCTTCAACTTATTGTAGGCCAATATAGGACTGGACTACTAAAAAGTGAAATACTTGAAGAACCTAGACACAGGATGCTAGTACTCCACCACTCTGAGCTTTTAAATGTGGTAATATGAGGGTATCGGCATCTCAGCAACTATTGTTTTACAGCCTATTTACCAATTGCTCTTCCTAATGATTCCAGCAACACATGTTTAAATTCTGTTTTGTGTCTCCTGTAAGTATATATAGAAGATGTAAAATCTATTTTAAAAGATTTCTAATCATAACAGTTACCATTAAGTGTGGTCTCGTGTGAAGTAGTAAGTTTCAAGATTTTCTCCTTCCCTAATGCTGATAATTGATGTGTTCCATAGAATGCTATGACATGATTTGGAAAATATGTCACTTTTTGGCTGCCCAGCAGCAGACCTCTTGTTTTATGTTTGTGGAATTATTTATCTTGAATCCTTGTAAGACTCAGAGAATATCTTTCAATAGGAAGCTGGAAAGGGTAGATATTTTTTCTCCTTTTTGGCAACTAGAGTAGACCCATGAGATAGGCTTAAATAGTCATGGCTATTTCATATGAGGAATCATGAAGTAGTGATATAAAGAATCAGAGCCTTGGAAAATACAGTCTGGAGATGGGAGGTCATAGCTGCATGCCAGTTTGCAAGAGTTAAGGGGTGAAGCGGAGACTGGGACAGCAGTCATCTGTAGCATTCAGGACCAGCTGCAGCAGAGTAAGCTGTAGTGTTCATACTGGACTTGCTTTGTTGCAGGATTTTATCCCAATTCTGGCTGACACCTGACTTATGTGCCTTTTCAAAGCCAGGTCCTTCAGTCTTCCCTGCAACTCTGCGACTCATTTCACTTGCTATCTTTGTCTGCTTAAGTCAGTCAAAGTTGGATATTGTTGCTTGCAATTAAGGATCATTATGGAGCTCACTATCAAGAGTGCTTACAGGCCACAGACCCACAGGGAAGTGGTAGCAGTGGTTCTTAATTTTGGCTGCACATTTGAGTACCCTAGAAGGTTTGAAAATTGCTAATGCCTCAAGCCAACCCATATCAATCACATTGAATGGCCACAGGTAGAAAACCAGGTACACATACCTAAAAAGTTCTTTAGGTGATTCTAATGTGAGAATTAATACAGAGAAAGAAATACAATGCCTTCTGAAGATGGGGATGTTGACATGGATTAATTATATGTAACCTGCTCACCCATTCCCAAGTTATGGCCCTGGAGAGGGTCCAGAATGTACTTCTTTCACCAAGGTTTGGGTGACTCCAGTAATCCTGGAAAATCACTTCTGTGGCTGTTCTCTTTAAGCCAGAGATAGTGAAACATTGCCCTTAAAAGTGGCTTCTGTGATGCCAATGGAGACAACAGGATCTCAGGTAACAGTAGCCAACCAGCCACACCTAACTTCTAGGAGCAAAGGAGGGCACAGTTATTGCAATGGTTTTCAGGGCTTACCTGATAATCATGATGATTGGTCCAGTTGGGTCTTTGGCATTCTGCAGTTAACAATGGGTTGCTAGGACTAAAATGGATGAGAAACCCACAAAGTTCTTCCTTGATTTGTTTAACTGGAACATTTCCACATCTGGCAAATGGAAGTCTGAATTGGTTTAACTTTGGAGAGTCATAAACCTATATAAAATTTTCAGACCTAAGTCATTTCAGACACCCCAGAGCCCTGAATAAAACCTTGAGGATGGAACCTAAAAAGTACTAAAAGTACTGACCGGCTGGGCATGGTGGCTCACGCCTGTAATCCCAGCACTTTGGAGGCCAAGGCGGGTGGATCACGAGGTCAGGAGATCGAGACCATCCTGGTTAACACAGTGAAACCCCGTCTCTACTAAAAATACAAAAAATTAGCTGGGCATGGTGGTGGGTACCTGTAGTTCCAGCTACTCAGGAGGCTGAGGCAAGAGAATGGCCTGAATCTGGGAGGCGTAGCTTGCAGTGAGAGGAGATTGTGCCACTGCACTCCAGCCTGGGCAACAGAGTGAGATGACTCCGGATCAAAAAAAAAAAAAAAAGAAGGAAAAAAAAGTACTGACTGAGGCTGTGAGTCCTAGCCTTCCTTGAGGGCCCTTGGTCAGTCACCAGATAACTCAGTGGTCCTTCCTTCACCAAAGGAATCTTGGTTTATCTGCCATATACCAGGCCTTATGGGACCCTGACACCACCCTGTGGTTGTCCCTGCACCCAAGTGTACAGAAGGAAAGAGTATGCTTGAAAACTGACAGAATCTGTTCTTTTATTTCCTGCCCTAGAGAGCCATAGCTATTATAATAAAAAGGACTAAGAGAGACCTCTGGAGAACCCTCTCCTAATAAATAGTCCATCTAAGGGGAGTATGAATAGCAATGCCATTTTCAGACTTGAAAGAAATAGGGGTAACGAGTTCTTTAGATTTCCTTTTAATCTGCCAGTTTGCCTATTGTTTACAGAGATCATATATGAAGTTTGAGAATGATAATGAATTGCTGGAAGCTTAATCAGATGGTTGCTCTTATAGCAGCTGTAGTTTCCAGATGTGGTCTCCTAATGAGAGCAAATAAACAGAGCACCTGGCTCCCGGTACACAGATAGCAGTCTGGTTGAACTTTTTGTCTCTACTCAAACAGCAGAGAACATCAGATGCATTTTGCTTTTCCCTTGGAAAGACAAATGCACAACAGGGGGCAAAGGCAAATCTCACAAAAATACAGGGGCCTATCAACTCAGTGGCAACTATACCAGGCCACAGCAGGCCTTGAAAGCACTAGTTGTGCAAAGGAGCTTAGCTGCATCTGTCCATTTTGCTATAGTGTCGTCCTCCCTATGACTTACGTCTTTAGCCTTGTGAAGAGTTTCCTAGAAGAAGTGGGCCTAGTATGATCAGGAACATAATTGCTGCAGCATATTAACTAGTATCAGGGTTTGCTGTGTGGGAAATGAAGTGTCCTCCCATTGGGTAGAACCATGAGCGTGATACCCTATTGTCTATAAGACCTGGACAGAGAAATGGCCTGAGCTCAGTAGCTACATTGCTTCCTGAGCATGTAATAGTTTGGTGGTGAAGTTAAAGAAATTAAAGGAAGAATGTTTTAAAAAGTGAAAAGTACAATGAATATGTGTGTGGATGTAAGACTACTTGATTCCCACATGACATCTCATCAGAAGGCTCCTAGTGGAGAAAACTTTCAATAAGCATGTGGAAAAGATGACTTTTACATAGAAAGATGATTACAGGCTATGTTCGCACCATCTACAGTGTAGAATAGATAATTATTCCAGGCTGGGATTTGTGTGTCCTGTCTTTCATGCATTTACCAATCTGTGAACTTCCTGATTTCCATTTACACCATTGTGGGATTGTACACAGTCTTGATCTTGACCAAGAAACTCACTTTACAAGGCAGTTGCTCATCAGATTTACTGGTTTTTTTTTTTTCTCAATCATTTACTGTATGATCTATTAGCTCTTGGCCTTTGGAAATACTAGAATGGTTAAACAGTTATGTCTGCTGGACAGTCACAGTTGCATATTTAGGATATGGACCTTTAAATGCATAATATGCTCTGAACCATCAACCAATTGAGGGTGTTGTATCTCCCATGAATAGATGGAATTGCGAGTGACATGCCCTCAATGATATCTTATTATATGCTGGAAATATTTTCTTTCTTATCCCTAAAACACTGTGCTCTGCTCGGGAGAAGTGTTTCCATCAGGTGATACAGCAAGTTCTATGTTGAATTGGAAGGTAAGATTTATGCTGAGCCATCTTGGGCTTCACAAACCACTGAATGATCAGCCCCAGATGAGGGTTATTGTGTTGGCTGTAAGGACTGACCTGACAATGCAGGTGAAACACACTACAGGATGGGAAGTATATGAAGAGAACACACCTGATACCTTGGCTGCCCCCCAGTGCTGCCTTGTCAAGTGGTATACATCAATCCTATACAGACATGACCGTTTATGAATTACAATGTAGTCCTCCACTGGAAAAGCCCTAGCCAGCTAGATAATAGAAAAAGAATTATGAGAATGGAGTAAGAGTAAGGGAGTCACACAAAAATGCCTTTATGAATAGTTATAGAGACAAGATTATAGTTTTTTTCTCACATTTTCTTCCTTTCTATGTTGTGTATATGTGTGTGTGTGTGTATGTCTTCTCTTTTTCTCTATTTTGTATCAGGTACTGTGGTGGTGGTTAAATTTATAATTTAATTCACATATCACAGAATATTGAAATAGGATTATGACAGACTGACAGCTGTAAGAGATCCAGAGCTTACAGCAGAACGTTGAATAAAATTTGGATCATCTTTTTATAAGGGAGGACTAAACATATTTTCAGCATACAGGTGATAGCTTTTGCATTAATTATGTAGCAGCAGTTTTTTAAGCCTTAACAATTTAAATAAAGTTATATGTGAATCTTGTGCAGTTGTAGGGATGAATTATATTATTTATTTTTCTTCTTCCTGAAAATGTTCTCAATCTCCTTATATTTGGGAATTGCCCATCTCACAAGTTACGGCAGAGGGCAGAGCGTCCCTTCCTCTCTCTACAGAATCTGAAAGTCAGATGCTTAGTAGCTTAGCTTTTCTCCTAGTGAGAATGAGAACATATGATGCAGGTTTGGACTATGGGGTCTAATCTCTATGGGGTTGCATGAATAATAAATGACTTGAACAAGCAGAGAGAATGGAGACTCTATTTTGAAGGTGAAGAGCTATAGAAACAGTAGGACTACTAAGTTTCCAGAGGGCAGCTGCGTCAGTGGCTCAGGAGTGGCCTCAATTGTCCAAGGCTGGCATTATGTTTTGGGGCTACTTAATTTTTGTCAAGACTTCAACTATAGTCCTGTCTGCTGTTTTACCTCTTTCATTCTTATCTTTTTTACATACTTGGTTTTTTTTTCCCTCACCTTTCTGGAGATTCAGCAAATCTTTATATATGTTCAGGGCTGCATTGTATGCTTTAAATAAATTTTTTTTAAAGTCAGCAAGAGATTATTTCTCTTGCATGCAACAAAAATAGATGTCAAAGCAGGGAGGAGGAAGATAAAATGAGTATTCGTTTCCTAGGTAACCCAAGATAGACTACCTGGAAAGAGCTCAAAATCTAAGCATAAAAAGGTTAGCGGAATAGAACACATTGAATATCTCAAGGTAGTGTTTTCTAGTAGTCAAGAAGACATATGACTACATACCTCTCTTACAGGTATAATATTTATAAAGGAGAAAGGAAAAGACCATAGTTATTCCTACAAAGCCAACAGGGAAAAAGAAATAATGTGCTTTGCTGACAAGTCCTGGGCTGGGAATGTGGTGCTGAGGATGGGGACTGAGATGTATGCAGATGGGCACTGGGGGTGCCGTGCAACTTTATGGCATGTTGGAAATAGCTTTGCTATTATTGAATTTTCCCAGACTTTACTAGCTACAAATATATTTACAACAACAAGAGTATTACAGTTCCACTAACTTTTGCTTCCTCTTTCTAATGTATGGCATTGGTCTCATATCATGTGTTTTTATGAATTTCCAGGAGTCTCTTGGGTTTGTTTACATCATGGTGATGTAAAGAGGAATATGTGACATTTTTGCCACACTCTTCATTGAGAGGTAATTCAATTTTCCTTCTCCTTGATTCTGAGTTGGCCTTGGGACTTACTGTCATCAACAGAATGCAGCAAAAGTGGTGTTATCTAGCATATGAGGCTGGGCCTTAAGAGGCTGCAATTTCTGCCTTTGCCTCTTGGAATGCTCCTTTTGGGACCCAGCGGCCATGCTTAACGGAATCCATTTGGAGAGAGAAGGACCCAGCCATTCCACCCATACTGGCCAACACCTGGAGCTGATATCTGCCAGGCACCATCACAGAAGACTGGGGTCTTTATGACAAAAACCACAAAAAGAGGTTGTTATTTCATAACATACTTTAGAATGGGAGTGGGAAAAGCACTACATTTGCTCAGAAGCATTTGCAAAAACTTAAAATTTCCCACTTTGTAAGTATAAATCACAAGTCACAGTGCACTGGAACATGGGACAGTTCCAAGTAACGGACTTGCAATGTGCTCAAGATTCTCTGTCTCCAACCCACCAAGGATTTTCATTTTCATATATTTTTTAATGGGGGAAACCCCCCGGGCCTGAACTTTTTTTTCTCTTTTAGGGTTTATTCTTCCAAAGAAGCCTTCTCAGTTACTCTATAAATAGAGTTCTCTTGTCTTGCCCTATACGTTCTCCAGACATAAAAAAGAAAGGCTGTATGTAGACTCAAACTAGGACAGCTTCCACACTAGGGGAATATTAGAGTGTAATATTCTAGAATTAGAATGACAGACCTCTGTTGAGTTTTCACTCACAATCTCCATGTATGAGAGAGGTACCAGAAAGTGAATTTGTGCAACAGGACATAAATAAGCTCCTGGAGATTCTTCAGAGTAGCTCATAATATATTCCCATTTGTGTAAGGAGACCATCACATCTCAGACAGATCTTTTCATGATAAAGTCAAAACACCTGAAGATGGAGGCAGGTGAACTGATACACATTCAATTCGTATTTCTTTTTTAATTTAGTGACTTCGGCTAATCTCAAATCATCACGGAGAAGTTACATATATTATTCAGGGGTTACCATTTGTTACTTACATGCCAAATCTCAATGATGAGATTGTAGGCGAGGCCAGCATGGGGAAGGGACTCTACTAGTATTTAATGGTACAGATTTTCCTTAGCAAAGAGCTAACTTCTCTTATTTTATGTCACCTGGACTCAGTCCAATTGTTGCATCAGTTTTCTTAACCTTTCCACAATAACAGGTTGGCTATCATTTCCTTAAGCCGTATAGTCTGGCTCAGACACTTTAATCACAAAGTGAGTATGACATTTTCTCCCACTTTTGCTTTTAGGTAGTATGTGATAGTTCATAACACACTTTCTGTCCACTGGCAAATGTTTCTTTATCAATTACTTACTTATACTACAACTTTAGTCGATTTCGAACAGTTTGATTTATATTCACATTTATAAAGAAATTTTACCACTGCTACCAATATATCTTAGCTTAGCCTATTCAGTATTTTTCGGATTCTTTGGCTGCAACCAAGGGCTGTGATCTGTTCAACACTGTAGGGGAACTCAGGTGGAAATTCAT
>NW_012102865.1:3175293-3281093 GCF_000951045.1 Mandrillus leucophaeus
GGACAGCTTCCACACTAGGGGAATATTAGAGTGTAATATTCTAGAATTAGAATGACAGACCTCTGTTGAGTTTTCACTCACAATCTCCATGTATGAGAGAGGTACCAGAAAGTGAATTTGTGCAACAGGACATAAATAAGCTCCTGGAGATTCTTCAGAGTAGCTCATAATATATTCCCATTTGTGTAAGGAGACCATCACATCTCAGACAGATCTTTTCATGATAAAGTCAAAACACCTGAAGATGGAGGCAGGTGAACTGATACACATTCAATTCGTATTTCTTTTTTAATTTAGTGACTTCGGCTAATCTCAAATCATCACGGAGAAGTTACATATATTATTCAGGGGTTACCATTTGTTACTTACATGCCAAATCTCAATGATGAGATTGTAGGCGAGGCCAGCATGGGGAAGGGACTCTACTAGTATTTAATGGTACAGATTTTCCTTAGCAAAGAGCTAACTTCTCTTATTTTATGTCACCTGGACTCAGTCCAATTGTTGCATCAGTTTTCTTAACCTTTCCACAATAACAGGTTGGCTATCATTTCCTTAAGTCGTATAGTCTGGCTCAGACACTTTAATCACAAAGTGAGTATGACATTTTCTCCCACTTTTGCTTTTAGGTAGTATGTGATAGTTCATAACACACTTTCTGTCCACTGGCAAATGTTTCTTTATCAATTACTTACTTATACTACAACTTTAGTCGATTTCGAACAGTTTGATTTATATTCACATTTATAAAGAAATTTTACCACTGCTACCAATATATCTTAGCTTAGCCTATTCAGTATTTTTCGGATTCTTTGGCTGCAACCAAGGGCTGTGATCTGTTCAACACTGTAGGGGAACTCAGGTGGAAATTCATATTTACTCTAGGAGTAAAACTCACTCAGCAAAGTCTCTCCTATCAGTGCTTCTGAAACCTGGAAAATGTGAAAACCAATTATAATCATATATTCCTTTATGCAAAACATTTATTGAACATCACTATGATGCAAGCAAGCACTATAATAGATAAATGCAATGTGAAAAATATGTTAGTGCCCTCAACAGATTGGTGAGGACATGTGGACTATAATAGTAATGATAATACATTGAAATAATTGCTGGTTGAGGTATGTGTAATGAATTGTGAAAGCCCAAAGGATTGGCATGAATAACAGTTGTGCAGACTCAGTTAAGGCTTTAAAAAAACTGATGTCTAACACTGATGAAGGAAATTGAAAAGGAAACCAAAAAATTAAAAAATATCCCATGTTCATGGGTTGGAAGAATCAATATTGTTAAAATAGACTGCTCAAAGCAATATATATTTTCAATGCAATCTCTATTAAAATACCAATGACATTCTTGACAAAAGTAGAAAAAAAAATCCAAAAGTTTATATGGAACCACAAAAGACCAAGAATAGCCAAAGCTATCCTGAGCAAGAACAACAAAACCGGAGAAATCACATTATCTGACTTCAAATTATACTACAGAGCTATAGTAACCAAAACAGCATGGTTCTGGCATAAAAACAGACACACAGACCAATGGAACAGAATAGAGAACCCAGAAACAAATTCTCACATGAACTTTTTGCAACAAAAATGCCAAGAACATACATGGGGGAAGAAACACTGTCTTCCATAAATGGTGCTGGGAAAACTGGATATCCATATACAAAAGAATTAAACTAGACCCCTATCTCTCACCATAGAAAAAGATCAAATCTAGATGGACTGAAGACTTAAGTTAAAGACCGCAAACGATGAAACTGCTACAAGAAAACATTGGGGAAACTTTCTAGGACATTGGTCTGGGCAAAGGTTTCTTGAACAATACCCCACGAGCACAGGCAACCAAAGCAAAAATGGACAAATGAGATCACATCAAGTCGAAAAGCCTCTATACAGCAAAGGAAGCAATCAACAAAGTGAAGGGACAACCCACAGAATGAGAGAAAATATTTGCAAACTACCCTATCTGACAAGGTATAAATAACCAGAGTATATAAGGAGCTCAAACAACTCTATAGGGAAAAAATCTAATAATCTGATCAACCAATGGGCAAAATATTTGAATAGACATTTCTCAAAAGAAGATATACAGATGGCAAATAGGCATATGAAAAGATGCTCAATAACATTCATCAACAGAGAAATGCAAATTAAAACTACAATGAGATATCATCTCATCCCAGTTATAAAAGACAGGCAATAACAAATGTTGGCGAGGATGTGGAGAAAAGTGAATTCTTGCACACTGTTGGTGGGAATGTAAATTAGTACAACCACTATGGAGAACAGTCTGGGGATACCTCAAAAAACTAAAAATTGAGCTATCATATATGTATTAGTTTGTTCTTACATTGCTAAAAATAACTACCTGAGATTGAGTAATTGATAAAGAAAATAAGTTTAATTGGCTCACAGTTCTGCAAGCTGTACAAGAAGCATGGCTGAAGAGGGTTCAAGAAACTTACAATCATGGCAGAAGGTGAAGGGGAAGCAGGTACATCCCTCACGGCTGGAGCAGGAGGAAGACAGAGAGGGGGAAGTACTACTGCTATACACAGTTTTAAACAACCAGATCTTGTGAGAACTTACTATCACCAGAATAACAAGGGGATATTCCACCGATGATCCAGTCACCTCTCACCACACCTCTCCTCCAATATTGAGAATTACAATTAAACATGAGATTTGGGTGGGGACACAAATCCAAACCATATCAACATGACCCAGCAATTCCACTGCAGAGTATATACTCATAAGAAAAGAAAACAGTATATTGAAGAGATATCTGTACTCCTGTGTTTGTTGCAGCACTGTTTACAATAGCTAAGACTTGGAAGCAACCTACGTGTCCATCAACATATGACTGGATAAAGAAAATGTGATCCATATACACAGTAGAATACTGTTCAGCCATAGAAAGAATGAGATCCAGTTATTTACAGCAACATGAAACTGGAGATCATTTTGTTGAGTGAAATAAGCCAGGCACAGAAATACAAACGTCACATGTTCTCATTTATTTGTGGGATCTAAAAATCAAAGGAATTTAACTCATGGACACAGAAAGTAGAAGGATGGTTACCCGATGCTGGGAAGAATAGTGGGGAGTTGCAGAGGAGGTAGGGATGGTTAATGGATACAAAAATAAAGAAAGAATGAATAAGGCCAGGCGTGGTGGCTCACACCTGTAATCCCAGCACTTTGGGAGGCCGAGGCGGCCGAATCACGAGGTCAGGAGATCAAGACCATCCTGGCTAACATGGTGAAACCCCGTCTCTACTAAAAACACAAAAAATTAGCCGGGTGTGGTGGCAGACGCCTGTAGTCCCAGCTACTCAGGAGGCTGAGGCAGGAGAATGGCGTGAACCCGGGAGGTGGAGTTTGCAGTGAGCCGAGATTGTGCCACTGCAGTCCAGTCTGGGCGATGGAGTGAGACTCCGTCTCAAAAAAAAAAAAAAAAAAAAGGAATGAATAAGACCTACTATTTGATAGCACAGTAGGGTGACTATCATCAATGGTAACTTAATTGCATATTTTAAAATAAAGAATGTAATTGGATGGTTTGTGACTCAAAGAATAAATGCTTGAGGGGATGGATATCCCATTCTCCATAATATGCTTATTTCATATTGCATGTCTGTATCAAAATATCTTATGTACCCCATAAATATATATACTGACTATGTACCCACAACAGTTTTTAAAAAATCAAAAAAACTTTTTTTTTTTTTGAGATGGAATTTCACTCTTGTTGCCCAGGCTGGAGTGCAATGGTGCAATCTCGGCTCACTGCAACCTCTGCCTCCTCGGTTCAAGTGATTCTCCTGCCTCAGCCTCCCGAGTAGCTTAGCTGCTGGGCTAATTTTTTGTATTTTTCGTAAAGATGGGGTTTCACCATGTTGGCCAGGATGGTCTCGACCTCCTAACCTCAGGTGATCCCCCTGCCTTGGCTTCCCAGAGTGCTGGGATTACAGACATGGGCCACCACGGCCGGCATAAAAAACTTTTTAAAAAAGTGATGTCTCACCTTGGTGTTGAAGGTACAGCAGGATTTCATTAAGTAAACCAGGTGAAGAAGAGGTAAACCCAGTTGTTCCAGTCATACAGGCAAGGCCAACACAAAGCAGCCAGCTGTAGGCAATAGCCAGATAATTGCAGACGTGTGAGTGAGGCCACCAGTGTTCAGCAGACAGCAAATATCCGGGTGAGTTCAGCTGACACTAGCAGAGGAATTGCCAGACTTAACCCAGCCTAAACTGCCTCTTATGTATTCATGAGCTAAATAAATACTGTTGCTTCAGGCACTAGGTTTTAGGGTTGATGTACACAGCAACAGATGACTGATGTAATCATATTTGCATTTTAGAAAGATTAATAGAAAAGTTGTAGAGGAGAGATTACAGGAGATGAGAGTGATTCAGTGAATTTAGGAAACAATTGCAAGACTGCAGGCAACACCAATTGCTGTAAATCCAGAGCCTATGTACCGGAATCCTGGAACTCAGCTTCTTCCTGAGGACTTGTGAAAATAATCAGGATCCTGTCTGACTGATTCCAAAGTACAGCATCTCCTCTACCATCAGAGGCTGCTTATTTTTGCAATGTTAAGTGACTGTGCAAAATAATCCTACTGCTAGTTTGCTTACCAGGACTAGCATCCTCTTAGAAGAACTCCCAGCCAGGCTATGGCAGACTTATTCTGCAACTCCAGGGAATCTCTCTGCCCTCCCTTCTTTTTTCCACACCCCCCATCCATTTGAATTTCCCTGTGAATTACTCCTTTGGAAAGCTTGTAGACAGCCAAGCACACACGGTCTTTCTTATATGTCATTATTTTCTATTGCTCCACATTTCAATCCCTGATTCACCTTCTCCCATAGTGCTGTCCTTCTGCCTTCGTCTCTCTCTCTATATATGTGTATATATATATATACACACACACACACACACACATACATATATGACTTACCTCTGCCTAAACGTTTTCACTGTGAGTTTCACTATCCCTGATCCGTGGTAAAGGTAAATCCTCTGTCTTTTTATTGAGTGTTTCTTCTTTTGTCCCAAACTTCAGGCTGATTTTATTGTGCAGACACTCCTTATCCTGCAGATTTCTCAAATGTAGCCTGCTTCATCTTCTACACCTCATAAACCCTAGAATTGGGAGATGATACCTGTGTCTTTTTTCCCACTCTGCCACAACTGCTCTTCAAAGGATCAATGACTTGCTAAATGATCAAATCCAGTGGACACATTCAGTGGCATTGGATTTTTTTTTAATTACTGCCTTTTTTGTTGTTGTTCAACTGCTTTTTTACTTTGGATTTCTTAATATAGTTCCTACTTTTCTTACTTTTCTCCTTGAGAATATTTTGTTTATTCATCTTCTTCAAACTATTTATTAAATTTTAGTGTTATTTAGGGGTACATGTAAAGTCTTCTTCTTTTTTTTTTTTTTTTTACATAACATACAAAACTTCCTTGAATGGTCTAATCTTCTCATGGCTTCAGTGACCAACTCTATGTCAATACCCTTATGTAAAGCAAAGTTTTCTGCTGAGATCTGACCCATATGATCCCTTCTGTTGGAAATTCCAAATTTAAGTCAATTCGATATGTCTTTTAAACCTTTTTCTATTTTTTTCCCTTTTATCTCATTTAGAGGTTCTAATACCTAACAGTAACCTAAATCAAGACTTGGCTCCCATACCTCTACCTCCACCCAGTCACCAGGTCTTACTGTCTTCTAAATGTCTCTGATCTGCTCACTTATCTTTCTCTGTTTGCACTGCCATTATTCTAGTTCAAATCAATGCCATCTCATTTCTATGTTAATTGAAGACTGGGTCCTTTCCTTTTCTTTTCTTTTTTGTTTGAGATTGAAAGGTAGAGAAATGCATCTGAAAGACTAAAGGATCCCTAATCAAGGCCAGATTTTCAGTAAAGGGAAGTCGCAGAGAGGAGTCTGAGACTGAACACCAGGCCCGGGGCCACTGGAGGCAGTGATGATCCCAGGCATCATCTAGCTGCCCCCACCCAGTTGACATGAGTGCTTCTTAGAGAGAAGGGTGTGGGTGAATCAGAAGACATCACCTACGAGGGAGCTGAAGCATTTAGGGCTCAAACAGTTTTGCTGTGGGACATCTCTGAATGAGTCACATTGAGAGAAAGATCTTCCTTCCCTGCATGTTGGAATCACTGTGGCCTGGATGAATGAGCAAGGATGCTAACAGAAGGTGGAGCACCAAGGGAAGCCAGGCCAGGTTATTCCACTGTGCCCACATTTTTGTAGATAGCCAGAGCTTCAGCCAGTAGTGACACTGATAGAGCTTTCCAGAAGGGGTCAGCCAGCAAGGCATTAGTTGCCATTGGGAATGGAAACCTGATGAGATTATAGTGGGGTTCCACTATCAGTAGCAAAGCAGGATGTAAAACGGCAAAGTACAGTAGCTGACGCTATCTGGGCTACCTCATGAGTTGTCATAATAGACGAAGTTTCGAGTCTGAGCTTCCCAACCTGTGGCAAGCGTTTATTGATGGGTTATTAATCCCCTCAGCCCTTGGGATGGCTGGGCAGAAACTTGGACAGATGGAGCCCCCAGGCCTGTTGTGTTGGATCATTTATCCTAACAGGCTAAACAGTATAATTTTCCACAGTGGTATGATGAGATAAATATTGGGAAGTACTGTGATTTAAGGATCCACTAACCATCTGCTAGATGAAGTGACAGTTCTATTCCCTCTGTGTTACAAACTGACTGAAAGTTCACAGTTCAGAGGCTTCTCCTGCCTCCTTGGTAGTTAGATTAATATGTACAATATATAGCTGTGTCTGCTTCAAGTCTGTCCTAAGCCAGTATTTTACTCATTCATAAAAAAATTACTCCCTTCGCCCCTAGGAAATAGATTAATGAACAAGACTGATTAATTTTGTGCCTTCATGTAGCTTATATTTTAGCGGGGGAGAAATATGATAAAAAATGAGTTATTGTCATTGTGACTTTAAGTATTCTGTAAAACAATGAAATAGACATTTTAAAGGGGAGAGAGTTGTTATTTTAAAATTGAGTTGAATTTGGAAAGCTTGATAAAGGTGAATTGTTTAAACATTGCTATTAAATTAGCTTTAAGCAAGCATCCTTGAAAAGTTAAAGAAAAATTCTCATTCTGTTTCCACATTTGGCTTGCTGTACAGGGCCCTTTAAGTTCTCATGTAACTTTAAAGAAACAGAAACCTGAAATCATAAACCATTTTTGTTATGGCGGTGTATATATGAAAGACAACAGGGAAAAATTCTGAGCAGATCTGTGATCAAGTAGACCTCAAGTTGAATTGACAAATTAATGTTACATTTTACATGTTTTCAATTAAAATACAATGTTTAAAGTACATTTTAATGATTTTCAGATTTAACTAATTTTCTAAAATTAACAAACTGCATAAATTGCTTTGAATAGGAGAGCTTCTGTCTTAATTTGCTCAATAAATGCTTATTGAGCCTCAATCATGCCATCAAAACTCTGTTTAGGGTACTCTGAGAGATGCAAAAATGAGACAAAAATCTCATTTTGATGGGCTAGTAGTTTGAATGAGATGAATGCAAAACACTCAAAGGTAGTAGGTAATGAGACAGACAATGCCTTCCAACCACTCGCCTCTCCTCAAAAATACTAATTAACATCCTCAAATACTTCTCAAAAGTCTTACTTGTAAGATTTTATTCTAAAAATTATGAACCTCTATATATTGTCTGAATTAGCTTTATCCATCATTATCATCTAATCATAAATCACTCTTCCAATAAAAGTACAAAGCAGTAGCCAATACTGTAATGTTTCTAAGATGTTAACAAATGCACCTTAAATGGGTCTTATATTTCATGTAATTATCTTGACACTATGTCTGTATGGGACTGACAATTCTATTCTAAATAATTAACTAAGGAAGGAACGGAGCAGCTTCTAAGGCCACTCAACAGCAAAACGACTCACTCTGAATTCCCCTAGCCCTTATCTCTAATGACACTTCACTGTCCTTAATTATGTGCTTCCTTTCATAGCTCTTCTGTCTTGAAAGGGCAGTTACCATACTTTAAATACAAAAACTCATGACTACTATAGATTTCTTTTTTGTTGTTGTTTTTTACAGTTTTCAAAATGCTTTCACATAAATTTTTCACTTCAAACTTCTGTCTTCCTTCCATCCCCTAGTTCTCCAAGCCAGATGGAAGAGTCAGCTGGCCTTGCTCCACTCCCAGCAGCCAGTTTTAACTCATAAATCTCTCTTTCTCCTCTTTCCTTTTCTATGATCTATGTTTTTATTTTTTTAAATCCCTGACTCTTTAAAAATAAGCTTCAGTGAGGTGTAATTTGCATATGATAAACTGAGCACGTGTAATGAGTACAATTTGATAAGCTTCAACTGAGGTATATGCTGGTGACAGCATCATCACTCTCAACATAAGGAACATATCCATCATTCTCAAAGTGTCTTTGTGCCCTTTCGACCCCTTCCTCCCACCTCACATCCCCAGTCACCTGCTGATCTAGGATCTGTTCCAGATCCCAAAGTCAGGCTGAGAGGTAGTAGACAAGGAACTGTGGAATGTTCCCTCAACTCCCTGTTTGCTTACCCTATGAGGTTATCTAACTAGTTGGGGACTGAATCAGGGATCAGCTTCCTATTTTCTGCCCAAACCTCACAAACTGCATGAATTGTAGTGTTCATGGTGCTAACCATGGAAGAAAGCAACTCCAAGAAAGGGGTTGTTTATCAAATGGTCCAGGAATGTGCCACAAGGGAAGAGGGTACCATTGGCTTAAGAGCTACATGAGGGGGCAATGAGGAGCATTTCTGAATGGGTAGGTCAAGCCAGAGGAACATATGTCTAAGCTTTGGGACTTGAAATAGAGTTCTTTTTAAATTAAGAAGTTGCCCTATGAAAGCAGCCAATAACTCAGGGTAGGGGGTTTATGGAGATTATATAATAGCAGTAGAGGAAAGATAATATAAAGTAGGGATGGAAATAAATAGAAATTTATGTAGCTTGTAAAATTATATATGAGCATTGGAAGGAACCTTAAGAATCATCTAGCCAATGCTCTGATTTTAGTGTCATAAAAACAAAGTATGCAGGGTCCTCCAGTTCACTTGTGGCAGATCTGGAGCTAGGATCCAAGCCTCCTAATTTTGATTTTGTAGGACTTTTTTTCCTTGTAGTATTAATATTGCTAGAGACAATGCCTAAGAATATTAGGCTCTGCTAAAATTAACTGCTCTGTTTGGTAGTGAGATCCAGAAATTTGAGTCTTGGGATGGTGGTTACAAGCCCTTTTTCCTTAGTGACTAGGTGAAAAATATTCCCCAGTAGCTCTTGATTAGTCCCCATATCACTGTAACAAGGAGTTAAAGATTTACATTTGTAGATCTTTGAGAATAAGAAGTGTTTCCCACTGTGCTGATGATATTATTCTAATAATGTTGTATTAGAACTATACAGTATAAATTATTGAGCTATGTCCGACATGAAGTTATTTTTCGACTTGTGCAGACACAGTTAAATCATAAACCATGTATGTTATAATGGTGTGTACATAAAAGACAACAGGGAAAACTGAGCAGACCTGTGATCAGGCAGACCTCAAGTTGAACTGGGAAATTAATATGCATACCCTGTCTATGGGGTAGAAAATGGAGAAATCATATTAATATGGTCTATGTTAATTTGTTTCCTATGGCCATTTTTCTGTCCTCCACATCCCTATCATTTCTAATCTGACCTCGTAGGCCTGTGAGCTGAAATTCACAGTTTTTTCTTGTTTTGCCTTTCCCTTTTCAGCTTCAATTTGTCTCCTTTCCTGACAATAGGTCACACTGATTCACATAAAACATTTATTGGAAACCAAGAGGAACCTGTTTATTGTTTATATCTTTTTGTTTTAAAAATGTGTGTGTACATATATACAAAATATATGCCTCTATGTCTATCTATACATATGTACACATATTTAAATGCTTTCCTATGCTGTCCATAGCTAATTTTGTTGTTTACTTTGTTATGATAATTATTTGCAAAATACCTCTGTGAATATCCTGGTAATGTAATGGGCTTCTCTTTTAACCATTAATTTTAATCCTACTATATGTAGAAAACGGAAAATCCTGTGTTCAAATTGCCTGTGCCTTTCCATGTGTACTCACACTTCAATATAGTCACCACCAAGAATAATGAAGTAAAAATCCTACATTTTTTTCACGCTTAGGGAAGATGGCATGACAAATAGCTACTTTTCTTTCAGTTACCTCTAGTTATAAGGCTCGGATAGCATTTGTAAAGCATTAAAACATTTCCAAGTTTTCCAAATGTTCTCATTTTGTATCCTGGCTTTCTTTTTTCAGTGTTCTCTGGTGACTTCTCTTTTCAGACTCATACTTTTCAAGTTCCTCAGGGCTTCTCTTCTTTTACACATTCTCTTGTGATTTCATCTATTTCTATGGTTCTAAATATGATCTTTTAGACTCAGGAGGGGTGTCCAATCTTTTGACTTCCCTGGGCCACAGTGGAAGAAGAACTGTCTTGTGCCATACATGAAATACACTAACACTAACGCTAACGATAGCTGATGAGCTAAAAAAAAAATCACGAAACAACCTCATAATGTTTCAAGGAAGTTTACAAATTTATGTTGGGCTGCATTCGAAGCCATTCTGGGCCGCAGGTTGGACAAGCATGTTTTAGATAATAAATCCAGTACTGACTATGCCTACAATTTCCAGACTGATATAGCTGACTGGTCACTTGACATTTCTATTTAGATATCAAAGGAGGCATCTCAAACTTAACATGGCCCAAATGCTTACTTTCTTGTTCTTCAAATCTGTTCCTCACTCATCTTCATTTCAGTAAATACTCTAGTGCATCACTTCCCCAAATAACTTAAACTAAAAATCAAGTTACTGTTTATGTCTCTACTTTTGTCATAATCACTTATCAGATCCTTTGGACACAACCTCCTGACTGGTGTTCATTCTTTGATGCTTCCAGTTCTACAATCCTTTGTTCTTGTAGAGTCAGTATGATCATATCACACCTGTTTTTAATTCTCTAACCGCTGCTAATCGCAATTAGAATAAAATTCACTCCTTGCTCTGGTTTATCAAACACCTTTAGATTCAGGCTATCTTTACTTCAACTAATCTCACAGTACTGGTCACTAGTTAATATTTTTCTTATTTGCTGTCCCCTTTTCCCATTTTTCAAAGTGTAAATTCCATGAATGCAGATTTTTATCATCAGTACCGCGGCACTTTGTAAATGCTCTATTTATCTATCTATCCATCTTAAATAAATGAATGGTGTGTTAAGCTAAGTGAAGTATAAAGCTAAGTGAAGTATAGCCCCTAAAGAGCAACTATAATCTTAAATTTTCTAAAAATGATTACTTTGCTTTAATCTCTATTCATGAAGAATTTACTTTTATGATGATAAAATAACTATAGGGTTCTAAAGGCCTAAGTGATTCCAGTTGAAATGATTCTGCTTTTTCATTTTTTTATTGATTTGTTTTATTAAACAACTGACCAAAATAATGTATGTCAGATGGGATAAATTCAGAACTCCCAATGGATGACATACATTCTTTTTAAAACCTTTTAATATCTTTTAATATTACGTACTTTCTTACAGTCACTGGATGAGGTCCACAGACTGCATTAAATTCTTATAAAATATGGCGTTTCTACTGAAGGAGGATAATTAATTTGAGGAGTTTAAGGGGAAAGTTAGCGTATTGTCGCACCATTTTCTGGAAGAAATTATCTGTGTGCTCAAATGGCCAATTAAAAGCTGTGACAATGTCTGGCAGCTAAAAAACAAGGAAAAGTCCCTACCAACACATTTCTACTCATTTTTTACTATTTTAATGGCCTCTGCCAATACCAGAGGGTCCTACCACATCAATGTGGCTATAGAAGTAACATCACTGAAGAGTAGAACACAGTTGAAAATAGACTTGCCTAAGAATTAAGATGGTTTTTTTAAAAAATATAATACATGTAGATTACAAATAAAGCACTACTAAAGCTAATGGCTGGATATTTAGAAAATGCATTCATCAAATAAATGTGCATTTCCTGTCATCTTGAACAGTGATGTTTCCATTAGACGCTTATTCTTTTAGCTAGTTAAAGTTGTCTGTCAGTTTAAAGTGATTTCGTTAATCATTTTATGTTTATTATTTGATGGAAAGCAACATATTCTCCCCCATAGTTAGATGTTAATTTCATCATCAGTTTATGTTTGTGCAAGTTTACACAATTCTGTTTGGATGGTTATTTTACTTCCTATATAAGATTATTGAGATAAACAAGCTGCTTTCGATGCTACAGATTTAGGGTTTAACATCAAAACGTCGGACTGAGCAACACAGTAAGTAGCCGAAACTCTTCCATGCACAAGACGGCTTATAGTAGCATATCACAGGCAGCATGGACTTATGCAAAACAGTGAATGAAAGGTCTGCACGAGGAGCTCCTTCAGATGTTCCTATCCTCAGGCACATACCCTCACTGGATGCCATGGTGCAAGACCTAAAATTAAAACCCAATATTATGTCCTGCTTTGACATTTGGTGAAATCAGGAGGGATCATTGGGCCTAACCCCAAGTTCCGCTTCCCACTCTGCTCCTGTGGATACAGTTCCCCAGACAAACAAACCTTCTTATTAAGGAGACTAGGTGTAATTCCTGCTTATTCCTAAGTAGTGGGTTTCAATTCTATCCAACTATCTTAGTCCATTTGCTGCTATAACAGGATAGTATAGATAGACTATTTTATAAAGAAAATAAATGTATTCCTCATTGTTGTGGGGGCTGGAAGTCCAAGAGCATGGCCCTAGCATCTAGTGAGGGTCATTCTATGGCAGAAGGGCAGGCAGCAGAAATAAGCATGCATGGCAGAGAGAGGAAATGAGGGCTGAATTTCATTCTTTTATCAGGAACTCATTCCCACAATAACTAACCTGCTCCCCAAATATTGGCATTAATTTATTTATAATGGAGGAGCCCTATGACCTAATAATTTTCAAGGCTTCACCTCCCAATACTGTTACATGGGCGATTAAATTTTGGCATGAATTTTTTTTTTTTGGTGGGGGGTGGCATTCAAACCATAGCACCAGCCCGTGGAATTATTATTCAAGCAAGCCATTTCTGTCTCCCCAACAAGAACTGCAGGGTACGTCACCCTTTTGATACTGCAAAGCCTGCGTCCCATAGCCCTAGACTGTTCACTCTATTCATGAATGACCTTGCATGTCATGTGATGTTGTGTTCCTCTGGACTGTGAGTATTTGTGAGTAATAAATGATTGTCAATATCGTCAGTCCAGTTTCAGTTATTCTATGTTTGACCATCTCCATAACCCTAAAGTGGGAATCTCTCCCTCATCAGTGGGTGAATAGGAGATGATTAAAACAGAGCCTCCCCTGCCATTCCCACCCACCTTGTGCTTGGCCCTACACCAATATATTGCTACTCAATGTCTTTGGACATTCTGATATGTCACTGCGGACCTTGTGCTTAGAAATATGTCTTCCTCTATCTGTGCTCTGAGGGTAAAACATGGCATTCAGAAAATAGCATAAATCATCTGGTTCCATATGCTCAAATATATTTTAACTGTGACAATCTATTTGACTATCTATAGAAAAGATAACTACCTTAGTTCTAATACAATAGTAGGTTAAAATTTTAAGATTTGAAAATTTTCGTGGTGAGAATGTTATACTGTCAAACAAGTCATTGGTGGAAATCTGGATCACCTGAAAACACACATGGGAATAAATGGCCTGCTTGGCACATAAATGAACCTCTGAAAAAGTTTAGGACATTTGAACTGGTAGAAGAAAGGTAGAAAAGAGAAACTGAATAATGTTCTGAATAAATAACAATAGCTTATATTTACTAAGCACTTACTATGTACTGTGATTTCCATGCATTTTCTCATTTAGTTCTCATAATAAACTTATGAAACTATTATCATAGATTACAAACAAAGCAAAAATAAAACTCTAAGATGTAGCAAGTTAAATAAGTTAGCCAGGGCTAGAAAGTGGGGAATATAAGGTAGGAGTCTACCAATCTGTCTAAATCTAGGTCTAGGATCTCAAAAAAACTTCCTAACTTTCAGTAAATATACATGCATGTGTATCAGTAGTGAGGCACATAAATCAAGAATGGTACAGTAATTTGTGGCTCCAACACCCGCTAGTTGTTTAGTCTTAAGCCAGGTGCCTGATCTCCCTAAAATTGTTTTCTCTTTTATGATAAACAAAAAGCTAGCAAACAAAGTACTTTAGAGCACTGCTATAAGGATTTACTGAAACAGTGTAACTTAAAACACATGGAATGTTTGTTGTGCTTATTTCTAATCACTGTTTTATTCATTTAGTCACACATTCAATAAATATTTTCTGATCTGCTAACATGTGCTAGCTACTGTTATGGATACTTGGATTATGTCAACAAAAAAAATCAAATAATCCTACCTTCATCCACATCTTACTCCATTCATCAGATAAACTTCAAATGAATCAGAGTCAAATATAAAATATAAAATCACGGAATAACTAGAAGAAAATATAAGTAGTTTTAAAACCTAAAAATAAGGAAAACGTTTCTCACTGTGACTTAATATTCAGAAGCAATATAGAAAATTGATTACCTTATTTTAAAATTAAATTGTATTAATTACATTTAATTAATTGATTGATTGATTTTTGAGATGGTGTCTCGCTCTGTCGCCCAGGCTGGAGTGCAGTGGTACGATCTCAGCTCACTGCAACCTCTGCCTCCCAGGTTCATGTGATTCTCCTGCCTCAGCCTCCCAAGTAGCTGGGATTACAGTCACGCACCACCATGCTCGGCAAGTTTAAAGATAAAAAAAAAATCTGAAAACTTTTGTATGGAAAAAGGCACCAAAAACAGCATAAAAAGAAAAATAGCTGACAAAAATATTGGTGAGGAGAATATTATATTTTAAAGTTGATAAAGCAGCAGCAGGTTTAGAGAGGATTCACTCCAATTTTGAAAGAATTTCCA
The DNA here is from genome assembly GCF_000951045.1 of Mandrillus leucophaeus. Classification (NCBI taxonomy): domain Eukaryota; kingdom Metazoa; phylum Chordata; class Mammalia; order Primates; family Cercopithecidae; genus Mandrillus; species Mandrillus leucophaeus. The sequence continues at coordinate 3,190,405 of NW_012102865.1, forward strand.
ATACAGGTAAAATGCTATCAAACAGTATCCCATGCTACAGAGAAATCTTTCATGAAATGAAGAGTAAATTGATGCAACAAGCTTCATTGTCTTATTTTTAAAATATGCAACAGTCTGTGGTCCCAGCTATGCAGAAGGATAAGGCAGAAAAATCCCTTGACCCCAAAAGCTTGAAGTTGCAATTAGCTATAATTATGCCACTGCACAAGACATAGCAGGATTCCATCTCTTAAAAAAAATTGCCACAGCTATTCCAGTCTTCAACAACCACCACTCTGATTAGTCACCAGCCATCTACATTGAGGAAAGATGCTTCACCAGCAAAAGGATTATGACTTGATGAAGGCTTATTAACGGCCAGCAAAAGGATTATGACTTGATGAAGGCTTATTAACGGGTTTTAGCAGTAAAGTATTTTAAATTATGGCATGTACATTTTTTAAGAAACAATGCTGTTGCACACTTAATAGACTATAGTGTAGTGCAAATATAACTTTTATATACACTGGGAAAACAAAAAAATTGTGTAATTTGCTTTATTGCTATATTCACTTTATTGTGGTTGTCTACCACCAAACCCACAACATTTTTGAGATATGCTTGTATTCTGATAGGGATTGCATTGACTCTGTAGATTGCTTTGAGTAGTAGGGTCATTTTGACAATATTTATTCTTCTAATCCATGAACATGGGATATCTTTTCATTTTTTTTTTGCATCTTCTTCAGGAGCGCTTCATTTTATCACACACAATGATATGTTGCTAGGGCTTACTATCCTCATATGATAGCCGAAAACTTCACAATGTGTTATTTCTTAAAGAGCTGAAAATGGCATGTAAAAAATCTTTCATAAATTAAGAGGATTATTAAATTTACAGGTATTAATGCAAATCATTCTTTAACTCAATGCTAGTAAAAATCCATGATGCTCTGGTAGGAAAATATCAGGTAAGAAAGAAGTCTGAATCCTAACAGAAATGACGATAGATTCAGGAACTCTCACCAGACTCTACAGAAATCCTGGAATAGTCAGCTCCTACACATTAATGCCCTGTGCAGATAAAGAAATTGATGGTGAAATGAACTCTCACAATGCCACTTCTATTCTGGTAGACTTCTATACCATAAACATATTATCCTTCGTGTCAGTCATGAAGCGACTGAGTCACATGTGCCAGGATTTAAATCAAAGATACGTACAGGATATGTAAGAGATATAAAGGGAATCGTTAATTTAAATACACGTTAACTGGAGAAAGAGAGAATGAGGAATAATGATGATGGATATACATATATATATTTTAAGGAATAATGATAATGTTCTAAAAATACAATGTAATGATGATTGAACAGTTCTGGATATACTAAACACCACTGAATTGTGTGGCTTTTAATCACATTAAAAGGATGATTCTTATGGTATTTGTGGTGTCTATATACACATGAATAAATCTGTTATCAAAAAAGTAAAGAAGGGATCTATAGGTAAATGGTAGATTTTCTGTCTGGAGCAGAAAATGTGCAAGATGAGCCTGGATCCATTGGTCATATCAGAGAGTGAGAAATCTATTAAAAATCTCTGTGTTGTACCATCAATATTTAGAAAACAGCTTGAGTATGCTCACACTGATCAAAGAGGGGGCAACTTACACATCAGTAAGAACATAATTGAAATAAAGTAAAACACATAAAACATGTCCAAGAATTTACAATGCAACTAAAAAAATTCCTCATTAATCATCGAATAAATCTCCTATGGTTATATAACCAGTTACCATATTTTTTTTTAGCTTAAAACAGCATTATTTACTACTCTACAGTCTCCATGAGTCAGAACTTTGGGCACAGCTTATCTTTATCTTCTGCTCAGAGTCTCACAAAGCTGTATTTAAGGTGCCAGTCAGGCCTGGCTCTCATCTGTCTTGGTCAGTGCTACTGTCATTTGAGATCTGTGGGACACCATCAAACAGACCAACATACACCTGATGGGAGTTCCTGAAGGAGAGGAGAGAGAGAAAATGGTGGAAAGGGTAATTGAAGAAATAATTACCTCAAATGTTGTGAGAGATAGAAATCTACACATTCAAGAATCTAAACAGGCCGGGCGTGGTGGCTCACGCCTGTAATCCCAGCACTTTGGGAGGCCGAGGTGGGTGGATCACGAGGTCAGGAGATCAAGACCATCCTGGCTAACATGGTGAAACCTCGTTTCTACTAAAAATGCAAAAACAATAGCTGGGCGTGGTGATGGGCGCCTGTAGTCCTGGCAGTAATACTAGGGAGGCTGAGGCAGGAGAAGGGTGTGAACCCGGGAGGTGGAGCTTGCAGTGAGCCCAGATCGCACCACTGCAGTCCAGCCTGGGTGACAGAGTGAGAGTCTCAAAAACAAGATCTAAACAAACTACAAGTAGAATAAACTTAAAGATTTCCACAACTCAACACTATATGATCAAACTGTTGAAAGTCAAAGCAAAGGGAACCTTGAAAGCACAAGAGAAAAATGACTCATCCCATTAAGGAAACTTCAATAAAATTAAGTCTATGGTATATTTGTTATAAAAATCCAAAGAAAGTACAATTGTATACTTATAATTTTAGAATGGATTAAATGTTATTGTAAAGGGGATGGTGTATGGTGAGGGTGTGCAGTATTCAGTAAAACGATCAATAAAATGTATAACTTATATATCAGAATACCCTCTGGAGCAAGGAGCAAAGAGAAGGAATAGACAGCAAGTTGATATCTGTCTTAATCTGTTTTTTTTTTTTTCTCCGTTTTGGTTTCTGGTTCATGATGGTATATCATCATCTCTTACACATGTGTCTACTTATATGCATATATTACATATTCATAAAACATTCATGTGTAAAATTAATAGTTTCGTGTTTAATAATGGCAATGCTATAGAATTTATTGTAGACGTTTGAAACGATAATTCTTTTAGCTTCCTAAAATCAAAGTGAACCTTTTCTTTATCTAAATAATTAGACCCCACTTGGTGGTTTTATGCCGTTTACTTTTTCTATGTGGAGCCAATTATAGCCATATAAGATGTATGTACTAAGATTTTTGAAATATATTTAAGTTTTTAAAAATCTATTTTATATTTTATTCGATTTTTTGTCACTTGCTGTATATTCTGTAGCAATAATTTCTATTAAAAAAGAGTTTATTGATAAAAATGTTGATGGGCTTATTTTAATAAAGTTCTACCATATAACACATACTCAGAATAATTTTTATTTTGCTAAGACTAGATCTCTTATTGACATTCACCACAAACCTGACAAAGAAGAGATTTTTTTTTTTTAACAGTGTACCATTACTTTGTGGGATTGCTTTTGGTTTATTGTCCTGTTATTCTAATACTGAATTGATATTTTGCATGACAAGTCTTATTAATTTGCCAGAATTATTCCTCGTGGCAGCATCTATTCAGAATGCATTGTAGAAGCAGGTAGAGGGTTAGCGGGGAAGAGTGGAAGTAAATAATTTAATGTATTAAAGAGGAAAATGTGATGCAACAGCACCAGAGGAAATTCTATCAATTTGAATAATAGACAGTGAAAGTTCTTGAGTTCTTCAAAACATTAGTATCTTTGTAGTAGGGCTTTGAGAATTAGGGTTGACTGACCCTAACATCATCTGGCATTGGTTTACCTTCAACAGATCCTCAACTAAAGCAGTTTAGACAGAAGTAGAAATCCATTAAAAATTCTTTGCAGGAGGATATTTATCAAACTCTCCCTGTGGACCACTTCTCCTGGGGAAATCATATTTGGATAAGTTCTGATAATACAAAAATGGTGTGACGTTCCTGGAATATAGCTGATAAATTGCTGGCAGTTGCAGTGCAGAAAATATATGCATGGTGTTGGGTAATAAATCCATCTTTAGTATTCTCTCTCTCTCTCTCTCTCTCTGTGTGTGTATATGTGTGTGTCTGTGTGCGTGTGTATGAGCAATTCTAAAAGAGACTAAATCTGTATGACTGATAATTTTTTAAGCAAAACATATTTTGGAAGGCCAAGAAGCTTGTTTCTTTCCAGAGATTTTCACTGGAGCAAGGAGAAGGAATAGAGGGCAAGTTGATATCCATGTCTTAATCTGTTTCCCATCCCCCCAGTTTTGGTTTCTGGTTCATGTGATCATGGCTATGATGATTAGTCAATAACACAGGTATTTACTTAATCTCTGGGTATTACAATTTTCTCATTTGTAAAGTGGTAATAATAATAGTATCTTCGTTGTAGGGTTATTTTGAAGACAAAATTAGATAATTATTACAAAATGCTTAATGCCAGTCTGGCAAATAAGAAGTGCTCAATGAATGTTAGGTATTATTACTACTCCTAGTGGTCATTGTCATCCACTTAGGTGGCTGGTAGAACTGACTCTATCTTCTCTCAGCTTTTGTGCATAATTAAAACAGTTCTTGGCCAGCGAAATGAATGCTAATATAGCTTGAGGTGTTTTAATTCTTTAAATACAGTATAGAGTGGGTCTGTGTCAATAAAAATAGTTTTAGAAAGTCATAGGGATAACAGGGCTGATTCCTGGGAACTAACAGTGCACCCTTACAACCCAGTCAAACATTCAGCACTCAGTGGAAATAGCTTGAGTAGTCATAATAGATTGACCATAGTAACAGGCATTAACCAGTCTGCTTGAAACAATCTGTTCTTTAAATCAGCTGAAGGAGGTACAAAGTCAATGTGTAAAAAGATGTATGATATTACCTCCAAATTTCAGTTTGGCAAATGCTTTTTTCCATTATTCGAAATAGATAGATATGTCATGGTTTCCACTAAATAATGTTATTTATTTCAATTACCTATATTCATATTGAATCCTTTCAAATACTGAAACATATTGAAGTGGTCTTTTTGATGTGCTACATCTGTACCCTTATTTATTTTATTAAGGGGCAACCATAAAAAATACTACAGACTGGGTGGCTTAAACAACAGAAATTTATTTATTGTGTTACAATCCTGGAGGCTGGAAGTCTGAGATCAAGGTGCCGGAATGGTCAGTTTCTAGTGAGGTCCCTTTTCTTGGCTTGCAAATGGTCACCTGGCTTGCAAATGGAGGGAGAAAGAGAGGAAGACAGGGAGAGAAAGAGAGAGCAGAGACAGACAGAGGGAGAGAGAGAGAGAGAGAGGAGAGAGAGAGATTGAAAACAATCTGGTGTCTCATCTTATAAATGCCTTTATAAGGGGCTAGTAAAGGGCCCTGCCATCATGACCTAATTCCTCTCAATGGCCCCAACTTCCTACGTACTGGGGGTTAGGGTCTCAACATATAAGTTTGGGGGGGACACAAACATTCAGTCCATTCAATATCTTAGGTAGAAAAAGTTTCATAAATAAGCAATATCACAAATTATTTGAAACAGTTCAATATAAATCTATTCTCATAACTTTGGTATGCATTGCAATTTATAAACATTTTGTTTAATGTAACAATAAATTAGAATGTCGAAAGTTGACTTTGGGTAAATATTTAATTTTTCTCACAAGGCAAATTTACTCCTGGCTCCATTTTCTCCAGTTATTTTCATCCTATAATTTAAGTATACAATATTTGATCTTCCCATTATCTTTGCTTTAAAATTTATTTTGGACACTGGTTTTTTAATAATGATGAAAGTCACAGCACCACCGTCCTTATATCATTGCTGGGTATGCCTCCTTGCCGTCATTCATTACTTGTTATATAGATGACAGAAAGAGCCTTGTAGCTATTCTTTCAGTTTTCAGTCTGATCCATCTTAAACTTATTACCAACACAACAGTTAAATTCTCCTTCCCTTTTTCCTTCCCTTCTTTTTTTTAACCCTTTTCCTCCTTTATTTCATTCTTCCATTATTTTTTATAAGAATTATCTTTTTGGCCAGGCGTGGTGGCTCAAGCCTGTAATCCCAGCACTTTGGGAGGCCGAGACGGGTGGATCACGAGGTCAGGAGATCAAGACCATCCTGGCTAACACAGTGAAACCCCGTCTCTACTAAAAAATACAAAAAACTAGCCGGGCGAGGTGGCGGGCGCCTGTAGTCCCAGCTACTTGGGAGGCTGAGGCAGGAGAATGGTGTGAACCCTGGAGGCAGAGCTTGCAGTGAGCTGAGATCTGGCCACTGCACTCCAGCCTGGGCAACAGAGCGAGACTCCGTATCAAAAAAAAAGAAAAAAAATTATCTTTTTAAAAAAGTTACACAGGGTACAACTTAATTATTTTTCCTAATTCTTTATCTTCCTGTTCTGAAAATAAGTTATGTAACTGATTTTACTTGTGATCATAAGACTTGCTTTGGCTATTGAAATGTAAGAAAAAGCGGTGTATATCTATGCAGAAACTTTAAGGGCTATCTGGCAGTTTTCTGATTGTCAAAACAAAATGTAAAAGCCCTTTGCGTGCACTCACTTCTGGATTCCTCTCTGTTGGTAACACTGCCAGTTGTTTGATGTTCATTGTTTCTTGTCTCTTTTCTATGCCTGCATGTACACCTAGATACGTAATTATGTAACTTAAGTGATCCAATTCTGTGTTTCATTTAGGATGCTTTTGCTATACCTAATAGAAAATTTCTTCTGAGATCTTACATATAAATAAACTCCTTATGGATTAAAGAACTAACATGAAAAATTGTGAAATAATTAGAAGCAAATTCACATACACACACACACACACACACATACTATTTGCATGGGTCTCATGCATGTCTGCATATCTTGTATCCACTTTTATTCTGGACAATCTTACAGGAAGTTTGTATAGCAGTGTTCCCTTGTGGCAGAAAGCAGGTAAATTTGCTGTCCAGAATAATAAAGATAGTATCTGCTTACAGGAAAAAGGTTAGGCAGATTTGCCTATAGCCCCCTTTAGAAGGTTGCCATTTCTTAAGCTCAGGGCTCCTCAACTCAAACATAAGCCAATTATATGCGTCACATATATGTGTAGGCATCACCCATAGAGGTAATAGGAATCTTTATGAACATGAAGCTTACACTCATACTGCCTATTGTGTGGCTAATAAATTCTTTTGTCACTGAACTGGGAGTCTCATCTCTTCTGCCAGCATCTATAAAACTGTGTCAAAATAACTTAGTTTGCAAGTAATTCAAAATCTCAGATGTTGCTTAGTTCCTGAATATATCTGTGTCTACTATAATACCATCTGTATCAATTACCTATCTCTCTCTCTATCATCTGTATATCTAGAGATATGTCTGAGCAATTTGCTTTGGCAATAGGAATAATTTTTCTAAGCAAGATACACGTATTTACACAATGATGAACAAAAGTCTAGGCAGGGAGGTGGGTATAACTCTCTCATATCCCTTTTTATATGTGCACATCTGTGTTCTACTGAAATCTTTCAGTGGTTCTTCAGCGCCTTCATTATGAGGTTATCACTCTTCTGTTATCCAGGTGTACATGTGCCTCTTTGCCTGATCTCGCCGTTTTTATACTTGGATGATCTCTTTTGCCACTGTTAATTTGTGGATCTCTCTGATGCTGTTGATAAACAGTGGTGACTTCACTCTTTAATCCACTGAGTGAAAAGTGGAGGTGTTTTAAGTCAAGCTGGCATCTCATTCTTGTAGGTGCATCTCTAAGTTTGTTATCATTTCTGTGGCTCATCTTGCTTTGCTCCTTTCCTTCAGACTGAATACGTTGAATGAGATACAATATGGGTAATAGAGACCTGCAGCCAAAAGGCCACAAGCTCTCAGAATGTTAGTACGTGGGCTGAGGAACAAAGAACGATAGTATAGACTTAGCGTATTATGCAAATGAAAGTCTTTTCAAACTGAGTGTAGTAAATACTCCTTCTGCCATTTCTTCCCTTTTCAGCTGTCCATTTAAATCCATCATGCTGAGGCACTTCCTCCCTTCCTGAAGGTACTTTCACCTCTCTCACAAGAGGAGGAGATGCAACTTAAGTTTTGCACATTTGGGTAACATTTTAAGATTCAGCCAAATACTAATAGATCTTTCCTTTGATCAAGCCATAAAGGATTTAGAATGAGAAGTGGCATTAATTCCAATCTATCTGTTACCAGAGAGAGCTATGTGAGTCTTTATTGGTTTACCTATGATGTAAATAAACCACATCAAGGTGAAAGTTCATATAAAAAATTAAGTTAACAAAGATGTGCTTTTTCCTATTAACCTGACTTTGATCTTGCTCATTGGGAATAGTAAATTTTACCACTGATACGACTGTGAAAAGTTTTGCTTTTTCTTGCCTCACTTGAGCCATGTTTGCAGGATAAGAAAAACTACACTTACTGTAAGTAAATGGCACTCTCTCTCTTTTTCCGATTGAAGTGTAATGGTGCCAGTCCTGATTACAGTCTTTTATTATTACACATGAGGAAAATGCCATTTCATCCTGGTACACTTGAGTTTTCATTTAATCAGTTTACAGGTTGTCCTTTGCCAATTCTGTTAATTTAATTTTCTAACATTTTCATGTATGCGCTCTCAGTTCCAACTGTTTCAAACTCTCAGGCTCCCTACTATGAGTTCTTGATTTTTTTTTCATTTTCGTGAAGCTTCATTCAAGTAAAATCTTACACGAAACTCAAAAGTACAGAATACGTAAGAACACAGTTGCTTCCATGGCAGCAATTGAGTTGCCTCAGCGTTCCATCCAGTTATCTTTTTCCGGCTCCAATCCACAGACCGCCATGTTCCTCACGACTTCTGTCCACTGTCTCCCATGCCTTCATCTGGTCAATCCCTTCTCCTATATCAATTTTTAATTCTTGGAAGCGTTTTCTACCCTGCCATCCTCTCTGAGATGTCACAGCAGTCAAATCTACCTCTATCATAGGACATCACATTTATCTGTTAGAGTGGGGTCTCTCTCCCTGACAAAGGATCAGATACTGTTTGAAACCAAATATGACTCATGCATTTTGTGTTCCTCATGCCAATAATAGTACCCAAGCCATGGTAGGTGTTCAATGTAAGTGTTTTCTGAGTGAATTTATGGATGAATCAGAACTTCTGGCCGGGCGCGGTGGCTCACACCTGTAATCCCCAGCACTTTGGGAGGCCGAGGCAGGTGGATCACGAGGTCAGGAGATCAAGACAATCCTGACCAAAATGGTGAAACTCTGTCTCTACTAAAAATACGAAAATTAGCTGGGAGTGGTGGTGCGTGCCTGTAGTCCCAGCTGCTTGGGAGGCTGAGACAGGAGAATGGTGAGAACCCAGGAGGCGGAGCTTGCAGTGAGTGGAGATTGTGCCACTACACTCCAGCCTGGGCAACAGAGTGAGACTCCATAAAAAAAAAGAAATAAAAAGATTTTCTACAATGCCATCTTTGCCTTAAAGCATTTATTTTTTGTATGTTCATTTTACTCAGCAAATATAACCAACTGTTAGTTCTCCAACATCATGGAAAAAGAGGAATCAAATGCACAATATTTACCTACTTGAGCAAACTATTTTACTCAAAATAGTTAAGCACCACAATAAAGTTGACTTAGACAGAAACTGAACAGTGCCTAAGTTTGACTGTTTCTATTCCCTTTTAAAATGCTTCCCATGTACCACATAGCCCAGGAATGGGGAGCATCATCTCTCAGGTGAATGCAAATTGATATCTTAAAATGAGGCACCACTGAGTGTTTTATAGACCTTGCCACTTTCCTAGGAGAAATAATTATTTGGTACAAATTACATTTTTAGTTAGTAGCTTATCCTGTGTGAATGTGTGTGTGTGTGTGCGCACATATATACACGTTGGGGCCGAAAGAATCTTAAGTGTAGACTATTTACAGAGTAGCAGATGCTCTCAATGAAGAAGGTAAATGAAGGCATGTATATATATACACACACACACACGCATGTTCATATATATGATATACATCATATATCCATATATATATTATATATAGTTTTTGTTAGGAGGCATATTATATAATCTGCTTTGGTGTGATAATCCCATAAGATATGCTTCAAGTCCAACGCCACTATACCATGAGATACAGAAAAAAGATTACTTTCTGCTCATCTCATTTCACATTGGCATCATACTAAATTATCAGTTTTTACAATACAGCAGTGGTTTTGGCTTGCCATCCCTGTTACCAAAGGTGAATGACAACGGATGTTTTGGGCACCCTGAGTAGCCTGAAGTCTTCCTCTTCTATCCACTTAAAATGACTTAAATCCTTTTCCTGTGTGCAGTGTAAAACCAACACCCTCTTCCTTATTTATGAGGGTTTTAAAGGAATTGATGTTGTCCAGATACCTCTCATTCTGAATTCCTTCTTCTCCTGATTTCTTATTTATTCACCTTCCTATCATTGCTCCTGGGATTGTTTGCCCTCCTCTTATTTCTTTAAATGTTAACAATTTTTTTAATGTTCCTCCTTCAAAGAAATCAACTAAACATAACTGTCATGATTAGCATTTTTAATGGAAAGATTCAGGATAATGGATGAGAATTACAACACAGTCAATAACTTCAACTTAAATATGTTAAATATCGGATATTTCCTCATTTACCTACTTAGAGCATTTTTCAACAGGTGCCTTTCTCTAAGGATTCCTCCTAATTGCCAAGATCTTCCTAACTTCTCTTAAGTTACATCTTCCAAACCCCTGATTCTTTAGTCTGCAGGGCAATATCACTCTCAACCTTTAAGCTATACCAGGCCATGGAACTAACTTTGAGAAGCTAAAATGTTCATTAATGACTTTCTTAAACAAAATTGTCATTGACCTCTGAAGCAAATACTGCCTTTGCCTGGAAAGTGAAAATACATTTTATTTTTTTAAAATAACAATGATGGTATATAGATGCATGTGTACGCGTGTATATGCTTTCTTATATACCTAGAGGTGCTGGCCTTACTGTGAGAAATTGTTCATTCAGGTAGCTGTGTCTTTACCATTATGATAACTTGTATGGATGTACATCTAACTCTATTATATACACAGATATAACACATGTATATACAGTGTATGTTTATCCACAGTAAGAACACTTTCTTGCTGAATACAATTTTAAAAACTCGATTTGTCTTGGGAAATTTAGGGACCAAGAAAACCTCCAAAAAACCGCACTTTTGTCTGAAAATTACCCAGGAATTAAAATATGTATTGTCAGGTTCATTTTGCCCTTCCTATGAAACAGCATTTTGTTACACAACTTCCTTATGAAAACATTATTTTTTCTTGTATCCAACAATTTATATCCTGAATCATCTTTGTTAGTAGATCCAGAACCCCTTACTCTATTTTCCACTGTAAAATCTTTGTTCATTCCATTTATTCCATGTCGTTATATATTTTGGGATTTGATCATATTTAAGCCAAAATTGGGGAAAAGTTTCAATGCATCTTTAACTTAAAAATATGGAATCTTAAAAGTATTTAAAGGAACTTTAATGTAACACTCCAGTTTATTATTTTTATAGTGTTTACAACATTTTCCTAAAGTAAAAGTGGATGACCATGATAGAATTCCCACTCACCTCCTGTTTTCTGGTTTAAATTACTATCAATTAAAATATGACAACTTTTTCTGTTATCATATTTATAGTCATATTGATGGAGATTCATTTTATTTACAGAATTATATTGATTTTGCAAGTTCCTAAAAGGTACTTGGAAAGAACAGTAATGGAATGGACGGATGCACTGCCTTGTAGATCAATCAAAGAGAATTTCATGGATTGTAAAGTGGGAACACATTTGCTGAGGTCAGCATTTTTGTTCCTGCTGCTCTTTCTGGAACTGCAGCCAGCGACTTAGTACTGGTTGCGTACTTTCTGGAACAGCAAGCGAATAAGAGCACAATGCAGCCGAGTTTCTTGGCAGGGAGTCGCATTTTCTTAACTGCTTTAATTCTGGTGATTGCATTAGGTGCAGTTCATCTTTGATGAAATGCTCTCAGCCAAGACTTGGAAATATATCAAATAGGAGCTGATGCTTCATTTCTTTGAGCAGGGCACTCAGTTGCAGATACAGGCATGGATGAACTCAAGCGCAGTTGCAGTAGAAATGAAAAAGCTAACAAATAGTTGGGGTGATATTATATTTTATTTTCTTTTATGTCATTTCATAAAACATAATGCTGCAATCAGGTTGGTATGTGAATGTGCCCATGTGTGTGTAAAAGCCTTATGAGTATATTTGTGAATTTGTGTACATATGTATGTTTATACTCCAATAAAACCCGTGTCTGTTTGAGTCACGAATAGACTTTGTATAAGCACAGTTGAATCTCACATTCAGCAGTGTAGGTAGAAATTTTTACACTGTCTGGAAATTGCAGGCAGAAGACTGTGATTTAGGGATGAGATTGAAGAGGTTCAGTAATGAAGGACTAAGCAGAGAGAAGGGCAATTGGAGAACCCACTGGAGGTAAAATTGACCTCATGTTTAAAAAAAGTGATAAAAATAAGCAAACAAATGGCAACCATCAACAAAAATGACACAGTTCCCTCTTTTGGAGTGTCATGAGGGAGTTATGTGTTATAAAATTCATTAGTGAAATTTGAGGCATGAAAGTTTATGGCCCAAGTAAACTGGGGGCAGAGACTGGGTTAATGGAAAGGCTATGTAACCATTAATGGCTCATCCCAAGCATAGCTGATCATGACCTCCACTGTGTGCAGTGGAATCCTGGGAAATTTAAGAGTTACTCTCTGGTATGCTGAGACTTTGCAGGCCCATTCAGAGAACTTAGTAAAACAACATGGTTGCAGGTAATGGCAACAAGTTTTGAAGCTAAAATCACCTAAGATATTTAGATATGTATTCCAGGCTGTTAGTTTAATGTTTGCTGTATGTACTATGTAGTCTTTTCTGTTAATTATATTTGTTAACTAATTTTTAGAAAGAGTACTCTATTTGAATGTTCATAACTGATAGGGAAAAAGGTGGGAATGGGAATGGCAAACTGTACAAATATTTAATGACTCTAAATATTTGGGAGAACTGAGGAAATATCACGTGGACTGTGGTGCTAAAAAGGACTGTTACCTAACTGAGTTGTTTGTCCTGGTCCATTTCCTCATCCTTATCTTATTGCACTAGTCCATCTTCTGCCACTTAAATTCACAGAAACAAAATGCAAGTAAATGTCTTTCTTTTTCCTGCCTTCCCAGACTGATTTAATAAAAATGGCAAGATTTCTAGGAAGAGAACATCTTTTTGGAGTCCATTCCCTGAGCTGAGAATAAATGGAAAGCTTACACAGGAATTGAAGAATTTGAAAACGTGGATAATATTTGCTCCTTGACCTTTGGATGATTTACTTAACCTCTTTAAATGTCAACTGCTTTCTTACAAAATGGGAGGTTAACTTAATAATCCCTGAAATTTAAAGATGTGTAACATTATACAGAGAGGGCAGTGGTAAACTTAGGACTGCTGCCCTTTCTAGATGATGTAATTTTATATAAGATAAACCTGTAATGCGTCTAATGGACCACTGTTTACAGTTTGACTTACCCATGCCTTACCAATATTTCCTTTTAACTACATCTCATAAATTCATATGAAAAACCCTTATAGACCTACTCTACATGGGGAAGGAAACCTAGGAAGCATGAAAAATGAATATTAATTTAATTAAACTTTTCTATAATGGCTCACTCTCTGTTCCAGAATCTGAAAAGTCCCAGGTACCAGAAAGCTGGAAAAAAGATAGAGCCAGCAAATGGGACTAACAAGGACTCTGCTTTCATAGTAAAATACTCAACATCCTTGCTGTTTTTAATAATGTGGGAAGTTGATAATGGTGATGGTACTGCTGGTGTGTTTGTGTGTAGGTGCGTGTGGTGTATATAATTACATACATATAATTACTTTCAGAGCTCTTGCATCTTGAAAAACGCCCATCTGTTTGGTGACGTTTTATGTTGTGGCACTTTCCTCACATTTGAAAATGCGAATTTTGATACAAAGACATGTATTTGTTTTTTTGTTTTTTGTTTTTTTTTTTCCACACTAAGATTCAGAATGTTCTGGCACAGATATTTCTCATTCATGTTAGATACCTACGTTCAGTATAACATTAGCTGTTTAGATACCATCAATAAATAGAATTATTTTTATATAGGAGTTACTGGGTGAGTCCAACTTGAAGTTGAGGATATTTTAGACAAAGACGAAAGCATAGTGTAGATAAATGCATTAAGCATAAAAAGGAAAAGATCAAAGTGAAGAAAATAAAAGTAATGGAGATAAACCCAGAAAGGTGGACTTGGAGTAATCATGGGGACCCTTGAGCTTTATTTGGTAAGTAAAGGCTAAAGTTATTGAAGGTTTATATGCAGGAAGTTTGCATGATCATTGCACAACTTTAGAAATAATTCAGCAGAAGTATACAAAATTAAATAAAATATATAAATACTAACAATGTGGAGTGAAATTAGGAAGACCATTTTCATAGCCCTTTTAAACATGTGAAAAAAGAAAAAATGCACCACTCCATACACTGCAGTGAAATGAATGGAATGAACAGCAGTAGAGAAAAGATATTCTGAGTGTCCAAATCTTAGTGTCTAAGGCAAAGTATTATCATTAGAAATGGGCAACACAGAAGATGATTGGATTTGCTTAGGTTTTTAAAGGAAGATGATGAAATTTTGCTGGAAACTGAGAATTGGGGTTGACAGCATGCTATACACATGACACTTCCCTCCAGGCATTTGGAAATGCCTAGAGAAGTTAAAGCTTGAAACAGAGATTTGTGTGGTGGCTTCACAGGTGTGGTGGCTGTAACCCTGGAGGAGATCCCTTGAGAAAGAATAGGGGGAAAAAAAAAAGAAAATAATAATGTGTTGTGGGGAGAAACTCCTACATTTGTAGATGAGCAGGAGAAATAAGCCAGAGAAACAAACAAGCTGCAGGTAAGAATCAGGAAGCATTTCAAGAAGCTACATTGACTCTGATGAGGCAATGTGAAGGTTTTGATGGCAGTCCTCCAGGTATTACTGATTACTGTGAACTGACCTGTGCTTCACTTAAAACCTGAATTCCTGTCCAAATTTAAATGTTGAACAGATCATACAATGGAGAATGTTTAATGAGTGTTATAAGGAAGTGCCCCCAAAGAATTTGGAAATTACAGAAATATGTTTGTCTTTTGTCAATAAAACAAAACAAACAAAAATCAAACCTATTGAAAATAGAGATCATATTCTTTGGCCTACCTAGAAAAATGTAACTAAAGGGTAAATGGATTGGTTTGGAAAGAAAAGGTCCTTTTAGAGAAGCAAGCTTTGGAATTTCAGTTCCAGCATTGTCCCGGGAGAGAGATGCAACATTTGAGGGACTCAGCTCATTCATGAGCAAAATGTTCTCTTTTGTGAGCAGAAATATTTCTTTAGGCTTCATCAGAGCAAAACACACCCATTTAAATCCTTGAGCTTTGCTTTAATTCTGTGCCATTGATCAACCTACTGATCCAATTATTGGCTATGAGTATTAAAGAAAATGTGGGAATTAGAAGCGGTATTTTCTACAATGTTCGTTTTCTATAATGTTGGTATTCTTAATTGTACATCTATTTTATGAGAATTTAGTTAGAGTCATTTTATCTCTTATTTCTGGGTGCAGTGTTAAGTCCTAGTTTCTGGTTTTAAGAAGTTGAAGAGAAGACTGCAGATTACGGTAGACCAACTTGGGTCATGTTACCCTGAGAGACCACTTTGGATCCATTTCCATTGGACTTACTTTTCTTCTCAACTTTTTACCATCCATTTTCTATCCCAACAATTTTCAAATCTGGAGTTCCCTGGTGATCAAATGGTCTTTTCTTACAAAACTCGTATTCAGATCTGCCAGGAGAACCATCAGGTGTTATTCTATTTTCTGACAAATATATGCAGACAATAGCTGGCTGCATGCCTAGAGCAGTGTGTGGTAAACACGGTTGACTGACTGACTGGGATCTGCTTTGCATTTGATGGTTGCAGAATACTTTAGTGCTTTGTGCATTTCTATCTTTGGGTTGCTCAGAGATATAAAGCCCTAAGAATTTAGAATCCCAGGATAATTATATTTCAGAATGAGAAGACATAACGAGCCATAGTTTAGATTCTACTAAAACCAGAGTATTCAGTAATTTTTACAGACCAGTTAATTTACTCATCTTCCTTTCTATATTTGTTTTCTCTTTCAGTGACTGGAACTATTGTTTTCCAGTAAATCCTAGAGGGAAACACTCTGTAAATGAATTCATAGTTACATAAATACAGTATTTGTCAGGGCATGAGGTGCTAGAAGCCTATTTTCCAGGTTAAGCACCATAAATTAATCCATACATAATGAGAAATTAAGGAGTAGGAATACTGTAACCATGTATATACACACATTCTGCTGAAACATTTGTGTCAATTGATTGATTTTTCTTTAAATCCAATATTTCTCCAGTATCTATTTTTCTAACATCTGTAACACCATAAATAATAAAAATGTTTCATGATTTTAATTATTATGACAAGCATGCTTTTCATACAGAGAAATTAATTTCCTTGTCTATTTCTGTCAATGGGTATAATTAAAAATAAATTGTGTTTAAAGATTTTTTGTATGATTATAGGCATGAATTCTGGGGCAAGATGGTCTGAATTTGAACCCTAGTTTCCTCAAATATTAACTGTGTTACTTTGGGCAATTTACTTAAACTCAATAAGTCTCACTTTTCTCATCTATTAAGATGGTAGAATAATAGCTCCTAGTCCCTAGTGTTGTTGTGTGAATGATGTAAAATATATAAATCACTTAGCATAGTGTCCAGAATATATTAATGCTAGGTAATAGTTGGTCATTATTATAACTCAGTGTGTATTTGTTTAGGTATTCAGATATCTTACAGAGATTTTTCAGAATAATAACCTCCTAATTTATGAAAAATTACTTCCTGCTACTGAAAATTAATTAGGCTGTCCTTTTATAAAATTATAAATTCACCATTTATTCAACATAATTGAATATCTCTTTCCCCATCCTTCTACATTGGGGTATTATAATTTCATTAACTTTTCTAACAAAACAAAGTGCTTATATTGAGACAGTAACATAACCAACATTTTCAGAACTTGCAGCATTGGTCTAGTAATTTACAGTTATCCAGATTAATTTGAAAGATATTTACATGTAATTAGTAGGATTTCTTGTATTTGTTCAATAGTATTATCTTTGATTGGATAATAGTACCCAAGGCTTGGTATACATGTTTATACATAAAGCTTATTTTACTTCAAATTTCTGGGATCATTGATTGTAAAGGGAATCATATCAGAGTTATTTGATATCTGAGAGGATAATTCTTTATATTTGAAAATTATTATATTTTATTGTGGCACTTATAGTACATTTTTTCTGTTAGCTTCTTAGCCTAAAGAACTGAAATACTATGTAGAATATTGTGTTAAGGTACAGCAATAAGGGAATTTGGTTTTACCATTAGGAGAATTTGTACAGCTTGTTCCAATTATCACTCTTGATTTTACATATACAACTAACCTTAAGGCCTCATTTACATGAAAGTTGGTTCACTTTCAACCAGTGTACGTGTCACTTGCAATGATTTCTAGTCTACTTCATGCAAAGCAATTTCAGTAAGTGCTTACCTTGAAGTGATTTATGTTCACACAAAGACCACAGGGATCCCACTTACTGATTCCATCATACAACAAGCTCTCATGTAACTCTCTATTTCTCTAGAAATAATATTTTAGATAATTGCATCAGGCTATATTGTTTAAAATGTTGAATCTGTTTCTCACCTCTTCCTTGGAGGTTATAAAAAAGTAACTGTTTTTCCTCCATTGTATGAAGATTTAAAAATTTTTCTTTCTATGGTATCATTGAATTCAGGAGGGCAGGGCAAGTGAGTTTAGGAAGAAGTAAATACTGATAAGTTCTATAAGGTAAACATAAAAAGCCTCAAAGAAAGCAGGTTATATTCAGAATCACATTAACAAAGTAAAGGTTCAAAACAGTATTATTTTTATATAAAAATTACAACTTTGATGCTTTGAAAATAAATTATTTGTATGTCAATTATAAATGACTAATTTCTAATTTAGGTTGTTATTCTTTGTAGTAACGAATCTAGAATATTAATCTTTACCTTGTTAGACGCCTACTTTTATTTACTACAAATACATTGTGCAGTAAATAAAATGATCAAGTCAGTAAAGCAGGACACTTCAACATCTCTGCTCATTAGAAAGCAGCATTCAATATGATGTTGAATTCATCTTTAACCTATATGTGAAAAGATGGCGTGATAGTCATTTAAAAGTTGTTTTTTTCCTGAATGCTTGGTTACATAGAATAGAATGGAAGATGGGCTGTTAAAATGAGGCAATAAACTATTTCATCCAGTGTCAGTGTGTTCAAGAAAGAAAGCTTGATATTCTGTCAAGTGTTTATGAAATATATTACTGTGTTTCTAAGACTTCATAAGAATCTCAGAAGCTTCCAGTTTGAAGCCTGAGAATATGGCTTGAGTTTGTTCATGGGTCAAAGAAACCAGATGATGGTTATTTTTCCTTTCATTTTGTGATGATTTCACTGATGACTGGGAAAGATTTAAATCTTTTACATAGATGCATGTATGTACTCACACTCACACATGTGCAACAACTTTCTCATGCTTCCAACTCAATACGGAATCAAATTGTGCACATCAAGAAAGAATCCCCTGCACATCAGGAAAAGGTTTTTTTTTTTTTTTTTTTTTCTTCTTCTTTCTTTCTGAGACGGAGTCTCACTCTGTCACCCAGGCTGGAGTGCAATGGAGCAATCTCGGCTCACTGCAAGCTCCACCTCCCAGGTTCAAGCGATTCTCCTGCCTCAGCCACCCAAGTAGCTGGGACTACAGGTGCCCGCCACCTCGCCCGGCTAATTTTTTTCTTCTTTCCGTGTGTGTGTGTGTGTTTGTTTGTTTGTTTGTTTGTTTTTTGTATTTTTAGTAGAGACGGGTTTCACCGTGTTAGCCAGGATGGTCTCCATCTCCTGACGTTGTGATCTGCCCGCCTCAGCCTCCCAAAGTGCTGGGATTACAGGTGTGAGCCACACACTTGGCCTGGAAAAGTTCTAAATATGAGTCTGAAATTTCATTACTGTACTGTACCTGATATGGTTTAGCTTGTGTTTCTACCCAAATCTCATCTTGAATTGTAATCTGAATTGTAATACCCACGTAGTGGGGGCGGGACCTTTTGGGAGATGATTGGGTCATGGAGGTGGTTTCCCCATGCTGTTCTCATGAGAATGAATGAGTTCTCACCAGACCTGATGGTTTCATAATGCACTCTGACCCCTTTGCTCAGCACTTCTCTCTCCTGCTGCCTTGTGAAGAAGGATGCTGTTTGCTTCCCCGTCCATCATAATTCTAAGTTTCCTGAGGCCTCCCCAGGCATGTGGAACTGTGGGTCAATGAAACTTCTTTCCTTTATAAATTACCCAGTTTCAGGTATTTATTTACATCACTGTGAAAACAAACTAATACTGTACTTACACATTTTTTACTGATATCTCTCATCTCTTTTATTTCAAGAGAAGTGGCTAATCTGAGTCCTTAGTATCCCCTTGTAACCAGTATTGTAAAGAAGAATATTTTGTCATCCACTCTTTTTCATTTGGCCCCATAAAAACTATTTCTGGCTTGTTGGCTTTTCTAGCACTTCTGACTAATGTTATTTTGATCAAACCTGAAATGTGTACCTTCTCCCATTGCGACTGTGTTGAGATCTTGGAAGATGGTGAAAAGTGACTTTTTCCCAATTCTGTTTTAATCCTTTTAGCTTTACCTTCTTGGCCTTATGTACTCTGCTTGGCAAAGAGAAAGGAGCTTCATGTTCTGACCATTGCAAAAGAGTTTTAATATTTTTTAAATATGCTACTATTCTCTAGGGCTATTTTGCTAGAAAGGTTTTGACAGTTGTTTGAGTTCCTCCTCTTACTCCTGTGTTTGGACTTAAAGATCACATGGAAGAGTACACTTGGTTAGTAATGTTCTGGTTTGGTTATGTGTGTACAGAGAAGAGGAATGGCCTACTCTGCAGACTTGGCAAACTATTCTTTGGAAGATTCCTGGTCATTGTGGAAGTAGCTAGAATCTACCACATTCGAAATAGCACCCTTCCCCTCTCCAAGTGCTAGTTGTCCCCTTGCCGCTTCCTGTTTTCTGGTTCTTCCCTATTCCAGTTGCATTCTTAAGCCTTGTCTCTGTCAAACAACTGCCTCAAAAGTGGCTAAATCTGCTAAATAAAAAGACAAGATCTTAGAGAAAGTAATTCCTCTTTTTAGGTGTGGCTTATAGATATAATCTCTGTTATTTTCTTATCATCGTAGGGAGTTCTCAACTTTTTTGGTCTTTGGCATGTAAATTGTGGAAGATAATATTGATTGTTTTATTTCAGGGATTGACAAACTTTTTCTGCAAAGGGCCATTTAGCAAATATTTTAGGCTTTTTAGGCCATCCGGTCTCTGTCACTTCTACTCAACTCTGCTGTTACAGTGTGGAAGGAGCCGTAGACAGTAAGTATACAAATCAGTGTGGCTGGAGTGTGCTAATACACAGCTTAGCTAATAGTTTCTCCCTTCATTCTTTTGAAACCCAGTTTTGCTCAGCTGGTAAGTTGATGAACACATGGTTAGGGAAGTGGATTCCTCCCTTAGCTCAAGGTGATGAATCATGATTGATTTAAACAGTCACACCAAGGGTCACCAGTTGCCAGTGATTGGTTTAGGGGTAATTGTACATCTCATTTCAGGCTATTAAAACATAAAAGGAAATCCAGTGGGTCTTCTGGTTTATGTTATGTAGGAGCAGTCCACACAAGGGAAGCAGGTCTTTAGGCACCTACATCAAGAGGATGTGACTATATGACATCTATTATCACAGGATGATAATAGCAATGATTTGTGTGAACTTCAAGTAACTCATCATGACATCTCCCAAACTGCAGCACACGTTGGTACCACCTTTATTTTTGGTAGAGATTTTTATATTGAAGAATGAATATTTTTTATTTCATAAGCAATCACAACTCACAGCAAAGATAAACCTTATGTCTTTGGAAACCTAATTAAAAATGCCATGAAAACCATAATTAAAATGGTATCTTTTGAAAAGATATCCTTGCAAAATAACTAAATACTTGTTTCAAAATCTCTTGGGAGTATAGCACTTCCATTTAATGTAGTTTATATGTATTTTTTTTTAAGATAGAAGAGAAATGATAGAATAAAATTTAATTAAAAAGTTGGGGACTCGGGGGAGAATTTGTAGGTTTTATAGAAGTTTAATGTACTTATGCACATGCATGCAGTATTCTTTTTTTTGGAAATGAATACAGTACAACCCATATTGAGTCATTTATGAGGTATGAGGTCACATAAGCCAGCCTTCAAATATTCATATTTATGAAAATTATTTCCTTCTCCATGATTCCTTCCTTATATGAAAAGTATTACTATACATTTACACTGTATACATTTACACTGTACACATTTCATTATGTCCTAAAACTCCATACAATTAGGCAGTTTAGTTGCGGGTATAAGAAGTCTCTCTATTAACCCAAAAGTGTCTTTGTCTTTCCACTGATCATCAACATTCAAATGGAAATTTATTTCAAACATACCCCACATTGGAATCTGAATTCAAAATATTGGCTGTCAAAAAAAGAAGAAAAGGTCAGATGGCGCCCTTTTTTAAACTTGTTTGCTAACCATGGGATAAAGACACCAGTTTGGTTGTTTTGCCTGGAGTAGCGTTGCCCTTAAGAACTGGCCTTCCTGCTTTCTAATTAGAGAGCTTATTTTTTTCCCTTGCTGAACATTCTGTTTGAATTTGTTTGCCTGTCCTGTTTAAATTCTTCCTGATTTGTAAAAGTAAAACATAACCAGCAGAGTTAGGTTTTGGATTAGGCTTTAATGATCTTTGAAGGGAAAAACAAAAGGAAGACTGCTTTTCAGATGAATTGCTCTCTTGCCTTCTTTTAATACTATTTCATCTGGCAATAATGGGCAGGCATGAGCAGTCTCAGGAAAAGGGGGTTCACACTGAATGGACCATCCTCACACATACACTCCTGATGCCTAATCTCTGTTTCTCCGTGACATGAAAGTGACTGACTGTCCTTGAGAAATACATACAATTGCTCTTGTAGCACTGGTAGTCAGGGTAATAGATGTCATAGAGTCCTCCTAACCGTATCTATCAAATATTTACAAGAAATTTGGGGGTTCTTTTTTAAAGGAAGGTGTTTCATGGGTCTGTCTATGTGAAGATCCTTCTTTGCATGTAGAGGACACCCAAAGTGTAGTCTTTCAACTTTCCAGAGCTGTTTTCACTCTCTGCAATCTCAATAGGCAAGAGGAGTCTCAAACTTCTATGTGTCAAGTTACATCTCAATGATAATATCAAATTAGTTTCACATATCAAAAAATGTAAAGTTTTTTGAGGAGAACTGCACCTGTTTTGTAAAATTTAATTTGACTAAGTGGCCTATGTGGCTGTCCAATAAGTTAAGTTGTCCTTTGATAGGAAACTGGCTAATTGGGTTGAGTCAATGCCTTAGTCAGTTCAGGCTACCATAGCAAACTACCATAGACTGGACAGCGCATAAACAATAGAAAGGTATTTTGTACTGTCAACAAAAAGAGTCAAACTCTGTAAAATATTTGAAGAGATTTATTCTGAGCCAAATATGAGTGACCATGGCCCATGACAGCCCTCAGGCGGTCTTGAGAACATGTGCCCAAGGTGGTTGAGATGCAGCTTGATTTTATGCATTTTAGGGAGATATGAGACTTCAATCAAATACATTAAAGAAATACATTGATTTGGTCCAGAAAGGTGGAGCAACTTGAAGCAGGGGCTTCTAGGTTAAAGGTAGATTTAAACATTTTCTGGCTGACAATTGGTTGAGTTTATCTAATGACCTGGGATCAATGGAAAAGAAATGTCTGGATTAAGATACAAGATTGTGGAGACTAAAGTTCTTATTGTACATAGGAAGCCTTCAGGTAGCAGGCCTCAGAGAGGATAGATTGTAAATGCTTCGTATCAGGCTAAGGTCTGTGCTGCTGTTAATGCTGGAGAGGTATACTGAGGCATGTCTGACCCCCCTCCCCATCATGCCTCAGTATGTCTGACCCCACTCCCCACTCTCCCAGGTTAAATTTTAAGAGTGCCCTGGCCAAGGAGAAAGTCCATTCAGATGGTTGGGAATTTCATTTTTGGTTTGCAGTACAGTTCTGGAGGCTGGTATCCCAAGATCAGAATGCCATCACGATTGGGTTCTGGTGATGGGCCTTTTCTGAGTTGCAGATTGATGACAATTCCCTTTTCATGTGGGAAAAAGAGGGCCAGGGAACTCTCTGATGTCCCTTGTATGAGGGCACTGCTCTCATTCAGGGGAACTCCACCTGCATGACCTAATTACCTCCTATGATATACGTACACAGTTCCTGGCTCATAACTGCCACACCCTTGTTATTTCTCCCCAGGGCAGGCCATAGAAACTAAAAATAAAGTCTCATCATTTTCACCTTTCTGTCTTGGGACTGGCCATAAAGAAATTCGCTGACCTGGCCAGCGTGGTGGCTCATGGGGAGGCCGAGGCAGGCGGATCATGAAGTCAGTAGTTCAAGACCAACCTGGCCAAGATGGTGAAACCCCGTCTCTACTAAAAATTCAAAAATTAGCTGGGCGTAGTGGTGGGCACCTGTAATCCTAGCTACTCAGGAGACTGAGTCAAAGAATTACTTGAACCCGAGAGGCGGAGCTTGCAGTGAGCTGAGATCGCACCACTGCGTTCCAGTTTGGGTGACAGAGCGAGACTCCGTGTCAAAAAAAAAAAAAAGAAAAAAAAAAATTAGAAATTCTCTGACCTACCTTGTCTTATGCTAGGTCAAAAGATTCCTCATTTCAGAAATTCTTCCTCATATCCAGGAGGAAGAAATGCTGCACAGAGAGGCCAAGAAGAATCTGAACAGACAGGCCTTGCTGGGTTTCCCCCTTAGCCTAGTATTAGATCATACTCTTTTTATCCAGTCACATTTGTACACAGTTGTCCATACTGCAATCATGCCTATCCAATGAAGTTTCCATAAAAGGCCCAAAAGATAGTGTTCAATGGGCTTCTATATGGCTGGACACATAGAGGTTCCTAGAGTATGTCATGCCCAGGGAAGGCATGAAAGCTCTCCACCCCTTTCTCCATAACTCACCCTTACATCTCCCCATCTGTATCCTTTGTAATATGCTATACAGTAAACTGGTAAATGTGTTTCCCTGAGTTATGTGAGACACTTTAGCAATTTAATCAAATCCCAAAAACGGGTCATGAGAACTCCAGTTTTAAAATGGTCGGTCAGAAGTTCCGGAGGTCCCGACTTAAACTGGTGTCTGCAGACGGGGAATGGTCATGTGGAACTGAGCCCTCAATCTGGGATTTGATGCTATTGCCAGGTAGATAGTGTCGAAACTGAATTGGAGGACACTCAGCTGGGGTCCACTACAGAAGTGATTGCTTTTTTGGTATGTGGAGAAAATGCTCCGTACATTTGGTCACTGAAGTCTTCTGTGTTGACTGTTGTGGTTGAAAGCAGAGGAAAAACAGTTTGAGGTTTTTTTTTCAGCTCACACCTCCAAGTGCCTTACCTTCGAATACCATCACATTGAGGGTTAGGATTTTAACATGATTTTGAGAGGATACATTCAGTCCACCCTAGGCAATATGTATATAACTCTCTCTGTGTGTGTGTGTGTGTGTGTGTGTGTGTGAATTTGTGTATAACCTATCAGTATTAGAGTGTAGGAATTATTTCTTTTGACTTTGGTAAAAGAGGTTGTGGAATAGTTTGGGACACGTTAACAATTCATTGAACAGATAAAAGTTGTATAATATGCAGAAGCACAAAGCCAAACCAGGGTTTTAGTCCGAACACTGCAGTTCACTGGTGGTTATGCATCTGCAGGGTGATTACTTTCTATAGTGTCATCTATAAAATAATAGGCTTGGAAGAATTGAATAAATCTATATTTGTTTTATATTGTTGCATATCAAATTAACTAGCACAAAATTCAGAGTTTAAAATAGATCTATTCATTTCCACATGGTTCTGAGTTAAGAAGTCTGAGCACTGCTTACCTGAGTCCTCTCCTCAGGATCTCACGAGGCTCGACTCAAGGTGTTAGCCAGGGCTGGGTTCTCATATGAAGCTCAGGGTCCTCTTTCAAGCTCCTTGAAGTTGTTGGAATCATTTTTTCTTTGCATTTGTAAAACAGAAGTGTTTAGTCTTCCTGGATACAGGCCAGGGGTTGCCCTCAGCTCTTAGAGGCCTTTTTCAGATCCTGGCCATGTCGCTCTGTCAAAACATGGCAGTTACTTCTTCAAAGGCAACAGGAAAATCCCACTCCAGTTTGCTAAGATGGATCTTACATGATATAACATAACCATGAGAACAGCTATCCCACCATGTTGAGATCCCTCAAGAGGAAGGATTGTTCATGGTATATGCACCAGGGAGTGGGGATCTTCTGGACCGTCTTAGAATTCTGCCCACTATATGAATGTAGATTTGTGTTGCCAGCCTATAACTATTAGACTCCAAATAAATCTTCTGACAGGAAGTTAAGAGAAGGAACAGCCGCCATCATCCGCAAAGATGAAGAGCCTTGATTTGGGGCTATCTCATGGTCTTGACATTTCTTACAGCTTTCTATTATTTGTCTTGTTACGTGTCCCCTTGAATGCAGCAGGCTCCAAATAACTGATTAATTATCATTGTGGTCAATACACTCTGTATTAGTTTCTATTGCTGCCATAATAAATTATAACCAACTCCAGCAGCTTCAAAAACATCACCTGTTTATTGTCTAAGAGTTTAATAGGCCAGAAATCCAGGCACAGCTTAGCTCAGCTGATTTTCTGCTCTGAGTTTCATGCAGCCAAAATCAAGGTGTCAGCGGAGCTGATTTCCTGTCTGGAGGCTCTGGGGATAAGTCCACCTCAGAGCTCTTTTAGAATGTTGGCAGGATTCCGTTCCATGTGACTGTAGGACTGAGGGCCCCATCTCCTTGTTGGCTATAGGCTAGGGGGTTATTTTTAGATTCCAGAGGCTCTCAAATTTCCTGGCTCATGGCCGCTTTTCTCCGTCTTCAAAACCTGAATGACAGAATGAGTCATTCTCATGCTTCAGATATCTTTGACCTCCCTTTTTGCCTTGTAACTTCTCTGTCTCCCTCTCCTGCTGTATCTCTTTTAAGAGCTCTTCTGCCTTTTCTCCCGCTTTTAAGGACTTATATGATTATATCGTGTTCATTTGGGTAAATCTATTGTAGTTTATCTATTTTAAGGTCAAAGGCATTAGACTATGCCACCCCCAAACTATGCCACTTTGGCATAAGGATTATTTTGAGCTGAAAGCAACTGAAAATCAACAGATACAGAAAGAGTTCTTTGTCCCCCTCTTATCTGCCTAAAAGCAGGACTATGTTTTATGTATATACATATATATTTACCCTTTTCTATGAATAATGTTAGGATACCATAACTACTGAAACAGATTTCCTCTAAAATATCAGTGGCTTAGCATGATAAAATCTTGTTTCTCCCTCAGGAGGGGATTGCCAGTGGTGGGATGGGGTTGAGGCGGGGCAGTGCAGTGACACTGCTTCGTGTAGTCATTCAGTGCAGTGCCATTAACACCTCTTACTGGAGTCTCTTGGCCATCAAACTCCAGGCAGGAGGAAGAGACAGAGGGACGGCAAGTGAGATGTTTATGTGTTTCAGACCACAGGACAGTGAATATAATTTCCCTTTATACTAGAAAATGTAATTTAGCTGTGCGCCCAGCCTGGAGAGGAAACAAGTTTAATTGCACAAAATTTTATTTGGTATAGGAAATATGTATGTAAACAGGCTTATGTACTATACATATTTTGCAATATTGTTTATTTACTCAGCAATACATCTCAAAGTTTTACTTCTTATTTATGTCATTGTTATTTGACTACATCTTTTTTTTAGGAAGATGTCCCCACTCCTCACACCTGTACCAGGGACACAAGAACTCTTATCATCAAAGATGGGAGCTGACATCAGGATTAGTTTGCATGAACAGATCTTATCTTCCTCTAGTTCAGATTTAGTCCTGAGCTTTCCTTAGTTTCCCCATATGCTTCCTAGTTGCTTCTCCACAATTTATCATTCATGTAAATATTAATAAAATGGTATGCCTTTTCTTCTGTTAATCCATCTAATTTTAGTTTAATTCAAAAGCCCCTAGATACAGAATTCAGAGGATAGAGGAAAAATTTTTCTTTCTCAAAAAAAGGTTAACTGTTTAATAACCTTAATTCCATCTGCTGTCCTAAACTCCAGAACTTCCCTCATAGAAATACTCAGATTAACGTTTGATTGAATAACTAAAGGAAGGAAATCTTGGGGGAGCAGCATCTTTAGAATTCTTCCTCCCACATCTTCCTAAAATTAATGAACGTAAGTTTATGGTGTGTTCTGTATAGCGTATTTAATGTTATGTATTAAATATGGGTGATCAAAAATGAGAATGATGGATTCACTGCTCTCTAACAGCTTAAAGTTGGTAGAAGAAAATGTCAAGTCTGTGTAAGATGATGCAGGTGTGTAGAGATCGTATCTCGGAAGGCTGAGAGAAGCAGATGGAATAATAATAGTGGACAGGCACAAGGTCATCACCATGTAGGGCATAGCTTGGTTGTGTCCTAAAAGACAAACTTGAATTAATGCCAGGGAATTAGGGAATTGAGAGGGGCTTCTAGCAAATCTGTACTGTAAATTAGCTTATAATATAGGGTTAGACAGACATTTATTCATCCTGTTAGTACTAGAGGTGACTATTTTTTATATCTTTGTTTCCCATCATAATTGGGAAACAAATGAGAGATGGGTAAAAGTCAGGTTGAAGAGAGCGAAGTGTCACTTATATTCCTGATAAATCTGATATAAGGAAACAGGCAAACAGGTCAGCCTTACCCAATCCCGGTCCCCAGCGTTGCCAAGCCCTCAGTTCTCCCTTGAGAGAACCTGTCCTTGCAAACTCAATGGCATGGAGGAACCAAGAATTCATGTACCTTGTGGATTCATTGGTTCCCTCCGAAGTTTCTTACAAACTACCCTCTGGAGAGAAGGAAGTGAATAGATGGTGCAACAGGCGTACAGTGAAATATGAGCTAGGAAAGAAGAGGTTCTTACCTGTAATTCTGAAAACTTGTGACTTCAAGTAGAGAGATCAGTATTCACTCTCAACACATCTTCCAAGAAGAATGTTAATTCAAATATGACAAAACAGAGGGAAGAATTTTGAGGTTGTTAGGGAAACCTTGTGGTAGAAATACAAGGCCATTGAGTTTAGCTAAATCATGCTATTTATATAACACTTTAGTCAGGAAGTGATTTCTCTCACTGAGGTTATCAGCATTAGAAAGGCAGCCATGGAAACAATAATCCTGAATGGAATGTTGTTTTCAAAGGGAGCCTTTAGGCAGCAGGTCCTTCAGTCTAGTGAGGAGGCTGCTGATGTAATTCTAGTCTTTTGCAGTCTAGTATAAATTGCTAAGCAATGCTAGATGAAGGCCACTTACAGTGAATAGCTTTAAAGTCTCAGGGTCATCATTTTGCTAAAAGGAAATCCTGGAACCAAGCAGTTTAAAGGCCTTATGGACATGGAGTACTTTTATACTCAGGTCAGAAGCCAAGTGTTCCTGCTGTTTAACTGCTGTAGTGTGAGATAATCAACAGCAATGGGAAATTCTCTGCTGAAGTATGACCTGACATATTTCTTTTGACCTTGGATGTGGATAGAAAGGAAAATCAGTGACTCACCCTACCTGGGATAATTTTTTGATGAAAATGTTTCTGAAGAAAATTTTGCACAGGTAAAAAGATACTCTTAAAGGTAGCTTATGTTCGATCAATTTATCTTGGAAAGAAAAAACATAGCTACAGTTAAAAATTAGCATTGGCCTACCAGGATTTAAAAATTTTATTTTATTTTTTCAGTGTGATTCAGTCCCACTTGTTCATTTTTATTTTTGTTGCCTGTTGACTTTTGGAGTCACATCCAAGGAATCTTTGCCCAGCCCAATGTCGTGAAGTATACTGTAAATATAAATATAAATATACACATATATAGTTATTATTTGTCAATTAAAAATAAAATTTAAAAATTAATGTTTAAAAAATAATTAAAAAAATAAAAATGATCGTTCACATAACTGGTAATGCAAAATTTGAAGGAACGTGATTTTCAAGTCTACTGTCTGGGTCAATACAGTATTAATGAAGCTCAATATTGCTCATGGATTTGTTGTTGTTATTCCTGTTAAATTTAATATGACCATCGAATTAAAATATGTTTGCTTATGGTTAGCCTGTTTCATCCATGATGATTGCCATGAAACAAACCAACTCAAACTTGGTGGCATGAGAAGAGCTTTAATTGTGCTCTTTGCTTCTGTGGGTCAGGAGTTTCTGAAAGGCACAGTGGGCCTGGCCCTTCTCTGCTCTACGATGTCTGGGCCTTCAGTTAGATTTAATACCTAGGAGGGATGTCTGGGCCCTAGTGTCATCTGATACTTGTTCACTCTCATGTTGATCCTTGGCTGGCAAGACCCAAAGTCTAGGAATGCCCACAAGTATGCCTATCCTTGGCCTCTCTGAGTGGCTTAAGTTCCTCCCAGCATGGCAGCTTACGTTCAAATTCAAAGTTCCAAGTTTAAGTGTTGCAGCGAAGAAGGCAGAAGTTACTTTAGAAACCATGTGGTACCACTCCCATCATTGCTACCCCTTCTGTTGATTACAGGCGAGTCACAAACCTGCTTACATGCGCAAGGACTGTGTACATATACGCCTGTCAGTTGGAGGAGTGCCAAGTTTACATTGTAGAAGCAAGGATGTGTGAGATGGAGGATACGTTGTGGGTATCTTTGAAAACACAATCTGTCATGATGTTTATGGTGTATTTATTTATTATCCAATTGGGAGTATCTTCCTAGCTACAGTCAATATTGCTTACCTGCCATTATGCGTTTGGTAACTATACAGAAAAACATTTTTATTTGTGGTCAAAAAAGAGATGAGATTACATATTCTGATAACAGTGATGAGAAGAACAAATGTTAAATTGAAAAGTGCAATGACACTGTAGTTATTTAGTTCACTCGTAACATTATAGATATATTCGATTTGTACATATTCTTCATGAAGACTTTATTTCTCTTCATTAAGGCAGGTTGTGTCAGCCAAACAGCAGATGGCTTAACCATAATGCCTTTAGGCAGATGTTCTCATTTGGGTCATAACATGTGAGTAAAAAGTGCCATATTCCAAACTATCTCATCATCTCTAGTAATTACTGGATAACATCCAGTGTTTACACAAGTCTTTTATAGCTGTGTATTATATTGGCTAGACCTAAGTACTGAAGGCTTGGTTTATAGTAACACTATTTTGCTAAATTTTGGGACAGATTATATAACTCTGTTCAATTTTATATATACCAAATGGTCATAATCTATATAATATAATCTAGGCATAGGATTAATATAATTATTATTAATTCTAACTTTCTGGGTTTACCATTTTAAAGACAATATTGCCAAAATAGATTAGAAAACTGAAAATAAATCTATTCCAGAAAAGAAGTAAAAAAAAAAGAGAAAAGGAAAGGCAATAATAAATTGGGCAATAAGAAATATTAAGATGGTTTTATAGTGTGCTTTGAGGATTCATTTCAATCTTACAAGATTCCAAAAGGTGTTTTTTGTTGTTGTCGTTGTTGTTTTAAATGCAAGTGATTGTCATTAGTGGAACTTCCAGGACACTAGAAGCAAGCCGTTTTGAGTAGTTGTAGTGAAAATAGAAGACAATTGCTACATTTCATGAACAAGAAAAATATTCAGAGCCTGGTGTACAATAGGTTTTGTGCAGATCATTTTTTCTCTTTCAATCCTGAGTACTATTAAATCATTCATCCTTTCTTTAGTCAAACTTCAGTTTTAGGAAGATGGCCCCTTTTAGCATCTGCCTGAAACTTTAAAAGTGGCAACAGAACATGCTTCACATAAAAAGTCATTATTGATGTTGCTTTGCGAGGCGTAAGACACAAGCATAGATTATTCAAAAGACTTAATGAGAAGACCGACCTTCTTGTTAATTAGCACCTGCGTCTTCCATTTACATTTTCTATTCATTTTTCTTATATTTTTAGGCAATATTATTGCTGAGAAAAATGACATTTTAAGAAAAGCATGCGACTGGGCGTGGTGGCTCACGCCTATAATCCGAGCACTTAGGGAGGCCGAGGCGGGTGGATCACCCAAGGTCAGGAGTTCAAGACCAGCCTGGCCAACATGGCGAGACCCTGTCTCTACTAAAAATACAAAAATTAGCTGGGCGTGGTGGCAGGTGCCTGTAATGCTAGCTACTCGGGAGGCTGAGGCAGGAGAATCGCTTGAACCCGGGAGGCAGAGGTTGTGCTGAGCCAAGATGTTGCCATTGCACTCCAGCCTGGGCAAAAAGAGTGAAACACCGCCTTAAAAAAAAAAAAAGAAAGAAAGAAAGAAAAGCATGCATCAGAATGTGTATTTACTCATCAATTTTCTTAGTGTACTGTGCATGTAGGCAAATAAAAATGTGGCACATATTGCAAGTGGATTTGGTTTTTACCAACATCTGACAGCATTTTCTGGTTTTTGTTTTCAGTGGAATTCCTTAAATGTGACTCCATTAGCCAGACAGTTAATACATTTTAGTTTGGAGTAGTGGTTCTTAAATGCAGACGCTCTTTACCCCCAGGGACATTTGGCCCTATCTGTAGACATTTTTGTCACCAGCTTGCGGGTAGAGGCCAGGGAGGCTGCCACACACAGTGCAATGCACAGGACAAGAAAGGCCTCCCGCCAACAAAGAATTATCCAGCACAAAATGTCAATATCATCAAGGTTGACAAACCCTGCATAGGGCAAGAAAACTTTCAGAGGATGTTTAAACACAAATGTTTGGCAGAGATTTAACTGGTATATAAAGTTGCAAATAGTGATGATTTAATACGGGAACTACTTTGTTCCCCTCCACCACTATTAATTGAAAAGTTTTCTGCTGTTCTGAGATGATTTTTTTTTTTCTAAAGATGCCGTGTTAAATATTGAAACCCTTAGTTTTATAGAACTTCAAATATTATTGGAGTGAATTTTTTATACCAACTCCTGACTTAATTGTCAAAAAAGGAAAGAATTTAAAAACCAGCTGATGATTTTCGAGAGCTTTCTACATTAGAGAATTGCGTTTAGTATTTTGGGAAACAGAATCATCCCCCAACCTTGCCCATGCCCTAATCCTCAGAACCTGTGAATACTACTTTAAATGATCCAAGGGGCTTTGCAGATGTTATTGGGTTTAAGGACCTTGGGATACAAATGATCTATAAGTGGGTCCAGTCTAACCATGTGAATCCTTAAAATTGGAGCAGTTTTCCCAGCTGTGGCCAGATAATCAGATAGATGGCAACATGAGAAGGACTCGACCTACTGGTGCTGTTGGCTTTGAAGACAGAGGAAGAGGACCATGAGCCAAGGAATACGGGCAGCCTCTAGAACATAGAAAAGGCAAGGAAATGGATTCTAAGAGTCTTCAGAAAGGAACACATTTTTGCTAACACTTTACTTTTAACCTGAAAAGATCCTCTTCAGAATTTAGATCTAGATAGCTGTAAGATAAAAAATGTTGGCGTTCTTTTAAACTATTAAATTTGTGATAATCTGTTACAGTAGCAATAGTAAACTCATACAAGTATTTATTGCATATCTCATTTAATCCTTTCAACAATCTTAGAAGAAAGGTGCTATCATTTTCTTTAAATCGCAGATGGGAAATTAATGTCTGGAGAGATAAAGTGATCTACACAGGGTCACATAACTGGTAAGTTAAGAGACAAGGTCTCAAAGGAAGGAGAATTTAAACGCCAGTGCTCTTAGAACTGATCCCTAAATTATTTTGGGGGTAAAAGAGTATTATTCCTTTTTTTTCTCTTCTTTTCTTAACTTTTAAGTTCAGGGGTACAAGCGCAGGTTTGTTATACAGGTAAACTTGTGTCATGGGGATTTGTTGTACAGATTATTTCATCACCCAGGTATTAAACCTAGTACCCGTTCGTTATTTTTCCTTATCCTCCTCCTCCTGCCACCCTTCACCTTCCAAAAGTCCCCAGTGTACAACCCTCTATGTGTCCAAGTGTTCTCAGCATTTAGCATCCACTTACAAGTAAGAACATTCAGTGCTTGGTTTTCTGTTCCTGTGTTAGTTTGCTAAGGATAATGGCTTCCAGCTCCAACCATGTCCCTGCAAGGACATAATCTCGTTCTGTTTTTATGGATTCATAATATTCCACTGTGTATATATACTACATTTTCTTTATCCAGTCTATCATTGATGGACATTTAGGTTGATTCCATGTCTTTCCTATTGTGGATAGTGCTGCAATGAACATACATATGCATGTGTGTTTGTAACAGAATGATTTATATTCATATGGGTAGGTACTCAGTAATGGGATTACTGGGTCAGATGGTATTTCTGTCTTTAGGTCTTTGAAGAATCGCCAAACTGTCTTCCACAATGGCTGAACTAATTTACACTCCCACCAACAGTGTATAAGTGTTCCTTTTTCTCCACAACCTCGCCAGCATCTGTTATTTTTTGACTTTTTAATAATAGCCATTCTGATTGGTGTGAGATGGTATCTCATTGTGGTTTTGATTTGCATTTCACTAATGAACAGTGATGCTGAGCTTTTTTTCATATGCTTGTTGGCTGCATGTATGTTTTCTTTTGAGAAGTATCTGTTCATTTCCTTCGTCCACTTTTTAATGGGGTAGTTTGTGGGGGTTTTCTTGATAAATTTGTTTATGTTCCTTATAAATGTAAAGGCATAAAACACATACCCCATCTTTGGTACTGTTTTTTTTTGTAAAACGTGAACACTATGATTAGCTTGAACAAAGAGTCTTTTTCCTGATATTTGTAGAGGTTAATTCCATCTTGTGAAGGGAAAGACATATTTTCATACATTTATACATGTTATTTCATAAACACCTTAAGATATAATATTTGGTTTCCAATTAAGTTATAGTCATGCCTACAATGCTTTCCATCATCTTTCTTTCAAAGCTCTCCATTTTCTAGCTGTTGTCCATTTCTCCCACGTTCTCTTTTCACACTTCACACCTTCCACTCTGAGAGTCAGCCAAATGGAACAACTTTTTGTTCCTCAAATGGGTCATGCTCTCTCTTACTTTTTGCTTTGTATTTTTTTCCTTAGTCTTGTGCATACTGTTTGCTCTGATAGAACATACTGTTCTCTTCTCTGTTTGTACTCTGTCTTCAAGTCTGAGATTTTTGTCATTCAATTTTTCAGGGAATTTTATTCTTCGAATCCTCCTCACACCCCACCACAGGCTGCGAGTATTTCTACTGCATTTGTACTGAAACTTTCATCGGAATTTATTTCACTCTTGCCTTGTCTGCATCTCTCTCTGGGCTGAAAGCTCCTAAGGGTAGGGCGGTGTTTGTTCACTGGTAAATATTTCTTTTTAAATAAATGTATGTATTCAAGTGTAACCTACAAATTGAAAAGTATATTACTCCTAAGTGTACAGCTGGTTGAGCTTTCACAAAATGACATACACGTTATTACCACTCACAAGATACTGTCAGTTCCCTAGAAGCACACTACAACCCTCCACCCATAATTTCTGCTCTCTACAAGTCACTAGCCCTTCTTTCTCCTCCCCTACGTACGCAAAGATAGTGACTATCTTGACTTCTAATGCCATGAAATGATTTTGCCTGTTGTATTAGTTTGCTAAGGCTGTCATAACAAAGTACCACAAAATGGGTGGCATAAACAACAGAAATTTATTGTCTCATGGTTATGGAGGCTAAAAGCCCAACATCAAGGTGTTAGCAGAGATAGTTCCTTCTGAGGGCTATGAGGAAGAATTTGTTTCATTCCTCTTCTCTAATTCTTGGTGGTTTGCTGACCATTTTGGTATTTGTTGGCTTGTAGAAGTACCAACCTGATCTGTGCCTTCATATTCACATGGTGTTTTCTCTCTCTCTCTCTGTGTGTGTGTGTGTCTGTATCTGTGTCCAAATTTACCCGTTTAATAAGGACAGTGGTCATGTTGGATTAGGGTCACACACTATTCCAGTATGACTTCATATTACTTAACTACATCTGCAATGACCCTATTTCCAACAAAGGTCACATTTTGAGGTGCTGAAAGTGAGATCTTCAACATCTGAATATGAAGTAGAGGAAGAAATTCAACCCATAATAACTATTTTTGAACTTCAATTAAATAGAATTACATACTATATATTCTTCTATGTCATCTTCTTTGATTTGATATTACATTCATGCAACTTGTCCATATCGTGTTATTAGTCATCCACCTATTTCTTTCTTTTTGTTTTTCCTTTCAAGATAGAGTCTCACTATGTTGCTTAGGCTGGACTCGAACTCTTGGGCTCAAGAGACCCTTCTGCCTCAGCCTCCTGAGCAGCCAGAATGGCAGGTGCACACCAACATGCTCAGTTCCATTCATTCATTTTCATTGCTATACTGTGTTCCATTGAATGTCTATGCAATATATACCTATATATCTATATCTACATTTGTATCTATCTATACCTATATCTATATCATCTATATATAGTCATTCTACTGAAAAGGGTACTAGAGTGTTTACAGTTTGGTGCTGTTACATATAGTGCTACTATAAAAATTTTTGTACATGGATTTTGGTACATATATATAACTGAATATTTATTGAACAATTGAATTATAAGGCAGGAAAGCAATTTATTTACACTTTAATAGCATTGCTAAATGAACAAGTGTCAAAGTTTGGGTGGAGGAATCCAGTATTTCTCTAAACTTACTTCTTAGAATATTAGTTTTGCAGCATCTTAATGGGTGTTGCATGACTAAAAACATTTGGAAATATTGGATTGACCATATTAAAGCATTTGTTTGTTCTTCTTATACTGCAGGATTTTTTCAATGCCTTTTTTTTTTCCTAGAGAGTAAATATGAAAGACAGTTCTCAAATTTGACAGGGAAGCTCTTTTTGTTTGTTTTGGGGAAGATATAGCTAGGAACAAAATTCTACTATGCTCTATACTTTGTTTCTAAATGGGTACTGGGTTATTATCTTTTTAGATGGAATATTATGAAATCTTTGGTAAATTACTTAAACCTAAGAGTGTCAGGAGGATGAAAATGTGGTTTGCATTGTAGTACATTTGCTAACTTAAATTTTCACATTTTTGCTTGTTTGGGTGCTAGTTAAGTTTCTTGATGTAATGTTTACATTTCGATGATAATCTCCATTTTTGGAGGGGAATCTCTCATGTACAGGTTTTCTGTGATTAAAAAAAAAAAGGCTTTCAAAAGAGA
The DNA here is from genome assembly GCF_000951045.1 of Mandrillus leucophaeus. Taxonomy (NCBI): domain Eukaryota; kingdom Metazoa; phylum Chordata; class Mammalia; order Primates; family Cercopithecidae; genus Mandrillus; species Mandrillus leucophaeus. The sequence goes on from NW_012102865.1 coordinate 3,226,919, forward strand.
AGTCTCAAAACTTAGCAAGAATGCTGATCAACCAACCACAGCTAAACACATGTTATCGTTTCACTGATCCCCAGTGTGATTAATGCTTAAAAGAAGAACAACCCCATTTAAATTCCCTTTGCAACTTCATTTGTTGTAGCACAATGGATTAAACGCTTGCAAAAGGAGTTGTTTCTATTGTCTATCTTAAAAGAATTAAATTTTAATTACCAAATGCATTAAACTTGTATATTAATTAAGTGGTTTTGGGTTGCGGTCATCCAGGCATCAGCACTATTCCTGATGTCTCATTTTGCTGACTGCAGGTTGAAGGAAAGCTTGCCCCAGACAGCAGCAACAGGACCCAGGCTGCCAAGCAGCACAGGGCCAAACAAAAGGGCTTGCACCTCAATTAAATTGAAAGTCTCTGAGCTGCTCTTGCAATCCAGATGGCAAGTAAATTCACATCTTCAGTAGGGATTTAATTAAGATATATTCATTGCAAGCATGAAGCCAGGAATTCAATCTCAAGAAAGCTTAAACAATTGCAGTGGCACTTTAAAATAACTACAATATAGGTAGGATCTAGACCACTCAAAAGTCAAGGGTTCTGTTCTAGACAACTTAGGAGTCTGGTGCTTTTGGCTAATGTAGTCAACTTTTTGACAGTTTTTTTTTTTTTTAATTGGTGTTTAAAAGCAAAGGCTTTGGCATTAGACAAATTTAGCTTCAAAGGTTAGCCTTGAAATCACTAATTCTATGACTTAACTTTTCCTGTAACTTCTGTTTCTTCAACTGTTGGATGAGTATGACACCTACATCATAAGATTTTCGTGAGGATTAAATGAGAAATATCCGAATGATTCTCAAGTTTGTGTCATTAGCCCTGGTCTTTCCTCAGCTCCAAAACCTGTCTAACTACTTATTTGACATCTCTACTTGGATTTGTGATAAACATCTCAGACCTAAATTAGCTAAAACAAAATTGTTGATTACCCCAAACCCAGAACCCTATGTGTCCCACAGTTCTTCTCACTTAGAACGGGTCCACTATCCAGCCAGCTGCCCAAGCCACGAAGCCAAAAGTTATCATTCTCTTTCCATGTTCTCCCTCAAGCAATTCTGTTAACTCTACCTCTGATATATATCCTGAATATCTGGAACATGTCCTCTTTTTTTTTTCCAACTCTATTGCCATCACCCTAGTACAGTGTTTTCCAAGCTTAGTGGTGCTGATATTTTGGAACGGATGATTCTTTATCACGGGGCTTGTCTTGTGCATTGTAAGATCTTTAGCAGCATCTCTGACCTCCATTCACTAGATATCAGTAGCATTCCCAAGTTGTGAAACAAAAACACCTCCAGACATTGACAGTCGTCATTTGGGAGAAACAAGTCTACTGTAGTTGAGAACTACTGTACTTGTACAAGTCATCATCCCCTCTTGACAGAAAACAATCACCATCACAAAACTCACTTGTGGTATTTTATATTTGTTTTTATTTCATCGATCCACTTAAGTTTTTCTGTTTTATAATCATGTGATTCATCATTTTAAAAAAGATAATTTTGCCTCCTTTTAATCTTTAAAATGTTTTTCCTTTGACATTTATTATATATTCTGGTATCTGTTGCTGCATGTAAAAACTCAAACATATGGTTTGAAACAGCAATAGTATTTATTTGGCTCACAAATCTGCAATTTGAGCAGCAGTTGGTAAGGACAGATCACCTCTGCTCTGCTCAGGGCAGCAAGGATGGCTAAAACTTTGGACAATGGGCTGCTTCGCAACATGGTAGCTAGCTTCCAAGACAGAATCTCTCAAGAAGGAGGGAGCCACGTGGAGCCAAATTGCCTCTCAGAACCTAACTTCAGAATTCAAACAGTGTCACTTCTGTTGTACTTTTATTTATCAAGAGAATCACAAAAATCTTCCATCCTTCAGTGGCAGGGTAAATAATCTCCACCTCTTAATGGGAGAATGACAAAGTCCTAGAAGAGTGTATTGAATCTAAATGGCTCCTGTGGCCATTTTTAGAAAATATTACTGGCTATGCTATTATTTTAAGATGAATATTAAGTTGGAAGTTTTTGTTTTGTTTTTAAGTTAGAATGTATATTGGTTTTCTGTTCTACATTACAAGTTATTACAGGCTTGGGGCTTAAAACAGTAAAAATTTTTTCTGTGGTTTCTGTAGATCAGAAATCAGGGCTCACCTTAACTGAATTCTCTGCTCAGGGTTTCATAAAGTTGGAATCAAGCTGTCAACCAGGCTGCACCCTTTCTGGAGATAGGAGTCCTCGTTCAAGCTCTCATGATTGGTGGAAGAAATCAGTTCTGTGTGGCTCTGGGGCCAGCGACCCTGTTCTCTTGCTGTTTGTCAGCTGGTGGCTCTCTTAGTTCCTAGGATCGGCCTACGGTTCCTTGCCACATGTGCCCCACAAGCTCTCCATTAGACCCCCTTATGCTTCAAATGTATCTTCCAGGGAAGTTCTAGGTGTTCTTACGATTAGGACAGCCTCATTTGGAGGATATTCCTTTGGATTAACTCAAAATCAACTGACTAGTAACCTTAATAATACATACAAAATCCCTTTTGCCATGTAACATGGTACAGTCAAGGGAGCGATACCCCTTATCTTTACAGGTTCTGATCACACTCAAAGGAAGGGAGTTGTATGAGGTGTGAACAATAGGAAGTAGAAATCTTGGGGTCCATCTTAGAATTCTGCCTACCAGAAAATGTTCATAACATTTCTCCGTTAAACAATGCTAACTCTAGTTTTGAGATATATATGAGTGCATTTGTATGATATAAAGGGTATCTATTTCTGTTTCACAATACATGTTTGTCTTGTGAGTTATGTTAAATTATATTAACTGATTTTCAAATTTGATCAACTTGATATTCTTGAGATGACCTTACTTGATATTACTGAATTATTTTGTACTATAATATTATTTAGGAATTTGAATCATTATTTGTGGATAACCTTGATCCTGTAGATTCCTTTTATTGCCCTTTCTTTTAGTTTTAGGAACTGTGGAACTGTGTGAAACTGTGAAGAATTTCTTATCTTATACTTTGAGTATTTTAAATAGAAATGGAGTTTTCTGTTCCATGAATGTTTGCTGATATTCACCTATGAAAATATTTAAGCCTAGTAATTTCTGAGGAAGTTTTTGTAGGAACGGAAGTAGATTTCTCACTTTTTTTCAGTTTCTCCTCTGGTAAAACAACTTGTTTTGTTTTTCTATTTCAGAGTCAGTTTGGTAATTCATGTTTTAAAAATATGTTTATTTAATCAGGTTTTTAAATATAGTTGTATACAGGTGAGAAAAATATCCAATTTTAGAATTATTTAATCTTTTAAAATAAATTGTTATTTCACCATTCCCATTTCTAAGTGTGTGTGTGTGTGGGGGGTGTGTGTGTGTGTGTGTGTGGTGTGTGTGTGTTTTGGATGAAGGGGCAGGAATGAGTTTTTACTAAAGTGTTTTTTATTAAGATTTTTAAAGGATTAGCTCTTTGATTTATTTCTACCATTTTAAAATCATCACTTTATCTTTTAATCCCTGCTTATTTTTTTCTTTTATTTTTGTTATTTAAACTAACATTAAAACAAACCTATGATGTAAGTAGGCTATTTGTACCCTTTTGCAAATGAAAAACCTGAGACCTGGTGAGATGGTTAATATTGAGTGTCACCTTGATCAGATTGAAAAATTCGAAGTATTGTTCTTGGGTGTGTCTGTGAGGGGGTTGCCAAAAAAGAGTAACATTTGAGTCAGTGGACTGGGAGAGGTAGACCCACCCTCAATCTAGGTGAGCACCATCTAATCGGTTGCCAGCATGTCTAGGATAAAAGCTGGCAGAGGAACACAAGAAGACTAGACTGGCTGCGTCTTCTGGCCTCCATCTTTTCCCTGTGCTGAATTCTTCCTGCCCTCAAATATTGGACTCCAAAGTTCAACTTTTGGACTCCTGGACCTATACCAGTGGTTGCCAGGGGCTCTCAGACCTTCTGACCACAAACTGAAGGCTGCACTGTTGGCTTCCCTACTTTTGAGGTTTCAGGACTCATACTGGCTTCCTTGCTCCTCAGCTTGTAGATGGCCTGTTGTGGGACTTCACCTTGCAATCATGTGCATCAATACTTCTTAATAAAGTCTCTTTTATATGTGCAACTATCCCATTAGGTCTGTCCCTCTAGAAAACCCTGACTAATACATCTAGGGAGGCTTACTAACATGTCTATGGTCATAGTGGTCATAGTCAGTGGGTGGCAGCACTTAAATTTAAATCCAAGCATTTTTGCTCCAGATCTTGAGTTGCCAACACTAGTGTCTATCTTTTTTATTTTAGCCATTCTAGTGCATGTGAAGTGGAATCCTATTGTGGTTTTGATATGCATTGCCCTAATGATTAATGATATTAGGCATCTTATCTTGTGTCTATTGGCCATTTGTATGTTTTCTCTGGAGAAATATCTATATTCAAATAATTTGCCTATTTTAAAATTTGGTTGTCTTTTTATTGTTGAATTGTAAGAGTTCTTTATATATTCTGGATACCAGTTCCTTATCAAATGTATGATTTGCAAATATTTTTTTCTATTACATGGGTTGTCTTTTGACTTTCTTGATGTCTTTTGAATCTATGCTTTAATATTGATGAAGTAAATGTTTTGCTTTTTTTTCTTTTGTTATTTGCACTTTTGTGTAATGTCTAAGAAACATTGACTAATACAAGATCGCAAATATTTATGTATGTATATTTTTCTAAGAATTCTATAAGGTTTAGCTCTTACATGTAAATCTATGGTTTATTTTGAATTACTTCTTTTATATGATGTAAGATTGGGGTTCAACTTCTTTCTTTTGCTTGTGGATATCTAGTTGTTCTAGTCTTTGGTGTTGGAATTCTGGTAATACAGGCCTTAGAGAGTAAGTTGGAAAGTGTTTCCTCTTCACTTTTTTTTGCAAGAGTTTGTGAAGAATTGGTCTTACTCCTTTAAATGTTTGACAGAATTCATCAGTGAAACCAACAAAGGCTGTGCTTTTCTTTGTAAAAAAATTTGTGATTACTAATTTAATCCTTACTTGTTATAGGTTGATTCAGATGTTTTATTTTGTCTTGAGTCAGTTTTGGTACATTTTTGTGTCTTTCTAGAAAATTGTCCATTTCATTTAATTCATTAATATATAATAGTGAATTATATTCTTTAATTCTCCTTATTTTTGTAGGGTAACTAGTAATGTTCCCTCTTTCATTACTGGTTTAGTAATTTAAGTCTTCTCTTTCTTGATTAATCTAGCTAAAGTTTTGCCATTTTCTTGATCGTTTTTATCTTGATCTATTTATTTATCCTTCCGCCAAGACCACATTATCTTGATCACTATAACTTTGTAGTAAGTTTTGAAGTCAGGAAATGTGAATCTTTGGAACCACATGATTCAAAATACAACTTCTTCTTTTTTAAAATTATTTCTATTGTTTTTCTATTCATTTATTTCTGCTGTAATCTTTATTTTCTTTTGCTTATTTTTGTTTAGTTTCCATAGATTTATCTAATTTTTTAAAGGGATAAGTTTAGGTTTTTGATTTTAGGTTTTCTTTTAAAATAGGATTAAAATATGATTATCGGGGGAACCAGCCCCCGATATTTCAATGTAGGTTCTTTTCTATTTTCCCTGTGTCAGCCAGTCTGAGAAATAAAGGGAAAGAGTACAAAAGAGAGAAATTTTAAAGCTGAATATCCGGGAGAGACATCACATTTCTGCAGGTTCCATGATGCCCCCTGAGCTGCAAAACCAGCAAGTTTTCATTAGCAATTTTCAAAGGGAAGGGAATGTATAAATACGGTGTGGGTCACAGAAATCACATTCTTCAAAGGCAATAAAATATCACAAGGCAAATGGGAAGGGCAAGGTCACAAGGCCAGGGCGAAACTAGAATTGCTGATGAAGTTTCATGTCCCACTGTGCATGCATTGTCATTGATAAACATCTTAACAGGAAACAGGGTTCAAGAGCAGAGAACCAGTCTGACTAGAATTCACCAGGCTGGAATTTCCTAATCCTAGCAAGCCTGGGGGTGCTGCAGGAGACCAGGTCATGTTTCATCCCTATCTACAATTACATAAAGCAGATACTCCCAGAGTGGCTGTTTTAGAGGCCTCCCCCTGGCAATGCATTCTTTTCCCAGGGCTGTTAATTATTAATATTCCTTACTAGGGAAAGAATTCAGTGATATTTCTCTTACCTGTTTTCGGCAATAAGAGAAATATGACTCTGTTCTGCCCGGCTCCCAGGCAGTCAGACCTAATGGTTATCTCCCTTGTTCCCTGAATATCGCTGTTATCCTGTTCTTTTTTCAAGGTGCCCAGATTTCATATTATTCAAACACACATGCTTTACGAACAATTTGTACAGTTAACGCAATCATCACAGGGTCCTGAGGCGACATACATCCTCAGCTTATAAAGATGACAGGATTAAGAGATTAAAGTAAAGACAGGCATAGGAAATTATGAATATTGATTGGGGAAGTGATAAATGTCCATGAAATCTTCACAATTTATGTTCTTCTGTCACAGCTTCAGCAGGTCCCTCTGTTTGGAGTCCCTGACTTCTCACAACATGTGATAATTTTTCAGATATCAATTTCTCTCTAAGTACCACATTAGCTGTATTCCATAAATTTTGCTATATTAGTTTTTATTTTCACCCATCTCAGTTTTTCTGAATTTTCTTGTGATTGACTCTTTGGCTGATTTGTTATTTGGGAGCGTGTTAATTTTCACATAAATGTAAATTTCCCAAATTTCCTTCTGTTGTTATTTTCTACTAGTTGTGTTATCCATTGAAAATGAGGTATTGGATTTTGCATTTTCTTTGTCTATGTCTCTCTTCAATTCTATCAGTTTTTATTTCTTGCATTTTGGGTCTTTTTTCGTGCATGTATATTTTAATTTTTTTATGTCTTTCTGATGGAATGACTCCTTTATTGTTATAAAATATCTTTGTTTCTAGAAGCAAGTTTTTGTTTTAAAGCCTATTTTGGTATTAGTATACCCACTGCAGTTCTCCTTTGGTTGCTCTTTGTATAGTATATAATTTTTCATCTTTATTTTCAATTAATTTGTGTCTTTGAATCTAAAATTGTGGACAGAATATAGTTAGATGTCACTTTTTTCCTTCTGCCGATCTATGTGTTGATTGACAAGCATTTACATTTAACATAATTGCTGATTAAACAGAATCTACGTCTGCCACTTTAATTTTTATTTTCTATAAGTTTTACATCTCTTGATTGTACTTCTCTATTACTGGCTTATTTGGGGTTAAGTAGGTATTTTCTGTGCACTGTCTTAATTCCTTGTAATTTCCTTATTCTTTTACCTTTTTAATGGTTGCCCTGGGGATTACAATTAACATCTTAATTTATAACAATCTATTTCAGTTAATACCAACTTAATTTCAATTGTATATCAAAATTTCACTGTGTAACCTCATCTTCTCTCTATCCTCTGGACTATTTTCGTTCATGTGAAAATTTATACATTATAAATCCATCAAAATAGTTCTTTATGATGTTTTATGCAGTTGTCTTTTAAATTAGTTAGAAGAAAACAATTACAAACAACAAATACATTTATATTGTCTTTAACTGAGACAGTTAACTTTACTAGTACGCTTTACTTTCTTCATTTGGATTTAAGTTATTGTTTAGCATCCTTTTATTTTAGCCTGACACTCTTTCCTTAGTGTCTGTTGTAGAACAGTTGTACGAGTGTTAATCCTGCTAATTTATGTTTATCTGGAGATATATACATTTCTCCTTTGTTTTTGAAGAATAGTTTTGCTGAGTATAGTATTTTTCTTTGGCAGTCTTATTTTAGGATTATTATTTCAATTGTTTTGGTAACTTATAACTCCAGAATTTAATTTTTTTTAAATTGATAGTCACTGTTTTATGAGACATTGTTCTCATACTTTTTTTTGTTCTTCAGACATGGTTTTCTTTAGTTCTTTCAACATGTTTATAATAGCCAATTTAAAATCTTTGTTTAGCAACTTCAGTGTTTGGATATTATTAGGGACAATTTCTACTGATTCATTCTTTTTCCTGTTATGGGGCCATTAATCCTATTTCTTTGCATGTCTTACAATTCTTTGGTGGAAAATTGGACATATTGTATAATATGGCATATCTGAAAATTAGATACTTCTCCCACTATAATTTTTTTTTGGGGGCTCTTGTAGTTGCTGCTGCTGTTGCTGGTCTATATTCTTTGTCATATGTGTTCACTAGGTCTCTTCTCAGTTAGCTTACTGGCCAGCTAATGATTGGATTGGACAGTTTTCCTTAAAAGCCTTGAAAGTATGTCTCCTTCCCTATTCCAAGGGACTCTTTAAGAGTGTTGGTGCATACCTTCAATGCTCCAGCAATTTACAACTGTGCCTTAATCTTCACTTTCTACCTGTACAGATCCTCAAGATTAGCCACGTGTGAGAAGATAGGGACTTTCCATGTCTTTCCTAGTCAGGGACACAGCCTTACATATTTTCATGACCATTTCAATTCCCAGGAATATGTCAGAGTTTTTCAAATTCCCCTATGAGCATCTCATCCCACAGCTTTTCCTTTTAAGTTATTTTTTTCTTTCGAGCCTTTTCTTTGCTTCAATTATTATCCCTGCTTTAAGCAGGTGTTGTGTTAGACAATTGCCACTGTTTTATTTTTCTGACAAACCTTGGGAGAAGGTTATTCACGCTGAGTGAGCTCTGAACCAGGTTAAATAAAGACAAGTCCTGTGAGTGGAGGCTTCCGGGGAGCAGCCAGACAGGTCCAATAATGATATTTCTCTGGGAATAGGACTTTTGGTTTAGAATAGGACAGTTCTAAACCTGCTTTGCCCCAATCAGTGGCTGCTAGGCTAGAGTTCTTATATCTATCTTTGTTGTACAACTATTTATTTTTTCAAGGTCACTTCAGAGCTAGAGAGAAAGTGATGGGATTAATTCACATTAAAATAAAATGAAGACAGCTTTCCTTACCCAGATTCAGCCTTTTTTAAAATGCAATAAACATTCTTCAAATTGGTACTATTTTGGTTACTTACAGTTTTGAAAAAGTTGATTCTGACAATTTTACTGGTGTTCTTATCATTTTTACAGAAGAGTGGATCTTCAGAAGTCCTTGTTCCCTCATTGCAGAAGTCCCATTTTCTATTTGTTTTTTTATGCTGTGTAGCAACCAAAACTTTTGACTTAAAACAACACCCATTTATAGCCTCCCAGTTATAGAGGTCAGAAATGTGAGCACTGCTCAGGAGGGTTCTTTGCTCAGAGTTTCTGAAAGGCTGAAATCAGGGTGTCATCTTGGAATGGGTTCTCACCTGGAGCTGTAGTCCTCTCCCAAGCCCATTCAGTTTGCGGGCAGAATTTAGTTCCTTACAGTTTTAGATCTGAGGCTCTCAGCTCCTAGAGGCCACTCCACGCTATAGGCAGTTAAGAACATGGCTGTTCGCTTCTTTGAAACCAGAAATATAATATCCCTCTAACTTCTTATGTCTCTGGCCTCTATACCCTTTATTAAAAAGCTTATCTGCTTATGCAGCTTCATCCAGGATAATATCTCCATTAGTTAACCTAAATTCAATTGATTACAGACCTCCATTACACCTTCTAAATCTCTTCATCTTTGTCATATAACACGATATAATCACAGGAGGGATGTTTCATCACCTTTGCCATATTCATTTTTCAGGAGCAGGTTATAGGTTCCACACATACCCATGAAGAAGGCGTTATTCAAGGCCACGGGTCATTGGGACTGTCACAGCATTCTGCCTACCTCATATAGTAAATTATAAGAAGTTTTTATTTTGTTAATTGGTTCAGTCATTTTTAATTTGTATTTTTGTATCTTCATAATGTAATAATCACATCAAGCATTACTATGGAGTAATATAGCATACTGACTATATTCCAAATGACAAATGTTGTCAAAATCTAATGCTCAGTGTGACAAGAGCAAGTTCTTGTAAAGTATGGTCTTTTCAAGGCTTGCTTATGTTGGAGATTTACTATTGATTGCACAAATGTGTATTTGCCGCTTTCATTCTGCTCTCAATGCCTTAGTCAATAATCAACAGTCTATGCTATCTGCATTGGTCTTCTTCCAATATAAATATATTTTCTTGTTAAGGGAGAAAGAGAAAATATTTATATAGTTAATGCCAAGCTTCCCATGAATGGGTTATTTTCTCAGAGGGTTTTATATGAGGAGCAACGTTAAGCTTCACAGGATAAATGTATCCCTTTTAGATGTAAGTAAAGGCTGAATTTAAATTTATGCAACTGAATGAAAATTATAATGTACATGTTTGACCCAATCTTGACTTGTTTATAAGGTACTTATAACACCACTATTTATCCCTGATAAGATTAAAACTTTAAAAAACTAGTTTATAAAATGAAATGCCAAAATACCTTCATATAGAAAAAAATCTAAATAACCATCCATACTGTTCATAAATAGTTTTTTGGCGGGGAGGTAGAAAGGGAAGCAAATACAGGAGATATATATATATATATATATATATGTATATATAGATATATCTCAAGTCTCTCAGAGTAGTGGTGTTTCACTTATTTTCATTCACATTATCAAAGGAAATCCTGTGTTCAAAAACAAACAATAAAAAATAATGCAACACTAGATCTGGAGATTGTATTTGAAAATCATATATACATAGCACATAAAATAACTTTTTCTTGAAATTATTTTTTTATACTAGGTAAAGTCCTATTCCAAGAATTGGATTCGATATCTACTAGTTTTATTTGAAACTTAATGCTAAAGTTCGAATTAAATGAAATTTTTATGATGTCAATAATTCTAAAATTCTTTAAGGACTACATTGAATTATAAAACACAGTCACTGTAGCCATTAACTTTCATACTTAAGGCCAAGTTTATAAGCTTTTCTTAATTTGTCATTTTTTGAAGATACAATTTTGCTGACAGGGCTTTTGGAGATAACTAATGGAGGAATGTATGAGTGTGCAAAAAATATGTTAAAATGATTAAATTGATTTTTTTAATCAGAAAGAACTGGACCAGAAAGTTCCACTTAAATCAATGAGGGAAACATACACTCATGTTCTAACCTGGCAGAGCTTGTTTGTCAGGCCTGGACAGGGATAAAATTGTACCTGATTTTGTGCCACAGATGTAGTTCTGAGGGTTTACTTGTGCTTTGTGGTTTTGGAGATCAAATCGTATTTAAAATAGTAAGATAGATGCCTAGCTATAAAGGCATTTTAGCAAATTCTTAGAGTAAATCATTGTAATTTAGCATGCAGACACTGAAAATGTATCTGTGTTCAAATCCTTGATTTTCCACTTTTAGCTATGTTTCTGTTAGCAAGACAAACTTCCCCATTGTTTACTCGTGAAATGCGTATAATACTAGTTGATACCCCACACATTTGTAGACAGGATTGAGTTAATTCTGTAAAGCACTTAGACTAATGTGAATATTGTATGAAGTGGTTATTATCTTCTGTTAAAACATTTACTTTACGGTGCGATTTTTCTGCTTTTATATGTTGAGGCTCCCTAAATTGCAGTACAGATGCGTTAATGATAGCCAGTAAAGGAATCCTCATTTACAATGGTATCTTACATACCCATCCAGTGTCTTTCTTTCTGTTTCATCTATTCATTCATTTGGCAAATATTTTCAGAGATGCCACTGTGTACCAGGTAGTGGTGGCTCATGCCTGTAATCCCAGCACTTTGGGAGGCCAAGGTGGATGGATCACAAGGTCAGGAGTTTGAGACCAGCCTGGCCAACATAGTGAAATCCCATATCTACTAAAATTACAAAAAATTAGCTGGGCGTGGTGGTGTGTGTCTATAATCACAGCTACTCGGGAGGCTGAGGCAGGAGAATTGTGTGAACCTGGGAGGCGAAGGTTGCAGTGAGCCGAGATGGTGCCATTGCACTCTAGCCCGGGTGACAGTGCAAGACTCTGTCTTAAAAAAAAAAGAAAGATTTTGTTCCTTCTCTCATGGAATTTATAATCAGATAAAGGAGACAGATGAAAAAGTAATCAATAAATGGAATACAGCTTGTAACAAATTACATGGAACAAACGAACAGTACTGAGATAGAGAATATCAAAAGAGAGGCTGTTGCTGGATAATCTGGAAAGGCCTCTTTGAGGAGATGACATTCAAGCTAACCTTGAATTTTAAGAGCCAGAGAGTGGCTGGCACAGGATTCTAGGCATGTGAAAGAACGGCATGAAAGACCCTGGCTTGTGAAAAGAGCTAAAGACGACATCATCGTGGCAGTGGAGAAAACAAACCTTTTCTTTTGGTGAAAGGATCAAAAGTTCAGTTTTACAAATACTACTTTGTTAAGTGTTTTAGACATCCAAAGAGATGTATAGTAGTAATTAAATATATAGATCTAAAACTCAAAAGAGTCTGAGGATGGAGAAATAATTGGAAAATAAAGGCACGCCGGTTATATTTAAATCCGTATGACTGAATAAGATCACCTAAGGAACAAGTTTATAAAAAGAAGATTGAGGACTGAAAAAACTGGAACAAAAACATTTAGAGATAAGTTAGAAGAATTAGCAAAGAAATATGTGAAAAAGAAGCTTAATGAGATTAAGAAAATCTGGAGGTTGTGAAGTCAGCTACTTTACGTCCATTATTAGGGATACGGTTAAGACCGTCATGTAGTCTGTTAGTTATATCTCTTTCATAAAATCAAAGGCTAGAGCCTGTTAAAACAGTATGATGAGATTTCATATTCATTGTGCATATCTGTACACTATAGCTAAAGACATCAATAGTTACTATCAACAACAGATAAAAAAGGAACACATATAAATGAACTTCATAATTTACCCTTGTTCTAAGATATGCATAACAAAATGTACCATTGCCTCCCTCGTGTTGGCAAATGCAATTAATTCCTTCAGAGTAGCTAAGTTTTCTTTGAGTTTTTTGAAGCTTGTTTATCAAATGCTATCTATTGTCCTTGAGTTCAAGCAAAATTAGTATTTTTTCCAAAGATTAAAAACTATTGCAGAAAAATATGCTTGAACTAAATGTATTTTCAGCCCAAGGATAAGTAGATTCAACTTTAGTGGCAATTTGAAACCAAAAAGGGTTTATTGAAATGGAGGAATGTTATGATCAAAGATGTAATTTAGGAAAATTATTTTATAGATAGGGTGAAGGAGGGATAGGAAAAGAGAAATTGGAGGCAAGAGTACAAGGATGATCAAGAGGGGATGAAGATGTGACCCATAAGACAGGCAACATAAAGAAGACAAAAAGAGGAAAATAAGCACAACATTTGTTGCAGAAAGAAGACAAAACTTAGTTATAGGTTGTTGGGGTAAGGGATTAGAAGGAATCCATTATTTGCAGAGAGTCTTGAGCTATGAGGTTAATATCAAAATGTTATTAAAATTACATTAAGAGGTAAAGAATTTAAATCAAGAATACACCACAATTTCTGATTTCTTTGTCAAAAGAGTCCAAAGTATGATAATAATTAAACAAATAATAACACTAACAAGGGCAAAAATTCCTATAGTATTCAGTATATACTAAGTACCACATTAAAGGAATTAAATATATTATGTAAATCTAGCAAATGCAAGGCAGGCATTATTAAACCTATTTTGTGGTTTAGTAAACTGAGGTAGAAAAAGGTTATGTAAATTGTTTAACATTCTCAAACAACAAATAAATTGAAGAACTGAGATTTAAATAATCCAGTTTCTTCTTACTCTAGAGTCTGGCTCTTTCCTTTATATAGATATTTATCGTTTGCTTCTTTTATATTTTTCTTTGTATGTAGCTTCAGTATAATTCATGACACACAAAATTTACAAAATTATATTTTGACTTTATCTCAATGGAATCCATGATGATGTGCCACATTTGGCAATTTAGTATTGATCTACTTTACAAACAAATTATCTTTTGACCCAAAATTGAAATGCACAGATACTTCATAGGCAGAGGGATAATGCCAGAAAACATGCCAATATTCGTGAACAAAATGGTGCCAGTCTAGTCAATGAGTTAGGTTTCTTTAGGTTAAACTAATTATCAAACTTTTGTTCACTTTAAGATTTACTTAATGTTGTATTAATTATCTACTTGACAATATTAATGAATTATTTAAGATACACTTTGAAGAAAAATTAATTGAGTTTATTCCATTGGTTTAGAGTGGCACATCACTGGTAAATTATTTATAATACATTTTGAGGAATAAACTTGAGTTTATTCAACTGGTTTAGAATAAACAAATTTGTTAATCTTTGAGAAAGCTATTTACTTGGTCCAAATAAAAATATCTGTTTTCATTGAGAGCACTGCAGTGATGTTTCTCAGTATTTTCATTTCCTCTCCAGTTTCCAGAATAGATTTAACCTTGAGAAATTTGCTTGGGATAAGTATTAGGCATCAGTCTTGTGGTTGCTGATAATTAGCTTGGAGGTCTCTGAGTTGATTAAGTATAAAGCCATCGTTTTTACAATATAATTTTCTAATACAGTTCAAATTATACTTTGTGATATAAATTTCCTAACTATATACCAGACACAAGTTAATTATCTTCATGAGGCTGTTTGAAAAGTCTATATTCTATAGTATTTCCTTAGATTATGTGAGTTTTAGTGACATGAGGTGACAATGGTTAACTACAGGTACTGTTTTCTGCTTTGCAGTAGTTTGCTTTATCTTTTTCCTTTCCATGTCCAAAAGTAAGTTTTTATTTCAGATGATCACCATTCATATCACACTCATAACTACAGGTGACCACTGAACAATGTGGTATTCAGGGGTGCTGGTCCCCCTTCCAGTTAAAAATTTATGTATAGCTTTTGACTCCCCAAAAACTTAACTAATGAGAGTCTACTGTTGACTGGAAACCTTACTGATAACATAAACTATTGATTAACACATATTTTATCTGTTATATGTATTATATACTGTATTCTCGCAATAAAGTGCACTAGAGAAAAGAAAATGTTCAGAAAATCATAAGGAAGAGGAAATATATTTACTATTCATTAAGTGGAAATGCGTCATCACACAGGTCTTCATCCTCATCCTCTTCATGCTGAGTAGGCTGAGGAGGAAGAAGAGGAGAAGGGGTTGGTCTTGCTCTCTCAGGGGTGGCAGAGGTGGAAGAAAATCTGTATATAAATGACCGGTGCAGTTCAAATCTGTGTTGTTTAAGCATCAACCATAGAGTTTAATAATGTATGCTAGAAAGTGTTGTGGTTATCAATTATTTGTGTTACTGTTGAGTTTCAGCTTTGATACACATACCCTCTTTGTTTACTATGGGCTCACATCAGAGTATGGAGCCAACAGAGTAATGTCTTCTGGAAGTTTATCTTGTGTCTTGCCGGTTTTCCAAAACCATGTCTTCTGTTGATAAGAATTAAATATTGTTAAAAAGAAAGCTAACCACCCCCAAGCGCATAAACTTATCCTTGATATTGCTTTCAAACCTTTGAAACCTCAACAAACTTGAGACCTCAAGTTGAAAACTGCCATCTGTGGAGGCTTGAAGTGGTGCAGGACTTATCCCACTTGCTTTGGAAAAAATCTCGGTCAGCTTCCTGCTTTGGTCTCTATTTGTTCTGCTTGCCCTTTGACCCACTTGACTCATTTCTGTCTTTAGTCCAAACACTTGGGAGTCAGCCTATATTCGTAGATTCCTGTCTTAATTACTCTGTTTTTCAGAATACCGCCTTGAAATCATTTCTGTCATTCTACTCACCATTTTGAATTGATTCTACGTGGTTTTTGATTTCAGGTTTGCAAGCACCAACCTAAGCCAGTTACGGCTCATCAGCCTACTCTTGATTGATAGAAACTTTTGCAAGTCCTCTTCTTTCTACAACTCTGCAGTTGTGGCAGTTTTACCCTTTAGTCAAAGAACAGCTTTTGGGGATTAGTAAGTCAAGAGGCCTTCACTTTATCTTGATTCTCCTGTTCTTGTTGGTATGTCGGTGCCAATTGTGTCTGATAATGACATTTCTTTGTCCCCCACTCTCTTTTTCCCTCTACTTCACAGAGGACTCATGAGATTTCTAAATGTAAAGTCTTTACGCAAGCAACATCAGAAATGTTTAGATGCATATATTTATGAATACATTTTCTTAAATATTTCCATTTTTTGTCCACATACCTGTCTTAACACTGAAATTTTTAATTTTTGTAGACAACATATGACCTTCTTATTTGTGTGTTTTTAATTGTGACATTGTTTAATAATGTTTATTAGCTGAAACAAATTTGAAGCATTGGAATGACTATAGGGTAGATATTAAGGATATGGCTCTAGCGAGACAGCCTGATAACATAGCTCTGCTACTTTCTTCTGCTTCATATTTCACATCTGTAAGAAGATAGTAATAGTACCTAGTTTATAGTATTGTCGTAAGGATTAAATGAGTTAACTCATGTAAAGCACCAAGGCCTAGGTTATAGTTAGCATTTTGATGAATATTAACTTCTATTATTATTATTGGTAACATCCTTATTTGTTTTTGCGATGGGCTCTTGCTGTGTCACCAAGGCTGGAGTACCCTGGCATAATTACAGCTCACTGCAGCCTTGACCTTCCAAGCTCAAGTGACCCTGCCACATCAGCTTCCCAAGTAGCTGGGACCACAGGCACGCGCCACCACATCCGACTAATTTTTATGTAGAGATGGGGTCCGCTGTGTCAGCCAGGATGGACTCAAACACCTGGGCTCAATCAGTCCTCCTGCTGGGCCTCCCAAAGTGCTGGGATTACAGGAATGAGCCACTGCTCCTGGTCAATTATTGGTAACGTCGCAAGACAAAGCTGTACTTTGAGAAACTGCATCTTTCCTGTTATCAAATTTTTTTTAAATCCACAGTTCAAAGTAGAAGTAACCTTGTATCTTCTGATGGTACATTAAGACATAATGATTAATTTGTGTGCACAATATTATCTCAGAAGGACTCCCGCCAGTGTGGTGAGGCATTGCTCCAGTATTAGCACCCACTGGGTGAACACTGGGATCTTGAGCAAATTCTAAATGTGTGATCAAACCAAGGTGTTTTAAAATTAGTTACACATATTATCAGGCTACGGCAGGGGAGGCCAAATATTGTTTAGGAGCTTGGCATGTGGAATCAGCTAGAATTAATTTCATCTTTTCTGCTTTTTACTAGACTTATAAACTGGGGCAATTAATCAAAACTTTTTGAGCTTCGATTTCTCCATATGTCAACAGATTAATAACACTTATTTGTCAGAGGATTGTTAGGAGTATTCAATTAATTGGAATATAAAATGCTAAGCCTACAATATAGTAAATGCTAAATAAATTATAAGAAATAACAATACGTTTTTATTAGTAGTGTTATTACTAGTCAATGTTACTAATATTATTTAGGCATTTAAATAGCACTTAGAGTACTTGTTATTATTTCTTTTATTCCTATTCCTATTTCTTCTAAAGTAAGTTGAAGTGATATGAATAGGAATGTGAAGGGAAGGTTGATATGCAATTTAGCCTGGCAGAAATGAATTGTGAACTATTATGTATATGTTCATACATTATTACATTTTGAAAGTGTTGTGCTAGAATATAGCTCACATATAAAAATCACCCATTTGAAGTATATAATTTAATGGTTTTTAGTAGAGTTGTGCAACCATCACCATGATATAATTTTAGAGCATTATAGTGCATACAAAAGAAGTCCCGTACCTATTAAGAATCACTTTTTTTTTTTTTTGTGAGATGGAGTCTCACTCTGTCGCCCAGGCTGGAGTGCAGTGGCACGATCTCGGCTCACTGCAAACTCCACCTCCCAGGTTCACACCATTCTCCTGCCTCAGCCTCCTGAGTAGCTGGGACTACAGGCGCCCACCACTATGCCTGGATAATTTTTTGTATTTTGAGTGCAGACGGGTTTCACCGTGTTAGCCAGGATGGTCTCCATCTCCTGACCTCATGATCCTCCTGCCTCGGCCTCCCAAAGTGCTGGGATTACAGGTGTGAGCCACCATGCTCGGCCAAGAATCACTTCTTATTCTTCCTCCTCCTAGGCAACCACTAATCTTCATGCTGTCTCTACACATTGACTATTCTGGACATTTTCTATAAATGGAATCATACAGTAGATGGTCTTTTGTGACTGACTGCTTTCATTTAGGCTAATTCATTCCAAGGCTCCTCCGTGTTGTACCATGTATCAATACTTTATTTCAACATTTCATTTGTTTTCATTGCTGAACAATATTCCATCATGTGGATATGTCACATTTTGTTTATCCATTCTTCAGCTGATGGGAATATGAGTTATTTTCACCTTTTGAATATTATTAATAATGCTACTGTGAACATTTGTGTATATATTTTTGTGTGGAAATATGTTTTCAGTTATTTTGAGCATATTCCCTAGGAATAGAATTGCTGGGTCATAGGTTCATGCTGTGTTTATTTAACCTTCTGAGGAAGTGCTGATGGGAGAGTACCACTTTACCCTCTCAGCAGCAACATACGATATCAATTTGGATTGATATCAGCATTACTTTGAAGGCTACTCTTGAAACTTAATATGAATGAAAAACATGAGATTCAGACAATTTAAGGTGATCATCCATGGCTATATCAAAACATAAAGTGAAAGCAGAAGTCAGGAATTGAGCCTGGGTCTAGCTGGCTCCAAGGCCTGTATTCCTTTTCCACTGGCATAAAAAGTCTCCAAGAAACATTAGCCGGTAACTATGTGAGGTGATGAATGTGTTAACTAACTTGATTGTGGTAATCATTTCAAAATGCCTGAATGTATAAAATCATCAGACTATACATCTTAAATATGTGCAATTTTATTTGTCAATTCTATCTCAATAAAGCTGGATAAAAAAGGATCTGTTGGTCCTTAATTTTCTGTTTAAAACACACTTTGCTTTTTATGATTTTTATTTCCCATAGTTTAATAAAGCCTAATAAAAATACACTTATGGAAAGATATAAAAATTCTATTTTAATAAATCCCATATCTCAGTGGGAAAAAATTTATGCCCAATCAATTTCATGTAAACTGACTCCAAAGTAAAAGTAAGTGCATTAGTCCTTCCTAGAACTACTTTATTCTTATTTTTTTTAAAAAATACAAGGTGAAAAAAAATCCCTGTTTATTCTGTCATTCTGTGGAACTTAGTCACAATGAAGTATTCTGGGTGCTGCTGCCTGCCACCCACTCTCTCCACATTTGTGTTACAAGAGTTAGTACAACCCGAAGTATATGGAGGTCGGCCAAGAGGGTGGCTTCCTGAAACTGTAATTCTGAGGTCATAAAGCCTATTTCATACAAGGCTTATCATGCAGAAAAAAGGAAATTCTTCCTTATTGATTAAACACAAAAGCCACTTTGAAAAGAGGACAGCCACTAAAAACCTCATTCATTTTAAAATACACTTTAAAAATGTATTTGGAATAGGTGCATTTGGGGATCTCTTTCTCCAGGAACACACTTCACTCTTCCTTACATCTGTCATCAGGTTTTGGAGGGTGGCCCCTAAAATATGAATTTATATTATATACCTATGTTTATATTATGCTATTATCTTCTGAGGATAGGAGATTGGACCAGGGCTTGGCTCAACCTATACCAAACTGTCCTGCTTTCCAGAAATTTAAAATCAGGTTTAAGGGATTCTAGCTGCCATTTGGGATAAATTGTGCAAATTAGGAATTGTGGCAAACCATGTCATCTAAGTGCTTCTGCACCTTGTACATGAAGATGTACAAAGTAGAGGATTTGAAGAGATTCCAGTACTCCTTGAGAAGCCGAATCTCAAAGCTGCCTTTGATGTTTGTGAGATGTCCTTGATTTTCTTAACAATTTTCTCTTTTTTTCCATAGGATGCCTTGAGTTTCTGTTAACTTAGAAGCAAAAAACATTGATTCAAGTTGCCTAGATCCAGAAAAAGAAGGAAGCAATGCCTTTTTCCCTCTTTTTCGTGAATTTGCAGATAGATTTGTGCACACAAAATGTCATAATTTTATACACACTAATGTAACAAAGAGAAATCTAACAAGATCGAGTGTTTTTCATGGTTCACTTAAGTAACTGGAGGAAGTGGCCACAGAATAAGGTTGGAACTCTGTGTTCAACATTAGGAATCTGAAAAAAAAGAGACTATTAGTTGAAGGTTGTGGTGATCTGCATCATTTGAATGTGAACTTTCTTTTGCAACAGCAAAGTTCTAGCTTTTTGAAAGTCTGATTGTTTTTTTTTTACCCTGAAAGCACATTCCCCATGACTTTTTTCTTTTTTAAAAAAAACCTCATCAAAAGTGTAGTATTAAAGGTTTACTTTTCAAAAGCTTATTTTTACTTTGGACTCAAACTGAGACTTAATTGTGTGAGTTATGATTTGAAATTAGTTTACTCTTTCTAATAATAGACTCTTACGGTTTCACTTATTTTCTAATTTTGTATTGCTAAAAATAGCATACACAGCATCCTAAGAAAATCAGTAATTTGATGATTTGGGGAAGAAAAGGGATTTTGAGTAAAGTAGGTAACTGGAAATGATTTTTCTGCAGGGAAGACTAATTTCACTGTTTGAAAGTTTCTCTTACATAAATACATATCTGTAATTTTGAAAATGTTTGAAAAATGTTGACCTTTTGTTTTTGAAACACAGAATGTTTATAAATACTTTCAGTATAATATTAAGTGAAATTTAGCCTGATGAGGAATTTGAGACACATCAAGTTAAAATGCTTGTGTTATTAATATCATATTTTTGAAGAATTAAATGATGATAGGACTCACATTTGGTTTCGATTTTACAGAGTCTGAAGTAGGCATTGGTTTAAAAATATATATTTGATATAAAACTTCTACAAAATCCCCAAGTATATAAAACAATAAAACAATGTGGTATTCTAAGTTGAAAGAAGTCTGACTTTGAAGTTCTAGGTCATCAGGGCTGTACAATGCCCAGTATTGAACACCACGGAGGGAGAAACTTCTGTAAAGTTTGCAAGTCCCCAAATTTGAAGGAATTTTTGGTTTTTAGTACATCAGGGGCAGAGGTGAGCCAACCTTCTTCTATGTCAACTGGAGACAGGGATTTTCACCAAGATTTCTAAAGCCCAGTAACTGGTATAGAGATTCCCTAGGCACAGCTTGAAAACCATTCCTATCTGGAGAGCTGCAAACAAATGGGACCTAGTTCTTGTTACTTACGGAAACTTTCAAACCTTTTTTATCACCCCAAGTTGCAAATACTACTCACAGCTTCTTTTCTTGTTTGAGTCACTTTTCCATGGTTCAGGGAACTGCCAACAACAGCTTCTCTCTCTCTTTTTTTGTTTTTTTATTTTCATTTATTTTTTTATACTTTAAGTTCTGGGATACATGTGCAGAACGTGCAGGTTTGTTACATAGGTATACACATGCCATGGTGCTTTGCTGCACCCATCAAGCCATCATCTATATTAGGTATTTCTCTTAATGCTATCCCTCTCCTAGCCCCCTAACCCCTGGCAGCCACCAGTGTGTGATGTTCCCCTCCCTGTGTCCATGTGTTCTTATTGTTCAACTCCCACTTATGAGTGACAACATGCAGTGTTTGCTTTTCTGTTCCTGTGTTAGTTTGCTGAGAATGATGGATTCCAGTTTCATCCATGTCCCTGCAAAGGACATGAACTCATTCTTTTAATGGCTGCATAGTATCCCATAGTGTATATGTGCCACATTTTCTTTATCCAGTCTATCACTGATGAGCATCTGGGTTGGTTCCAAGTCTTTGCTATTGTGAACAGTGCTGCAATAAACCTACCTGTACATGTGTCTTTATAGTAGAATGATTTATAATCCTTTGGGATCCCTCTTTTGTCAGTAGATCTCCACCTTCCAAATAATCCTGGTCATGGCTTGTGTGAGTCAGGCTCCTTCAGTTGCACAGTACAAGATCAAAACTCAAACTCATTTAGGCACATAAAGGGAGTTTAGGTGTTTCATCTGTTTGGGCTCTTATAATAAAATATCACAGACTGGATAGCTTGTAAATAGCAATTTATTTCTCACAGTTTTGAAGGCTGGGAAGTCCAAGATCAAGGCACCAACAGATTTGGTGTCTGGTGAGGGCTGGCTTCCTGGTTTGTAGATGGCTGTCTTTTCACTAACCTTACATGGTAGAAGAAGACTAGCTAGCTGTCTAGGGTCTCTCATAAAATTACTAATCCCATTCATGAGTGTGTGACCCTAATGACCTAATCACCTCCCAAAGGCCCCACCTTCTAATACCATCACCTTGGAGATTAGGTTTTAACATATGAATTTTGAGAGTGAGGAGGACAAACACATTCAGACCATAGCAATTGCCTTAATAAAATAGGAGCTCCCTAAGTACTCCTGGCTTTAGGCATGTTTGTAACTAAAGGTTAACACAACATCCATTTCCTTCTGCTCTTTGACCTCATTTTCTCTATGTGGGCTTTTTTCTCAAGCTGAATGACCCTACCGACTGCAGAGGTGGCTCTAGCAGCACTTAGCTCACTTTACTCTTAGTTTTTGCAAAAGTCTCAGAAAATGTTCTGATTGATCTAGAATATAAGCTCATTCCTGAAGTGGCCACTGAGACCAGGGAGAAAAACATTTGGATTGGCCAGGCCGGGAGACACAGCATCGGACACATTCCATCAGAATGATCAGAATAAGGAAAGAAGTTGCTCCTTAGGGAAGAAAGGTTAAAAAAAAAAAAGAAAGTCATATTCACTGCTGCAGGGTTTTCTTTAGCAGGGCCCCAGAAATAGAAATAATCTACTTACGTCCCTTTGCTTAGACCAAAGGCCTTACATTTAGAACACAAGTGTTTTTGGCTACTTGCGTAGGATATGGAGGGGCAGAATACCACTCATTCTTTATCTCTTTTAGTAGTAAAATCAAAATACACATTTATATTTCACTTGGTTACCTTGTTGTTTTAAAGTGAAGAGCATACTTTAGGAGTCTCAATATTAAATCATTCTATTTGTTATCATTTTGCTTAGAGTCATATTAAATTCACATAATAGTATTTCTAGGTTAGGTTAGAATCTTAATAATCTCCCCAGGACTTATGAAACCACCTTCTACCTGGTGGATATTTTTCTAGTAACTCATTTTTCAGATGGTATTTGAATGGATGCTGCTATTATGGATAAATCCTAATAATGTCCAGCTTTATTTGTGAATAAAATAAAATCTTTCTTGCATTTATTATATTCCAAAAACATTTAACACTCGGGGGCTATTGGTAGATGGCACAATGCTTTTGGAAAGTTTTCAATCTGTTGAAAACAATAGATTTATGATCATATAATTAACAGTAAAAGTTACTGTACTGTAATACAGCAAAAGTTAGCAAATACTGTCATCCAGGTACAAATGCAAAGTTTGGGCAGAATAGAATGGGGGATTATCTGAGGGCTCTCATTTTCAATTAAATAATATCCAAAATTTTCAAATGACACTTCTAGACTGCATTCAAATCTTCATTTTGAGTTTGCCACTCCTTTGGGTTCCGGCCAGATAAGATGGCTGACATTGAACTACCATCCTAAGGTGTACTCCTCCTCATTCCTTCTTCTCTTCATTCTGTTCCTTTATCCTGGACTGTATGCCCCACATCAAGCCCACTCTGATACCTTCCTTTAGTATTCAGCTCAAAGACTTTCTGCTCCTTTAAGGTTTCCATTTTTCATTTTGGATTTGATTTCTCTCTCTCATGACATTGTAGCATTTTCTGCTATTTCCCATGGCATTTATCCTGTCATTTTTGTGTTATAATTATTGTGATATTATAGTTTACTGTTTCCTTGCTTCTTCTTCCATGCACTTAGACCTCCTACATGGTTCCTTCTTTAATAATAGCTCTCAAAGTTGCCTCTTTTCATTGAGAATATAGAAGCTGATGGATGTTTTCTTATATTCCCAGAAGAAAATGACCATCTATACTCCACCTTTCTTTCTATTACCTGAGATGAAATTATCTCTGTTCTATTGCAAATCTCATTCCTCTATGATTTAAGTGCTCTGATTATAAAATCTTCTCTGCTGCCCTTTTACCATTGGTTCCTTCCTGTGTATTGTTTTATTTCCATTAGCATATAAACATTTTTGTTATTATCTTGAATAAAAGATGCCTCCTTGACTTGAAGTCTCATTTCAGCTATCATCTTTTTTCTTTGTTTACTTTCAGGCAAAACTTCTTGAAAGAGTTCACCGTAATCTTTTTCTGTACTTCCTTATTACCAAACTCAGATTAGTGAGTTTGGAGTGACCTCAGCACTACTCCGAGATTATGCTTGTCTAGGTTGCCTATGGTTCTAAATCCAGCATACTTTTCCCTTTCCTTTTCTTGATATTTTAGCAGCATTTACTAAAACTGATCTTTTTTTTCCTCTTGGAAGTATACTTTTCTCTTGGATTTCATCACAATACCCTAAACTGTCGTTCTTATTGGCCACCTAAGTCTACTTTGATTGTTTCTTGCCTCATTTCATCCAGAAAAATATTGTAATGCCTTGACTTTAATTCTTGACCTTTTTTTAACCCTGTTTTATTTAATTCATTTTATACTAATCTATGTTCATCTCTGACTTACACTAGAACTCCAGGCTTGCAAATGCATATACCTATTTGATATTTCTACATGGATGTTCAATAGTCATTTCAAACTTAACAAGATCAAAATAAAACTTAATTTCCCCCAGAATTACCACAAATGACCAAATTATATTTGAGGGGAAAATAGATGTTTTATAATCTATATGATTCAACAAAAAAGAAATTATTTATTGATGATTAACAAAAGATAAAAGAAAGAAGTAGTGCCACATGTTACATTGATATCTGGGATGTTTCCCACCATCAGAAGCAACGTCCTGAATACTGTTTTCAAATTGGGATATTTTGACATTTTGGTCTTGGATTCCCAAAGAACACAATATGAATGATTTACAAGTCATTTGGAAAAGCCATTGTGTTATGAACACCCAACTTTCATATTTGTTACTGTGTGTCAACCTAAATAACAGACAGACAGAGGCTCTCTAAGAGAAAATGACATTTGTTCGGGAATGGGGCATTGCAATGGGAATAGGCATGCCATAGTAAACGATATACTTGTTCAGAGAGGTAAAAAAAAGTAAGGAGGATTACATAATTGTTTTGAGATAATTATGCTTGGCTACCAATACCAATAACAAGGGTGATGCCAGTTCAAGGTTGGACAGACATTGCTGGGCAGATGTCCTTGCAGTATATATTTTTTGTGTGTAAGGTTGCAATGGCCCTTGGGCACAATAATGGTTTTTGCAAAGTCATATTTTATAGTTTGTTGTCAGGGATACAAGTGTGAGGACTTCCTCTTCATGACTCTTTCTGGCTCTATTTGTCAGAATTCTCTGTCTCTTTTTTTTGTTTAATTTAACACAAGTGACTCCATTTTGAATTGCACCATTTTCACACATGGCTAACTTTCATTTCTCAGTGTAGTGGAATCCCTTAAATCCAGAAATTTTACATTTATAAAGTTTTTTCAAAATGATAATCAATTTATATTTTAGCTTCTTAACCAGGGTCTCCAAGAAACTTAGAATTGTACAAGCGAGATTTTAAAAAATCATTTTTTGAATTGTGCATGCCATATGTTGTTTGTGCTCAAACTGCTGGACATGCCTATTTCATTGGTGGCCTTTCAGTCCTATATCACAGCATGAAGACCATTTTCATTTAAGTTAGTCTAGTCTCAACCTTTGATATAAGATTGGGGAGAACAACGATAATTGTTAAGAGCTGAATTGCATGGGAGGGAGTTTTATGAGATGATAATGTCAGCCTGTCACTCATTAATTACGTTGCACAACCTACCCTATGCACTTCAGACCAACTAATAGAAGTGGACAATTTTTTTTTTTTTTTTGAGATGGAGTCTCACTCTGTCACCCCGGCTGGAGTGCAGTGGTGAGATCTCAGCTCACTGCAACCTCTGCCTCCCTGGTTCAAGCGATTCTCCCGTCCTAGCCTCATGAAAAGCTGGGATTACAGGTACACACCACCATGCCCATCTAATTTTTGTATTTTTAGTAGAGACAGGGTTTCACCATCTTGGCCAGGCTGGTCTCGAACTTGTGACCTCAGAAGATCTGCCCACCTTGGCCTCCCAAAGTGCTGGGATTACAGGCATGTGCCACCGAGCCTGGCTGAAGTGGACAAATTTCAAAGTTCAATAGGAAAGTAAGAGGGTATTTTCATTCCAATAAGAATATTTTTCTTCATGACTGAGCTGCTCCCATACCATTGTTGTCAAAAACATTGCAAAATATGAATAAGTTAGAAATTATTTGCATCATGAAATTTTCATATAATTGGCATTTTTCTCATTTACACATTTATTATGTCCTTCTATCTTACATTTTGTTAACTTCTGTATTTTATGTGTCTGGTAGTCGAAGGCAATGATTTTTAAAAATCTGTGAGATGGGAGAGGAAGATTCTAGGCCTAGGTGTAGACACAATCTTAGGAATAATTTTGCTGCACCAGTGCAACAAGGGACACAACACAAAGCCTTTTGAATGAAAGCTACTTATAAGTAGATTTTTTATTGTCTAGAAATCCAATTCCATTGGTTTCCATTCCTCTTTCATTGTGCTCTTTTTGTGGCAAAAATATTGATGAATGTAGCAATGGCTTCTGCAAAATTAAAAAAGACACTTCATGGCAAATCCAAATGATCTGAAAAGTAAAAGTGCTGATTATTTTGAGTCATTGGATTCTCAAGAGAGAGTAAAGCTTTTGCTGAAAAAGTCTTACTCAGTAAAAAGGCTCAAGAAGCACATTAGTAGCAGACGCAGAATTTATTTCTTAGAAAGGGAGACTTTATGTTGGTGAGAACCCATTAATGGTAGTGTGTACAATTATGGGGAGTGAAATTCTAGGGAAAGTTGAGACGTTTCCTCTCTGCAGTGGTTTGATATGTCAAGTCATCATATCATGTAAGGCTGAAGAGATTTTGTATAGCAAACTGATAAAAACAGTAAGTTTTCTATTCAGGTTGTTGTGTCAACAGATTTCACCAATAATTGTCATATTGTAGTATTTGTAAGGTTTGTAATATGATGGTGAAATCCAATAAAAATTTTTTGCTGAAAAGAGTTACTTGATGTTAGCGAAGTCCAAGACAGATTTAATTTTCTTTCATATCTGGAAATAAAAGGCCTATTTTGGGAGTTCCTTGCTTACATCAGTACGAATGGCAGGTCATCAATACTGGCTCCATGAGATATTTTTATCAACCCAGTAATAACCCCCTGATTTCTTCAGAGAGGAATTTGTATAAAAAATCTTAGAGATAAAAGTTTTAAAAACTTTTAGATGAATATACAAAATTATCAAATTCATCAACCATCAAATGGCTGGCTTTATTAATTTGTATTAATTAATTTTATTATCATTCAAGGGTGATTTTAAAACTCTAGAAACCTGAAGTCAGAGCACATAAACGTCCTGGTGCTGTAGCAATTTGTTATCTTAGTGGAGGCAGAGGTCTGAAAAGGAGATTTTAGGAGTACGTTCAAGAAAAGGGTAGGCCAAATTTTGCTGAGTCAGTTGAAGATAAAAAATGATTATAGAACATAACCTACTCAGTTAACACACTTTTCCTCATGTGAAACAGTTGCCAGCGCTCTGCAAGGTCCTGGGGAAAATGTTTTGACCTTAAGTGGCAAGATTCTTGCACTTAAACCTGATAATAGCCATCCTTATAGATGTGAGGTAGTATGTCTTTGTGATTTTAACTTGTCTTTCTCTGATGGTTAATGTTGCTGGGCGTCCTTTTGTAGAACCTATTGATCATTTGTATGTCATCTTTGGAAAAATGTTTACTACAGTCTTTAGCCCAGTTTTTCATCACATTGTTAGATTTTTGTGATTGAGTTGTAGAAGTATTTAAGTCAAAGAAGTCAGCATCGCAGAAGTATGAATGCTGCATGATTTCACTTATATACGAGGTATCTAAAATAGTCGCACTCACAAAATCAGAGAGTAGCATTGTGATTTCCAGGAGGCTGGGGGCAGGGAGAAATAGGGAGTTATTTTTCAAAAGGTATGAAGTTTCATTTGTGCTAGGTTAATAAGTTCTAGACATCTGCTGTGTAACACTCTCCTTATAGTTAACAATATTGTATTGTACACTTAAAATTTTGTTGAGTGTTTATAAAAGGAAACTTGTGAAAATCATGTTGCAAATGAAAATCTTTAGATGTTTCCTTGACTGCTTGGGTCAAGGAAGGCAAGTACTGAGAGAAGGCATGTGTTACGTTTCAGGCGTCATTGAAACCATCTGGAAGAACTACATAACATTGAATACCCCTGTCCCTCCTTTTCAACACAAGCTTATGGCAAGGGAAGATCCTCTCTCTGCTTCTCCTGCTCAGCCTTGGAACTTGACTTTAAGAGAAGGATGGCAATATGATCATACAGTCAGTGTGAGATATGCTGATCTGACTCCAGACAAGTTCTGAATTTTTATGAAAGGTATCCAGATATTCATAGGACAGTAAAGAATTTTTTATTTGGCTGCAGTTTCCAACTTGTTAAATGCATGAGCAAGAGTTTTCTTCTTTTATAAGCATCAAGAACAAGGAAGAAAATCACTTCATTTCTGTTCAAAAAGAAATGTGTTTGCATCTCAAGTTAGGTTTCAAATGAGTATTTTTGCAGCAAAATAAACATAAGTTTCACATGAAAGACAAAAGTCCTATCTTTATTTTTAGTTCAAAACACAATACTTTTTTTTAATTTTTAAATTTTTTTATACTTTAAGTTCTAGGGTACACTTTTTATGGTTACATAGCTTAATTCAAAAACTCACAGCATCAACACATTTACATAGGTTTACAAGTACTGTATTTGAACTTGGACATATCACTTTGAAACTGTGTTTTCAAAGTCTTGTATAAAAAGAGACATTAGACTATATTTTTGTTTGTATTGCTTTGGCCAAAGGTTTTAGTAACTTTATTATTCAACATGGTTAATAAAATTTTATGTACGTAAATAAAATTATTTAAAACCCGTTTTCTATCTTTATTAAAATTAAATCTACTCACTTAGTCTTTAGAACAAATCAATCCCATTTTGGCTTAAGCTAGTTATCATGTTGTCCTCATGAGCCTTTAAAATTTATGAAAAGAAAAGAAAGAGATTAATTTCAAGAATCATAAAATAAGCTCTACTACTTTTTAAAAAAGAGTAGGCATTAAGTTTAAAACTATTTAAGTTGGAAGAAAAATTACCCTTATACCACATAGCATTGCTTGTTAGCATCTTGTGTAGTAGCAAATTGTGGTAAGACATTTAGGTCTACTTAGATACACCAAAAATACAGTCAAATGTGAACGAAATAAAGGAAAATATGAAGTTTTCTTTGGCTAAATACTGACTACCATTAGAATTAATATTATGTGTGAGAAGGGATAACCACAGAAAAAGAGAAAGACAAGTTGGCTAAAGTCAATACATGAAATTGTTATTTAATTATTACACTCATTATGTAATATACAAGATATTAAAATGCCTATATTTAGGTAGGGATTCCCTGAGATACGCAATGTTTTTTAAGGGTTCCTCCAGTGTACAAATTTGAGAAAGGTTGATCTAGGCATGTCATGATTATTTTACTCAAAACATTTCATAGACATCACTACACAGACTGTTGGTAGGACTGTAAACTAGTTCAACCATTGTGGAAGACAGTGTGGCGATTCCTCAAGGATCTAGAACTAGAAATACCATTTGACCCAGCCATCCCATGACTGGGTATATACCCAAAGGATTATAAATCATGCTGCTATAAAGACACATGCACACGTATGTTTATCGCAGCACTATTCACAAGAGCAAAGACTTGGAATCAACCTAAATGTCCATCAGTGACAGACTGGATTAAGAAAATGTGGCACGTATACACCATGGAATACTATGCAGCCATGAAAAAGGATGAGTTCATGTCCTTTGTAGGGACATGAATGCAGCTGGAAACCATCATTCTCAGCAAACTATCCCAAGAACAGAAAACCAAACACCGCATGTTCTTACTCATAGGTGGGAATTGAACAATGAGATCACCTGGACACAGGCAGGGGAACATCACACACTGGGGCCTATTGTGGGGAGGGGGGAAGAGGGGAGGGACAGCATTAGGAGATATACCTAATGTAAATGACGAGTTAATGGGTGCAGCACACCAACATGGCACATGTATACATACGTAACAAACCTGCACGTTGTGCACATGTACCCTAGAACTTAAAGTATAATAATAAAAAAAAAAAAAGAAAGCACTACACAGCAACCTTAACAAGTCCTTTGGCCAGGCGCGGTGGCTCACACCTGTAATCCCAGCACTTTGGGAGGCCGAGGCGGGTGGATCATGAGGTCAGGAGTTTGAGAACATCCTGCCCAACATGTTGAAACCCAGTGTTTACTAAAAAAAATACAAAAATTAGCCACACGTGGTGGCACATGCCTGTAATCCCAGCTACTTGGGAGGCTGAGGCAGGAAAATTGTCTGTACTCAGGAGGCGGAGGTTGCAGTGAGCCAAGATCATGCCACTGCACTCCAGCCTGGGTAACAGGGCAAGACTCTGTCTCAGAAAAAAATAAAAAATAAATAAAAATAAATAAACTTTAAAAAAATGTCCTTTGTTTATCCTCCAGCTAGTAAATTCATCACTCAAGATTTACAATGGTTCCAAACTTCCTCAGTTTTCTGAGAAGGGAATTCATTATTCAGACCTACTGATAATGATTTTCTTTCTCACCCTAGAAACCTGCCCGCCCTGGTAAATGACACCATTATCCATTGTCATTCAATTTTCAGTTTGTAATGTCTCCTTTCCTCACTCTCCCCTGCCATTTAGTAGAGCAAGTTCAATCCAATCTACCTTTTTAGCATATCCTGAATCCTCACACATCTCTTTCCATTGCTACTGCTACCCCTCTGTGCAAAACACAACGATCTTTTGCCCTGATGATCCAGATAGCTACCTAACTAGCCTCCCTCCATTCACTGTTTCCTCCTGCCTCTCCAGTCTTCTCTGTAAAGAAACTGTGAAAAATTATCAAAATCTCAAATCATCGTATCCTTTCAGTTTCCCCATCCTTCTCCCCAAATTAAGATTCTTCAATGGTTTCCAATCATGTTTAAAATGAAATAGATTTCCTATCCCCAAGGCCTGTAATCATTCCCCTGCCCACATCTGTGGCTTCATCCTGTTTGATTCCCCCGATTCTAGGTCTCCATTTTTCAGCCCTCTCGCCCTTTCTGTTCTCTGAAGGAGCCAAGCTCATCCCCAGCTTTCTCCTTTGCACAGGCTGGCTCATTTTCCTGGAGATGTCTCGCTCCTCATTTTCTCATGGCTATTTATTTTATTTACATAAATACAACTTCTTGTATTTCAAGTCATCTCTTAAAGTCATTTATCAGAAAGCCCTTCCCTGAGCCTCAATTCAAATTAGTTACTGAGTTACTCTTAAAAAAAAAAAATGTGTATTTGACAAATAAAACTTGTATGCATGTCTTTACAGTGTACAAGGTGACATTTTGATATAGGTATACACTGAAATAGTTGAATCAAGCTCACTGACATATCTATCACCTTACATACTTATTTTTTGTTGCGGGAACATTTATGATCTATTCCTTAGGAATTTTTAAGCATTCAATACATTATTTTTCTTTCTTTTTTTAAAACTACAAAAAATTGCATTTATTTGTTGTGTGCAACATGTTTTGAAGTATGTATATATTATGGAATGACTACATTGAGCTTAAATCAACATATGCATTACTTCACATGCTTATTTTTTGTAAGAAGAAAACCTAAAATCTACTCATTTAGCAATTTTCAAGAATATAATACATTGTTATTAATACATTATTTATTATTTATTTTTGAGACGGAGTCTGGCTCTGTTGCCCAGGCTGGAGTGCAGTGGCGTGGTCTCGGCTCACTGCAAGCTCTGCCTCCCGGGTTCTGGCCATTCTCCTGCCTCAGCCTCCCGAGTAGCTGGGACTACAGGCGCCGCCACCACGTCCGGCTCTTTTTTTTTTTTTTTTTGTATTTTTAGTAGAGACGGGGTTTCACCGTATTAGCCAGGATGGTCTCGATCTCCTGACCTTGTGATCTGCCCGCCTCGGCCTCCCAAAGTGCTGGAATTACAGTCGTGAGCCACCACGCCCGGCCCAATACATTATTATTAACTATAGTCACCATGCTGTACAGTAGATCTCCTGAACTTATTTCTCCTTTTTAACTGAAACTTGTACCCTTTGACCAACATCTCTTCATTTCCTAACCTTCATTACCAGTCCTCAGCAACCGCCATTCTACTTCCTGCTTCTATGAGTTCAGCTTTTTCTGATTTCACATGTAATTGGGATCATGTGGTGGTTGTCTTTCTGTGCCTGGCTTATTCCACTTGGCATAATGTCCTCCACGTTTATCCATGTTTCATATGACAGAATTTCTGTATTTTATCTATTTCAATTATCTGCAGGGCACTTGGCATTTTTGCAGGTTTCTGATTTACGTATAATTTATTTACTTGCTTTGGGTTTCTTCCCAATGGAAAGCAAACTTAATGAAAGCAGGGACGTTATATATTATCTGTATTGTTCACCACTGTATCCCCAGCCAATAATACTACCTGGCACAGAAAAGTATTTAAATAACAAATAAATCAATCTTTTTTTATGGCCACACTAATGAAAATACAGATTGTTAGTGACTAACAAGTGGGTTCTGAGGAGGTCAGAGGCATGTGACAGCCCTTCAGACCATAGTAAGCATCAAGTGACATACACAAGTTATATGGACATCCTCATAACCTTAGTTTCCTCATGTGTAATATGAGAGTGTTGGATCAGAATTATGTCCAAGATGCTTTCCAGCTCTACATATGTACATTTCATAAATAAATGTGAACTGCATCTTAAGATTCCAGTAGCTGTAATTACTAAGTATCTGTATCAATCTCTACTTTGAACTGTAACAGCAAGAATATCATGCATATTAACACAGAGATCCTTGATGTGCCTGAGATATTCTAATCAGCTCTTATAACGTGGTATATTATACACTGTATCTCAAACAACTCTCGCTATTGCTATAAAATTTTCAATATGTAACTTTGATTAAGATAAAGTGAAGAGATAATAATGTTTCTAAATCTTAGGAAGTTTTTTCCTGTTATTGAGGTGGGGGACTTTTCAAAAATGTATTCCTGTCTTTTGCTGGAAATATTTATTTCAATTTCCTACAGCATTGCTATAGCATTGCTGTAGGAAATTAACAGTAAGTGGTGACTGGCAGTTCAACTGACAGAAACATATTATTTTGGGGAGAGACGGAGGAAAAGCATTCACAAAATCAATATGAATCCATTTGGGAAAGTAGCGTTGTTTAGATAAATACAAATATCTTCACTCGGTTTTTGTCCACTTACTGAAAACACAACGTGAAACTAAAATTGAAAAAGCAATGTTCTTCTGAACATCTTTCCATTAAATATTGCATAATATAAAACAGGATTTTACAGTTATTATTACAAATATTTTCTGCCCTTTCATATACAGAATCTAAAAAAGTCAAAGTTATAGAAGCAGAGACTAGAATGGTGGTTGCTGGGGGTGGGAGCAACGGGGTGATGTTAGTGAAAGTTTACAAAGTTTCAGTTATGCCAGATGAATTGTTCTGGAGACCCAATGTACAGCATGGTGATTGCAGTTAATAATCATGTATACTTGACATTTGCTAAGAAAATAGATTCTATATCTTCTCACGACACACACACACACGTGCGTGCATGCGAGCACACACACAAATAGTAACAATGTGAGGTAATTAATATGTTAAGTAGCTTGATCATAGTAATAATTTCACAATGTATATGTGTATCAAAATATTACATTTACCCGTGAATTAGGTATAGTTTTATTTATCAATTGCACCTCAATAAAGATGAAAATATAAATGTGTGTGCTTTTATAAATATAACATACTCAAGTAAATATAAATTTAAGTGTATACTTTAATAAAATTTGAGAATGATGTGTTAAATAGCTGTAATATGAAGGATAATGTATAAAACTATTATTCTCAATTTAACATAGTGCCAATCAGCTTAAAAAATTTATCGCAGCCGAACGCAGTGGCTCACGCCTGTAATCCCAGCACTTTGGGAGGCCGAAGTGGACAAATCACTTGAGGTCAGGAGTTTGAGACGAGCCTGGCCAACATGATGAAACCCCATCTCTACCAAAAAATACAAAAAATTAGCCAGGCGTTGTGGTGGTGCATGCCTGTAATCCCAACTAATCTAGAGGCTGCAGTGGGAGAATGGCTTGAACCCGGGAGGTGTAGGTTGCAGTGAGCCGGGAGTGCACCACTGCACTCCAACCTGGGCGACAGAGCTGGACTCTATCTCAATAAACAACAAAACAAAACAAAAATTTATTGTAACCCTTTAAGAAACTGTGAAGAGATGAGACAGATGAGGTTTGAAGAGTAAACCAGAGGGAGAAAATAGCCAACTTGATAGCAAACTGGATGCCATTTTGAATTCCAAAATTGGGGTCCCAAGAAAGCCCAGGAAATGACGTAGAGGCAAAAGGCACCTGGGCAAAGGACCGTCAAATGGGAGGAAGAAGAAGAAACTGTAAAAGCCAAAAGGGAAGCTTTGTCAACCTTAGTTACTCACATGAGCATATAATTTGCAAATGCAACCAAATAAATATTTCATGATAATTTAAACTTACCTAAGCATTTCAAGTCATTAAAGAGAGAGGCATACAGTTGAGTTGGCTATCACAAGGCATTTAGTTAATGAAAAGCCATTGTTATTAGTAGACTTTATTATTTATTTGAAAATAGTAAGCTGAAAGTTGTCTACAGGCCAGCAAATAGCATAGACAATTGAAAGCACATAGATTCCTTTAGCATCTAGAGTTTTACCTAATTAGATTTTTCAATTAGATGCTATACAGTGCATTATACAAAGAACTTCCATATTCCCTAGGTAGATATAATAGTTTATGGATGCCTTACATTCTATTAATCTTGATATAATGGGAAATCAACAGCAAGATTATACTCTTCATTCCCAAAGATCATGTAAATATTTTCAACCATATTAAAACAGACTGTGTTTCCATCAACTATTTGTACTCTTTCCTCCTTTGTGTCTCAAATGGTAACATATAATTTATAAAGTTTTATTTGAAAACAATGATTTTTTTAACTAAAAATAGAAAGCAACATTATAGTTATTCAAAATAAAGAATAATATAATATCCTATGGTACCCACATGATTTGACATTGTTATTTGGGATAATTTGTCTCCATACAAAAAAAAATATAATCTGCAAACTCCCAAAGAGCAGAATTTCTCAATGTTTTGCAACTTTTAGATTTCTGGTGGTGTTTTGTGGTAGAATAGTAGAAGGGTAAAAGACATTCCTGAGACAAAATCAAATTTTCTCTGTTGACTCCAGGATGTGCCCATTATATTAATATGTCATATTTTTACTACATAAATATGGAAACCTTCGAATAAAGGAAGTAATTACATCATCAAAAGGAAAAGTTACATTCTGTGGCTCTGTACAGCCATGTTGTATAACCACCCAAAGTGAGAGAGTGGAAATAAAAAATTAAGCATATATTAGAATTTTGATATTGTCATTTAACACAAACAATTGTTCTTAAATTTGCAGTATTATAAAATTACTAGGAAACAGCGTTTTGGTTTAAAAGTAAAGTTTTCAGTCCCTGTCTACTACCATTTTAAATATACTGAAAGATATCCTACAGGCCAAGGAATTAAAATAAGTTGATTAAGTAATTTCCTGCTGGATAGAAAAGTTAAAATGCTAATAAGTTTACATTCAGAGATTTAGTTCTCAAATAACAGATTTAATTTATTTGTCCGCTTTTAGATATCATTGTAACAGAACTCCAGAAAATATGTAAAAGAGGAAAATAGAGTGACTACTCACAAAACAGGCAGCATGGTCTCAGGAGGGTAATCCACAGTAAATTTTAAGGGCAGTATTGTTTCGATCAAATTTGATTTAGGATAAAAGCAACACAACTTATTACTTTTTAATAGACTGATTTTTTAGAACAGTTTTAGATTTGTGGAAAATTGAGCAGATAGCACAGAGAGTTTCCTTCCCTTATACTCCCTCTGCCCAGTTTCCTCCATTATTAACATCTTGATTAGTGTGGTAATTTTTTACAATTGATGTATCAATACTGATACATTACTATGAACTAAAATCCATAGTTGATGTTAGGATTCACTCTGTATTGTGAGGTTTGTAGTTTTTGATGAATGTATAGTGTCATATATGTCATATATCTGCCATTACCTTAAAAATCCCCTTTGTTCCACCTATATACCCATCCTCTCCTGTCCTAAATCTCTGCCAATCACTGAACTTTTTACTATATCTATAGTTTTGTCTGTTTCATAATGTCATATAGTTGGAATCCTACAGTATGTTGTCTTTTCAGAGTGGCTTCTTTATCCGTTTCTCCTACATATTTTCATGGCTTAAGAGCTTGTTTCTTTTTATTACTGAATAATATTCCATCCTATGGATATACCACAGTTTGTCCATTCGCTGTTTGAAAGACATCTTGGTTGTTTCCAGCTTGAGGAAGTCATGAATAAAGCTGCTGTAATCAATCATTCATACACAGATTTCTGTGCAGATGTAAACCTTCAACTCATTTAGGTAAGTATACAGGAAGGAGATCTCTTCATCTTCTTGAAAGACTATGTTTAGCTTTGGAAGAAACTTCCAAACTCTTGAAAAGTGGCTGTACCATTTTTTTTTCATCCCCATCAGCAATGAATGATAATTCTATTTGTTCTGCACTGTTGTGGCATTTGATACCGTAATTTTTTTTGGATTTCAGCCATTAGAGATTTGGGCTTACTGTTGACTTGGATATTTTTAAAGTATATTTTAAAAAATACATTTTAATTTGCGTAGTTATAATATCATGAAGGCAGTGAAATCTATTGACTCAAAAACAAAAAGCAAAAATTGTGGACATAGTTACACCTAAAGAATTATACTGATAAAAATGTATAAAATTTGCAATATAAATAAATTCAATAATCTATTAAATTGAACTTTCAAGTAAGTTGTTTACCTCAAGATAATAACCTTAAAGCTGAATCTTTCCACCTGTTTTTTTGTTTCTTTCACAAGAAAAGTACTTTTATCTGTGGAAGTCAAATACTTTTTTCTCTTTTTATCCAGTTAGAAATATAATTTATTTCTGAGAAAGTAATGTGAACACGAGAAGTAATTATAAACAAAGATAACTGGTTTTCCTCTTAATATCTCCCATCTCATTTCTCACAGACTGTAGATATTTGATATGTTTCACAAAATCTTAACAATTCTTAGAAGCGAAAAAATATTGAAGCAGCTGAATTTTTTATTCCAGTTACTTACTTTGAGCCTGTAGTGGGTTGAATTGTGTATTCAAGTCCTAAGCCCTGGAAACTATGAATGTGATCTTAGTTGGAAATAGTGACTTTGAAATTTAATTAGTTAAGCATCTTGAGATGGCCTTGAATCCGATGACTTGTATTCTTACAAGTCATCGGGAGGACAGGACAAACAAAAAGAGTCATTACAAAAAGAGTCATTACAAGTCATCGGGAGGACAGGACAAACAAAAAGACTGAGAGAAGGTCATGTGAAGACAGAGGGAGAGATTGGAGCGATGCAGCTACAAGTTAGGGAACTGGAAGGATTGCTGGGAGCCACCAAAAGCTAGGAAGAGACAGGGAAGAATTATTCCCCAGAATCTTCAGAAGGAACAGAGCCCTGCCAACACCTTCATTGCAGACTTCTGGCCTTCAGAATTGTGAATAAATAAATTTCTGTTGTCTTAAGTCACCCAGTTTGTGGCAATATGTTATGCAGTCATACTAAACAAAAACAGGGAATATTTAATATCTGAATAATATCTAGTTAATGTTTTATTCTCAGGAACACAAAGATATGAACCAGGCTATCAGTTTAATGAAGCTGAGTTTATTCCTTAACTATAAATGTTACTTATTTTTTGTTATTGGCAATTATTTTTTTATTTCACTACTGTAATGTTAAGGCTTAGATTTTATAAATGGAGAATTGTTAAAATGTTTATATAAATTTTTATTTTAATAAACCCTTATATGGTACAAAATAATTTACTTGCTTCAGAATAGGTAATCAAAAATGTAGCCTCCTTATATTTAAACTCGGTTTCCACAGGGTACTTTGCTTATTAATTTGGTGTTAATTTAATAACAAAAAAAGGCTTCTAGTTTGAAGGCCAGAAGACAAGTGAATTTCCTTGGCTAGGGAAAAGTATAACCAAACATTTCATAGAGACTTATTTTGAAGGTTTTTTTCTTTCCTTGATGTATTAAACTAGGACAGAAAACGTTTCTAATTCAGCAGTGAACAACCGACATAATGAATTGTTTGACTTAATCTGTAATCTAAAAGTAGACTTCTTTGAATGCAGAAAATCTTTCAGAGGTTGTGTCCTGAAAGAATTTGAGTTATGTGTTGTGACTTACAGAACAGCAAAAGACAGAAGTACATTTGAATAACGTTTATATTTTTAAAAACATTTTTTATTAAAATCACAAGGTTACCATGAAAACTTCTTTGAATTGGCATAAAAAGAAAATTGTGTTCAAATAATTTCTGAGAAAGTGAAATGCTTAGATTCTGAAATTAATCATTTAATGCATTTTAAGTTGGAATGTTTTATTGATAATGTGGATGAAAAAAGGAGAGCATATATTATGGATTGAATGCATGTGTTCCCTCACAATTGACTTCTAGTGTACTGTATTTGGAGTAAGGAAATCACTAACATTAGATGAGTTCACAGGGTAGAACCCTAACTCAATAAAATCAGTCTCCTTATAAAAAGAGACACCAGGAAGCTCTCACTCGTTCTCCACCCTTGGCACATGCATCAAGGAAAGGTCATGTCTTTCTTCATACATATGTCTTCAGACATAGAAAGAAGGTGGCTGTCTACAAGCAAGGAAGAGAGCCCTCACCAAAAATCAAATTTTTCAGTCCTTTTGTCATGGGTTCCTAGCCTCTAGAACTGAGAGAAAATAAATTTCTGTTGTTTAAGCCATCCAGTCTGTGGTGTCTTATTACGGCAGCCCAAACAGACTAATACAGCATGTAACCACAAAATTAGTCCTTAACTGATCATGTTTCTTAGTGATTTTATATAAATTTCACTTTTAACCAAATGAACTGAAGATAATGGAATAACCATTTGGTTTTTAATACAGTGACATCAAATTTTCATATTGGTGCATCTTTGACCTTAAAGGTTTAATACTCTGCACAGTTTAGCATGGACAGTAAATATGCTGGCTATGTCTACATCTACCAAAGCCAGCTTATCATTCAATGTCAATTATTAGCATGAATAATTTAAAAGGAAGATCCATCTTGAAAAATCTTTGTTAGAGAATGCTATCTGATATAAATAAAAAATAATAGGTTAGATGGTAAAGAATGGTCCAATTTTTAAATGAAACTCTGTGTTTAAAATTCAGTGTTTTTTGTATTTGCAAACAATTTTAAAATTGTCAAAATTATTCACTTACATTATTTAGTGTTTCTGGGCTTATGAGAACTTTGTTTTGCTTAAATCTGAGAGGATCTTGGCTCAGATAATGTGTTGATGATAAAGGAAATAGCTAAGAGATAAGCAATGATCTGTAGGAACCATTTGAGTATTTAGTAGCTTTTTGCATATGAGGAAGATGTCAGCTTAGAGGGCTATATCTTTTTAAATCAAGTTTTGAAAGAATTTCTGCAGTATCCATAAGTGATTAATACAAAGCTTACATGTAAAAATGTGTGCATAAATAGACTTGCAGTTCGTTCTAAAATTTCAAACACTGTATCTTCTAAGTTGCATTGAAATCTCCATCAAAACATTATTAATTTATAATTTTAAGTTTTGTTTCTAGCTACACATTCCATTTTCTTGTTATAATTGAAAGTATAAAGAAGCTTTCAGTTATATTAATTTGGGTCTGTAATTATACTTACAACTCTGTCATTCCCAAGTTTTTTACCACAAGAGTATTTCTTTCACTACTTTCTTTCATTTACCTCTTACTTGGTAAGATTTTGTTCACCGAATATATAGCATTTAGAAAATAAAGCCTAGAAAACCAAACACCACATGTTCTCACTCATAGGTCGGAATCGAACAATGAGAACACTTGGACACAGGGAGGAGAACATCACACACCGGGACCCGTCGTGGGGTTGGGGCAGGGGGGAGGGATAGCATTAGGAGATATACCTAAGGTAAATGACGAGTTAATGGGCGCAGCACACCAACATGGCACATGTATACATATGTAACAAACCTGCACATTGTGCACATGTATCCTAGAACTTAAAGTATACTAAAAAATAAAAAAAGATAAAATTACAATTATCTGTATTCCACCACTCAGAGTTAATCATTAAAAAAAAAGAAAGAAAGAAAATAAAGCCTAACTAATTTGACACTAATCAAAGGAACATATTAATGTGCTTCTGATCAACATAAGATAATCAGTCGGGCCACTGGGCTGATATAATTTCAGTTAAAAGAAAAGCAGTCTGGTATTTTAGATAACCTGGGTAGTTTGAACCAAAGCAAAGGTAAGCAAATACATGACTGTGATTTATCATTATGAAATATTAATCTCTGGATTCCATTCTTATCTTAAGTGATTACCTCAAGGAAAAATGCCACCTTGAAAACAACTGTTACAAATCTTCAAATTCTATTTCTGTTCTTTATGTGCTAAAGTAACCTACCATAGTATCCTTTGTTACCTAACATCTCATTTTTACAAAAGCTGTTATAACATTTGGTGTCTTGGAAATGAAGTAAAACACATTTCTATTAAAAGTAACAAATTAATTAAGGCCTACTGTTATACATTTTTTAATACTACTTAATGTGATAGCTAAGAGAACATATTTTGAAATGAAAGGACTCATAACAATACTTTGAGCAAGGCATAATTATTTAGTGAGTCTATGACTAAAAACATCTTAAATACATCAGCTTATTGAAAATATCTTTTAAAAAACCTGCATCTTCTTTTTTGTGTTTTATTGATAAATTAATTTTTTAAACTTTAGGATAATATCTCGAAGCATCTTTGCAGCTTAGCTTACCAATTAAGATGCTGTATATTTTAAGAAACTAGTATAACTATTGAAATGGAACAGAAACTCATGATACCTGGCATCTTACCAGCAACTATTTAAGATGCCATGATGGATGCTTACCTCTAGGTCATACCATACACCTATAACATTGTTTTCAAATGAGTACTGCAGTTATCCGGGAAATAGGTAAATAAATGTCAGTAATGACACTAATACTTCCACAAATGGATTGCAACTACATTAAAGCTCAGATTCTGACATTCTATAATACTTAGCGTATTTTAAATATGAAACATAGCTCATGTTACCCACTGTAGTTTCGTATTTCCATCTGAGTTACTGTATCTGGAAAATCACTTAACACCCCTGAGTATAACCCTGAAGTGAATTTCAAATGATGAAACACTAGAGTTTGGCCTACTTACTATAATAACATAGATATTCAATTTTTCAAAATATATACAATACTAATATTTTTCTTCATTCATTTATAGGTACAAACAAAGAAACTCCTGAAAACTGTTTTTCTGGGGTCATAACGAGCCCATAATTTTTAGAAAGAAAACTGTATTGTCATATATATTTTATACCTTCACAAAAGAATCCTGGCTAGAAGTCCATTGAGAAAATCACATTGCTTAAATCTAGTGAGACTGAAACTTTGTAGAAAGGGTGTAGTTTACCTAACAGGTGTCACTAGGATGCTCTTTATTTCTTTCTCTTGTGTGATTGCGGTAGCTAGGACTTCCAGTACTATGTTGAATGATAGCAACGGAAGTGGGCCTCTTTGTGGTGTTCCAGATCTTGGGGAAAATGCTTTTAGTTTTTTCCCATTGAGTATGATACTAGCTGTGGATCTGTGGTATATGGTTTGTATTATGATGAGGTATGTTCTTTCTATACCCAGTTTTTCAGTTTTTATCATGAAGGGATATTGAATTTTATCAAATGCTTTTTCAGCATGAGTTGAAATGATCATATCGTTTTTTGACCTTCATTCTGTTTATGATGTATGACATTGACTGATTTGCATATGTTGAACCATCCTTGTATCCCTGGGATAATTCTCACTAGATCATGATAATGATTTATTTATTTCTGCTCTGATCTTTATTATTTCTTTTCGATTTTGCATTTGGCTTGCTCTTCTTTTTCTAGTTCTTAAAGATGCATTGTTAGGTTGCTTATTTGAAGTTTTTCTACTTTTTTGATGTAGATGCTTATAGCTAAATCTTTCCTCTAAGTACTGCTTTTACTATAGCCCATCATTTTTGGTCCATTGTTTCCTTCATCATTTGTTTTAAGAATTTTTTAAATTTCCTTTTTAACTTCTTCATTGACC
Source organism: Mandrillus leucophaeus (assembly GCF_000951045.1). Classification (NCBI taxonomy): domain Eukaryota; kingdom Metazoa; phylum Chordata; class Mammalia; order Primates; family Cercopithecidae; genus Mandrillus; species Mandrillus leucophaeus. The sequence continues at coordinate 3,269,651 of NW_012102865.1, forward strand.
TACTAATCATTAAGGAACATACTCTTTTTTTTTTGAGATGGAGTCTCATTCTGTTGCCCAGGCTGGAGTGCAGTGGTATGAATCTCAGCTCACTGCAACCTCAGCCTCCCACGTTCAAGTGATTCTTCTGCCTCAACCTCCCATGTGGCTTGGATTACAGGCATGTGCCACTACGCCTGGCTAATTTAGGAGCATACTTTTAAATTTCCATGTGTTTGTATAGTTTTCAAAATTACTCTTGTTATTAATTTTTAGTTTTATTCCACCCTGGTCAGATAAGATACTTGATATAATTTCAATTTTAAAAATTTTAACACTTGTTTTGTGGCCTAACATGTAGTCTATCCTTGATAATAATCCATGTGCTGAAGAGAAAAATGTGTACTCTGGAGTCATTGGATAAAATGTTCTGTAAATATCTACTTGATCAAAAAAAAATCTACTTGGTCTATTTTGGTCTGTAGTCCAGATTAAGTCCAGTGTTTCTTTGTTGACTTTCTGTCTGAATGATTTGTTCAATGCTAAAAGTAGGGTGTTGAAATCTCCGACTATCATTGTATTGAAGTTGATCTCTCTCCTTGGCTTTAATAATATTTGCTTTGTATATCAGAATACTCCAGTAGTAGGTACATATATATTTATAATTGTTGTGTCCTCTTGCTGAATTGACCCTTTTATCATTTTAGAGTAACCTTTCTTGTCTCTTTTTATAGTTTTTATCTTGAAATCTATTTTGTCTGATTTAAGTATATCTACTTCTGCTCTTTTTTGGTTTCCATTTGTGTGAAATACCTTTTTCCATTTCTTTATTGTTAGTCTCTGTGTGTCTTCATAGGTGTGTGATTTTTTTAGGGAAGAGATTGTTGGCTCTTGTGTTTTTTACTTTGTATTTTTTTTTAAATTCAGTCACTCTCTGTGTTTTGCTTGGGGAATCTAGTCCATTTACATTCAATGTTATTGTTGATAAATAAGAACTTACTCCTTCCATTTTGTTGTTTGTTTTCTGGTTGTTTTGTGGTCTTCTCTTCCTTCTTTACCTCTTTTTAGTAAAGGTATTTTTCTTTGGTGGTGTTCTACTTTCTTTCTTTTAATTTTTTGTCTACTCATTGTATGTTTTTTGATTTGAGGTTGTCATGAGGCTTGCAAATAATATAACCCATTATTATCATCATTATTATTATTATTATTTCATTATACTTTAAGTTCTAGGGTACATGTACACAACAGTCAGGTTTGTTACATAGGCATACATGCGCCATGTTGGTTTGCTGCACCCATCAACTTGTCATTTACCTTAGGTATTTCTCCTAACGCTATCCCTCCCCAAGCCCCCCACCCCCACAGGCCCCGGTGTGTGATGTTCCCCTCCCTGTGTCCAAGTGTTCTCATTGTTCTGTTCCCACCTATGAGTGAGAACATACGGAGTTTGGTTGTCTGTCCTTGTGATAGTTTGCTGAGAATGATGGTTTCCAGCTTCATCTATGTCCCTGCAAAGGACTCGAACTCATCCTTTTTTATGGCTGCATAGTATTTCATGGTGTATATTTGCAACATTTTCTTAATCTAGTATATGATATAACCCATTATTTTAAATTGATGACAACTTAACACTGATTCCATAAAGATAAAACTGATAAAAACTTGATATTTTAATTTTATCTACCCACTTTTTAACCTTTTGCTGTTTCTATTTGTATCTTATACTGTCTATGTTTCAAAAAGTGGTCATACTTCTTATTTTCGATTGGTTCAACTTTTAGTGTTTCTACTCAAGATACGATTAGTTTACATCTCACAGTTACAGTGTTATAATATTCTGTGTTTTCCTGTGTACTTACTGGTGAGTTTGATGCCTTCAGATAATTTTTTATTGCTCATTAATGTCATTTTCTTTCAGACTGAAGAACTCCCTTCAGTATTGTAGGACAGGTCTGGCGGTGGTGATGAAATCTCTCAGCTTTTTTTTTTTTTTGGTCCGGGAAAGTCTTTATGTTTAAAGGATATTACCAGGGGATATAGTATTATAGGATAAAAATTTTTTCCTCTAATACTTTAAATATGTCATGCCACTCTCTCCTGGCCTGTGAAGTTTCCACTGAAAAAGTCTACCGCCAGATATATTGCAGCTATATTTTATGTTATTTGTTTCTTTTATCTTGCTGCTTTTAGGATTCTTTCTTGATCCTTAACTTTTAGAAGTTTAACTATTAAAACTTTGTTTATTGAGGTGGTCTTCTTCGGGTTATATCTGCTTAGTGTTCTATAACCTTCTTGTACTTGAATCTTATCTTTCTCTAGGTTTCAGAAGTTCCGTGTTATTATCCTTTTGAATAAACTTTCTACCCCTATCTGTTTCTCTATCTCCTCTTTGAGGTGTATTACTTAAATTAGGTTAAGATTTCCCGTTTTGAGGTTATGTCTAGATTTTGCAGGTGTGCTTCATTCTTTTTAATTATTATTGTTATTTTTTTTTGGTCTGCTCTGATTGTGCAATTTCAAATAGCCTGTCTTCAAGTTTCCCACTTCTTTCTTCTGCTTGATCAATTCTGTTAGACTCTGAAGCATTCTTCAGTATGTCAGTTGCATTTTTCAACTCCAGAATTTAGGCTTTGATCTTTTTAATTATTTTAATCTCTTTGTTAAAGTGATGTGATAGGATTCTGAATTCCTTCTCTGTGTTATCTTGAATTTCATTGACTTTCCTCAAAAACAGCTACATTGAATTCTGTATCTGAAAGGTCACATATCTCTGTCTTTTCAGGATTGGTCACTTATGTCTTATTTAGTTTGTTTGGTGAGGTCATGTTTTCATGGATGATCTTGATGCTTGGGAATGTTTGCCGGTGTCTTTCTGGGCACTCAATAGCTAAGCATTTATTGTAGTCTTCGCACTCTGGGCTTGTGCGTATCCATTCATCCTGTGAAGGCGTTCCAGACATTCCAAGGGACTTGGGTATTATAATCTATCTTTTTGGTCACTGCAGCCATATCTGCATTAGGAGGCACCCCAAGCCCAGTAACTACGTGGCTCTTGCAGACTCAGAGGTACAAATTTGGTTGTCTTTGGTAAGATACAGAAGAATTACCTGAGACTCTTATTCTCTTCCCTTACTTTCTTCCAAGCAGAGTCTCTCTCTCTCTCTCTCTCTCTCTCTCTCTCTCCCCCCCCCCCCCCCCCCCCCCCCCCCTTTCTCCCTCTCTCTCTTTCTGTGCTGAGCTGCCTGGAGCTGGGAAGGGGTTATACTAGCAACCCTGTGGCCTCCACCACTGGGACTGGGCTGGATCATACCTGACGCCAGTACAGTACTGGCTCTCACCTGAGGCCCATGGTAACCATTGCCTGTCTACTGCCTATGTTTGCTCAAGGCCCTAGGGCTCTACAATCAGCAGGTGTCAAAGTCACCCAGGCATGTGTTCTTTTCTTCAGGGTGGCAAGATCCCCCTGGCTCTGGGCAGATCCAGAGATGTTGTCCAGGAGCCAGGGCCAAGAGTTGGAAACCTTAGAAATCTATGTGGTTCTCTATTCTACTGTGGCTCAGCTGGCACTCAAGCCACAAGACAAAGTTCTTCCTGCTCATCCCTCCCTTTTCTATAAGCAGAGGGGTCTCTTCCCATGGCCACCACTGACCCAGGCCCACAGTGAGTATTTCCTGGCTACAGCTGATGTTCACTCAAGGCTTAAGGGCTCTTCAGCCAGCTTATGATAAATTTTACGAGGCCTCTGACTCTCTCTTTGGGACAGTGGGCTCCCCTGTGGCCCAGGACAGGTCCAGAAATGCTATCCAAGAGCCAAGGCCTAGAACTGGTGACCTCCAGAGGCTACTCTGTGCTTTATCCCACGTGGCTGAGCTTGTACCTAAGTTGTAAGACAAAGTTTCCTTTACACTTTCCACTCCTTTTCTTAAGCTGAAGGGCACTCTCCCCATAGCCGTGACAGCTGGGAATGTGCTGGGTCACATCTGAAGCCGGCACAGCTCTGAGTCTCACCCAAGGCTGACAAGTACAACCTGGGTATTGCTGCTCGTTATTCAGGGACCAAGGGCTCCTTAGTGAGCAGATGATGAATCTTTCCAGGACTGGGTTCTTCCCTTCAAGGCAGTAGGTTCCCTTCTGGCCCAGTATGTGTTTAGAAATGTTGTCCAGGAGCTAGGACCTGGAATGGTGGGACTCAGGACTCTGCCTGATGCCCATTCTACTGTGGCTGAGATAATATCCAAGTTCCAAGTCCTCTTTATTCTTCTCTCTTCTTTTCTCAAGTGGAAGATAGAATTTTCTTCTGGAGCTGCGAGCTGCGAGTTGAACTGCCTTGGGTTGGTGTATAAGTGGTGCAAGGACTTCTAAGTCCACTGGCTCTGAGCCCCGCACAACAACAGGACTTGCCAGGAATTAGTCCTCGTGACCTATACTGCCTTTCAAGTTTACTTAGCATCCTGGAGCACTTCATCCCAGGATGGTGAAGCTTGCCAGAACTCAGGTTCTGATTGCTGGAATGGGTCATTCTTCTCTGGCTAGGGCTGGTCTAAATACTCCCTTTGTGGTCTGTAGCTGAGTTAGGCTCCATGTTGCTTTCTGCTGTGACAGAGCAGCGCTGAGTTCCAATGCAATGTCCCACAGTCACGGCACTTCCCCTCCCCAATGTGCACAGATTTTCTCTCTGTGTCACATGACCACTGCCTGGAGATGGGATGCAGGTGGTGGTGGCAATTTAAGACTGTCTTTCCCACCCTCTTCAGTGACTCCTTCGGTGATATGAAGTCAAAATCAGGTATGTGATTGCTCACCTAACTTTTGGTTCTTATGAAGGTGCTTTTTTGTGTGGATAGTTGTTCAGCGTGATGTTCTTGTGGGGAGGACAACTGGTGAAGTCTTGTATTCAATCATCTTGCTCTGCCTGCTCAGGTTAAAAACTTTGACTCCTCTTTTCACATGTCCAGTAGATCCATCCAGACTGTCCAATCCATTTATTGTACCTAAAAACATCTAGAAATTTATTCCTTCTTACCGCTTCCATAGCTACTACCTTGGTTAGACTGCTGTCATTTCTTACATGGTCTACTGCAGAGTCTCCTAATCATGAACTACTAAATAGCAGCAAAAGCAACTTTTGCTCTTGACCCCTCACAGTCTTATTTCAACACAGTAGCCAGAATATCAGAGGAACTCTATCAAAACTCACATTACTCCTTCAAAGTTATTCCATCACATTCAGGATAAAAGTTAAAGTTCTTAAAATGGCCTTCAAAGTTGACACTGTTTGGCACTTGTTACCTCTCTGAACCACCTCCTACTATCATCCCTGACTGAATTTTGTTCCAGCTACACATCGCTTTTGATTCGCCTCAAAATAACCAGGCATGCCTCTGCCTCAAAGACTCCCACCCAAGCCTCATCACCCCTGTTCATGCACCTGCCTCTTTTTGTTTAAATATATATTTTATTCCCTTGCATCCTACACACACACACACACACACACACACACACACACACACCCTAGTCGCATTCCTGCTGTATTTTGTTCCATAGTACTTACTTGCCATTCAGTAGCATACAAAGCATACAATATGTTTTAATTACATAGTCTGTACATTTACTGTATATTCCCCCTCTCTCGTTTCGAGCTCTAGAAGGCAGGGATTTTCTGTTTTGTTCAGATCTGTACCAGTATTTAGGACACTAAACATATAGGTGATACACAGTAACTACTGAATGAATGAGTTACTTAAGCTAGAGGAAAGCATGTCAAATTAAAAACAATCAATGACATAGCAATAAGTCCAAAGGGAAAAAGTTAGCACCAGAATCTGAACAGGTCAGGAAGAGGTTTGGTGGTCTTGGGACATTGTGAGTTAGACTAGGACATTCTGGAAATTCCATGCCTGAGACCCACAGGTTTCAAGTTGGGTTGATAAGTCACTTCTTTTCAGTTGCCAACCGTGTTGGCCATTACTCTGTTTCACATTTACTTCACTTTTTTCCCCCCACCTCTGGGGCTCACTAATTAATCATCATGGCAAAAGTCATCAATTTTGAAGAATTCAAATGTGGTATTTTAATGTTGTCTCACTATTAATGACTTTTATTTAGCAATTTGATGGGTTTTTTTTTTTTTTGGTTGATATTAATGAATACTTAACTATGACACATGGCTCATGGCTTTAGGGAATCTTTGGTTGAATTTCCATTTCAGACTTCTGATTTACTTACAACCTCAAAGAAAGGAAATGATCTACACTTTTGAAAGATTGCCAAAATTTATTCCTGAAGGAACCTCCAAAAAGTGCTTTCCCATAGAGTAAATACTAACTAGTTGGCTGTGTATCATGCATTCAATTTAACTTATTTAAAACTAAATGAAATAAAAGATTTAGTTTAGTAGCCATAAATCAAAAATGCAATAGTCACATATGGTTAGTAGTTCCTGTGTTAGACAAAACTGATCTAGAACATTTCCATCATTGCACAAAGTTTTATTGATCATGCCTCTCTAGGCTTGTTTTTGCTAGTTGAATTTTTTAATTTATTTGTCCACCATAAATTTATTCATTTGAAAATAGTTATTCCATGATGAATATATGAGAGCCTATCTAGTAAGAGTGGTAGTGAAATTTAAAGAACTTAGAATCCATGAACAAAAATAAATCATAATTGTTACACAATAAACGTTCCATTAGAGGCATATGCGGAGTACTATATGGATAAAAATAAAGCAGTAATTAATTTTGCCTCGGGAATGGGAATGGTCATTCAATACATGCTTTGAGTCTTTCTTTTTGCTATGGTTATAACTGTCAGAAAGAAATAGCTGAACACTGATGTCTAATATGTTTATATTTATTGTTGAAAAAATCCAATCAATATCAGTCTGAATGTTAACTAATAGCATGACTTTGCCACTGCCCAAACACTATCATAGTTAATAGCAATTTTAATGTCTGAAGCCACCATAATTGCTCTCAGAAATCAATAGATCAATAAGAGACTCTTTTTGGTTTTAGATACAAGTATTGAACCACACATCACAGTTTGAAAAGGTTACTTTTGATCATGACAACCTGGACAAATTTAGAATTAGTTTGAAAACCAAATAGAAACAAGTGAATTCTTATTTTTAAAGCCTATGCCTTTAGAGTTAAAGCCGTGCAGACATGCATTTACAATTTTGTTATATATTCTTTAAATTTCATAAGGCTTTGGGTGTTTTCATTGGATATACAAATTTATTACACTACAATAATTAATAAATAAAGCCACAGCTAAACAGTTTTCTAAACACACTGAAAAATTATCTACACTATAGTTAAAAAAGTAAATTATAAAAAATTAACTGGGATAATATTTAATACTTGAAGAAGAAATTTATAACCAGGAAAAAAATTTATGGAAAGCTTTCTGTAAATATTCAGTTGAATTGAGAATTTTTAAATTCATCTCTTTCTTTGATTCTTTCTTCATCTATATAAAAATTGTGTGTTGATATTCTTCTATGACAACATCATGTTTGAAAAATTTCTCTCCAAGGGAAATAATCCTGCAATGAGATGTGTAAATACCATGCTTATCTTAGCTTGAAATACAAACAAAGATGAAAGCAAAAAGCCTATGTCCATCATGTTATTTGGAGGAAGTGATGGCATTATCATTTAAAGAGCAATCACTTGTATTGATTGCATTCAGCATTTAGGAAACACTCATAGAGATGTGATGGTTTGTTTGTTTTCCAAGTAGTTAGATAATGTCAAACAAATGATCTGGGTCCAATCTCTGATACGTGAACAATTCTTCTTTCAGCATATGTTACTGGAATTGCAAGTAATGATCTGATCGAAGACACATCTTTTGAAACACTCTTATAATTTAGTCAGCCTTACTGGTTTAGATTGCTATTTGGACATTTTCAACCTTTAATAACTGTAAGGCTTGTACCAGTACACATTACTTATTGCTTATGAAATGATTATTAGCAATGTTAAAATGCCAAAATCTCTCAGGAGGTAGAAAACAATCTTTCCTGACCTAGAATCCAAACAAAATGTCCCAAAGGTACTAAGCATTTTCTCTTATTTAGTATTCACCAACTAAACTACTGAGTGCTATTATTGCTAGTTCTCTTTTGCCTGTGTTGGGACACAAAAAAACACTTTTCAGTTATTGCAACTAACAGGATTTGGGTATAGTAGCATGCTACTAGTCATTCACTGGGATGAAATTAGGGATGGATGAAATTAATGGAAAGATAGGAGAAAAGAAAATACTCTGAGGTAGGCTTGGGTGTAAAGGATGCCCAGCTGAGATTGGAGTATAAACTTGAACAGGGATGGAGAAAATGAGACTAGATACTAAGAACTTGGGGTCATCTGATTGAATTATGGGTGTGTATCTTCAAAACCACTTAGCATAGTCAATGGAGATTTCAATTAAGACCATATACCAGTATAGGGGTTTTTTATCTATAAAATTGAAGCAGCAGGAAAAAGAGCTGAGACCAGCAAGTAGGAAATGGGTCAAGTCAAAACGAGTTTATTTATCAAATGTTAGGGTTCAGGCAGTCACTATCCCCACCAGTTTTTTCCAGTGATCTGGATTGACAAGTGGGAAGGAGGGAAAAACCCTAAATAACTTTTTTGTCTTAGTAACTATTTCTTCTATACTGGGAAGGTGCAAGCCAGAAATTCTAAAATATGTGGGGAACAATGCCAAGTCTTTTCTCAAGAAGTTCAATGAGTCTAAAGTCACTTTTTTTCTATCTGCAGACTAATAAATTTGCAATGCCAACTTTGTCATCCACCTATTTCTTCCCTGTATCCAATTTCCTTATTACTGGTTTGAATTGTATTATTACATTAGCCTGACATTCTCCCCTCTTGACCTTCAAAAGTCTTATTTATCCATTAAGAAATGTTGAAAGTCACCTCAGTTTTAAAGCTTTATCATGTCTGTTCATTATATTGGATCACACCTTCCTCTGACCTTTCTCGTTACTTTAAGTAGTACTTATTTTATAATACGGTTCAGTTTGTTCCATATTTTTCCTACTAGATTGCATGCTTAGAATGGATAAGACTAGTGTGTTAATTATCTTTCAGTCTCTCTGGCACCTAGCAAAATTCTTCTCATACAGTACACGCCAATAAATATCTATTCAAATTTTAACCTATCTACACATATTATAAGCCTGATTCAATCACTTATTGTCTTCAGAGAGATTTTTTGCCTATCTTGCCATTAGCTCTTCATTTGCAAATTGAGGAAGCAAAGTACTTTCACTGAATATGTAAAATAATTTTAGACTTATGCATATATGGAAGAACCAGGAAAAGCAGTTATAGACTCATCACGTACGTCTCGAACATCTAAAATTTGCCAAGCACTCTTCTAGGCATTATTAATTACTAGAAGAGTCTTATCAGGACCAACTTAGTACAGAGAACATTTGAACTGGGCCAGAATCACTTAGGAGATAGTCACCTTATGTCCCTAACTTGCAGCGTAGACCAACCTCACATGCAACTGCACTGTTTGAAAGATTCTTTAAAAAATAGTACAGAAATAATAAGAGTGTAAAATTAACAGCATGCATACAGTCAGTTAGAGGAAAACATAGCATCCAAAAGGATAAAAATGGTAAACCAAAATGATATTTAACAGGAAAATATAAGCAAAGATATTCATGATAAAACAACTGTAATAAATCTAAGAAAAATTAAATAAATAATTTTCACAAAGAAGGTACTTTGTTCTGAGGTGACCGTCCATGATCGGCAGCCATCTTGCCTCCTAATTGTCTCCCAGTTTGAACTCACTTTAGGTAATCCATAAAGGGAAGAGAGAACTCAGGCTTATTTCCTTTCTCAAACATGAAAAAAGTTTTATCAGGATCACCTGCTTTGGGACCTCCTCTTCTTTCATTCTATGATAATCTCGTGCAGTCCAGGCGGTCTAGTTCCTCCTACCTACAAACCTTCACCTCAGGAGATACAACAATTGATCTTCCCCAGCATGAAATCAGGAGCAATCAGGTTTGCAGGAATTTATTTTATGTGGAAGGAATGCGTCTAATAATAAGATCAGATATAGCAGAGAGATATATAAAGAGGCATGGTCATGAGGATATCTTTTGAATCCTTCATTGAGCCTTCTTCAAATTTAGTTCAATTCCTTGACTCCCAAGTAAGTTGGGCTACTGTTTTGTCTTTGGTCTTAAGTTAGTTTGAGTTGAAATATATACTTACATCTGAGCAGCAATCCAGATTAATGCTTTTTTTTCAGTCTTATATTTAGCATATTTAGCTTGTCCTTAAGTCATCGATGATTCAGGGATCAAGTTAATTCTTTGATTTAGGTTTCCTCCTCAAGGTTATTCTGAAGAATTTTGTTGGTTCTGGAATTTGGAGTCCTAACTATTATGAAACACTGGTTAATCCTGAAGTGGCATACATCTGGAGAACTCGCTACTTCTGTCTATGAGTTTATTCTGAAACTTCTCAGAAAATCTTAACTAAATTGGTCTTTCTGCATGGGGAGGATGCAGTGACATTTTTATCTGGGTGGGATTACCATTAAACTCCATTTAAGCAATTAACAAAGAGGTTTTTAATATTATTTACCTTTGGAGTCAAATTTTTTTCCTTTGGTATTATTTATCTTTTTCCTTTTTTGCAATTCTAAGATATGCAAAATAAACATTTACATTATTTCTTCTCTTATATGTTAATGTCTTAGTTTATGTTCCCTTTTCTTCTTTCCTTCCTTTCTTTCTTGTTTTTTTTTTATGGTTTGTTGGATTGATTGATGCATAACAATTGTACATATTTATGGGGTACATGTGATATTTTGATACAGGCATACAATATGTAATGATTAAATCAGGGTAATTGGGATATCCATCACTTGAAATATTTATCATTTCTTTGTGATGAGAACATACCAAATCTTTTCTTCTAGCTATTTTAAAATAGACAATAAATTTTTGATAACTACAGTCATCCTATTATGCTATAAACCACATTTATTCTATCTAACTGTATTTTTGTACCCATAAGCAAGCCTTTCTTCATTTATTTCTCCCCATTACACTTCCCACTCATAGGTAACAACCATTCTACTCCCTGCTTGTAGGAGATCCACATTTTTAAGCTTCCAAATATAAGTGAGAACATGCTGTATTTGTCTTTTTGTGCCTGGCTCATTTCATTCAACATAATGTCCTCCAAGCTCATTCATGTTGTTGCAAATGACTAGTGTATTAGTCAGTTATCGCACTGCTATGACAAATACCTGAGACTGGGTAATTTATAAAGGAAAGAGATTTAATTGACTCACAGTTCCACATGACTGGGGAGGACTCAGGAAACTTACAATTATGGTGGAAGGTGAAAAGGAAGCAAGCACCTTTTTCACGAGGTGACAGGAGAGAGAAAAAGAGAAGGGGGAAAGTGCCAGACAC
>NW_012102865.1:3285508-3290063 GCF_000951045.1 Mandrillus leucophaeus
TTTGACTCCATGTCCCACATCCAAGTCACGCTGATGCAAGAGGGGAGCTCCTAGGGCCTTGGGCAGCTCCATACATGTAGCTTTGCAGAGTACAGCCCCACTCTGGGCTGCTTTCACAGGCTGACATTGTCTGTGGCTTTTCCATGTGCACGGTGCAAGCTGTCAGTGGATCTACCATTTGGGGTCTGGATAATGGTGGCCCTCTTCTTGCAACTCCACCACGTAGTGCCCCATTGGGGACTCTGTATGGGGGCTGTGATCCTACATTTCCCTTCCACATTGCCCTAGCAGAGGTTCTCCATGAGGTTCCGCCCTGCAGCAGACTTCTGTCTCGACATCCTCTGAAATCTAGATGGAGGTTCCCAAACCTCAATTCTTGACTTCTGTGTACCTGCAGGCTCAACAGCATGTGAAAGCTGATAAGGCTTGGGGCTTGCACCCTCTGAAGCCATGACCTGAACTGTACCTTGTCCACTTTCAACCATAGCTGGAGTGGCCGGGATGTAGGGCACCAAGTCCCTAGGCTGCACACAGCAGGGGGGATTTGGGCCAGGCCCATGAAACCATTTTTTCATCCTAGACTTCTGGGCCTATGATGAGAGGGGCTGCCACAAAGGTCTCTGACATACCCTGGAGACATTTTCCTCATTGTCTTGGTGATTAACATTGGGCTCCTCATTACTTATACCGATTTCTGCAGCCCTTGAATTTCTCCCCAGAGAGTGGATTTTTCTTTTCTATTTCATTGCCAGGCTGCAAAATGTCCAAACTTTTATTCTGTGTTTCCTCTTGAACACTTCACTGCTTAGAAATCTCTTCCACCAGATACCCTAAATCATTTCTCTCAAGTTCACAATTCCACAGATCTCTAGGGCAGGGGCAAAATGCCACCAGTCTCTTTGCATAGCAAGAGTAACCTTTACTCCAGTTCCCAGCAAGTTTCTCATTTCCATCTGACACCAGCTCAGCCTGGACTTTATTGTCCATATTACTATCAGCATTTTGGTCAAAGCCATTTAACGAGTCTCTAGGAAGTTTCAAGCTTTCTCACATCTTCCTGTCTTCCTAGCTCTCAAAGTCTCTTAAAAGTTCCAGACTTTCCCCCATTTTTGTCTTCTTCTGAGCCCTCTAAACTGTTTCAACCTCTGCCTGTCACCCAGTTCCAAAGTCGTTTCCACATTTTGGGGTATCTTTATAGCAGCACCCCACTCTCTGCGGTATCAAGTCCAATCTCATGCTACATAAAGAACTGCCTGAGACTGAGTAATTTATAAGGGAAGGAAGTTTTATTGACTCACAATTCCACAGGGCTGGGGTGTCCTGAGGAAACTTACAATCATGGCAGAACTGAAAGCAAACATGTCCTTCTTCACATGATGGCAGGAAGGAGAAGTGCCAAGCAAAAAAAAAAACCATCAGATCTCATGAGATCTCACTCACTATTATGAGAACAGCAGCATGGGGCTAATTGCCCCCATGATTTAATTACCTCCCACTGGGTCCCTCCCAAGACACATGGGAATTATGGGAAGTACAGTTCAAGATGAGATTTGGGTGGGGACACAGCCAAACCATATCAATCTTCATACTGTTTTATATAGTGACTATACTAATTTGCATTCTCACTAACAGGGTACAAGAGTTCCCCTTTCTCCACATCCTTCCAACCTCTGTTATTTTTTGTCTTTTCGATAACAGACATTTTAATTGGGGTAAGTTTATGTTTTATTGTGGTTTTGATTTGTATTTCCACGATTACTAGGGGTATCCAGCATTTTTTATATACCTGTTGGTCATTTGTATGTCTTTTGCGATATTTCCATTCAGTTTATTTGCCCATTTTTAACTGGTTACTTGTATTTTTTTTTTTAACTGATGCATTGTTTGAGTTCCTTGTATATTAAAGAAGTTATTACTCCCTTGTCAAATAGATAGTTTGCAAATATTTTCTCCCATTCTGTAAGTTGTCGCTTCACTCTGTTAATTGTTTGCTTTACTGTGCTGAAGCATTTTGGCTTGATGTAATCCCATTTGTCTATTTTTACTTTTGTATCCTGTGCTTTTGAGATCTTAGCCCCCAAAATATTTGTCCAGATTAATGTTGTGAAGTACTGTCCCAATATTTGCATTTAGTAGTTACAGAACTTCATGTCTTACATTTAAGTTATTAATGATTTAAATTTGATTTTTGTATATCATAGTCCATTAGTCCATTTCCTCTTATGCAAGCATAACTACTCTTGCATGCTTTTGGTTTCCACTTGCATGGGATATCTTTTCTCCATCCCTTCACTTGCAGTCTATGTGTATCTTTACAAGTGAAGTGAGATTTTTGTAGGCAGCATATAGTTCGGTCACTTTTAAGTCCATTCAGCCAGTGTATAGCTTTTAATTGAGGAATTTAAACTGTTTACATTCAAAGTTCTTATTGATAGGTAAGGACTTACTCTTGTCATTTAAAAATTGTTTTCCTCTTGTTTCATATATTTTTGTTTGTTTCTTTCTTTGCCTCATTTCTTGTCTTAGTGATTTGGTGGCTTTCTGTACTAACAATGTTTGATTTCTTTTTCATTTATTTATCTGATCTTCCAGTGACTTTTATACTTACCTGTATTTCATAATGGTAGATATTGTTCTTTGACTTCCAGATATAGGACTCCTTTAAGCATTTCTTGTAGGCCTGATCTAGTCATGAATTCTCATAATTTTTGTTTGTTTGTGGAAAACTTTATTTCTCTTTCATTTTTGAATAATAGCTTTGATGGATATAGTATTCTTGGCTCACAGTTTTTCTTTCAGCACTTTGACTATATCATCCCATTCTCTTCTTTCCTATAATGTTTCTGCTGAGATATCTGTGATTAGTCTGATGATAATCCTTTTGTATGTGATTTGTTGTTTTTCTTTTGCTGTTTTTAGAATTATCTTTGTCTTTGGTTTTTGACAGTTTGACTATAATGTGCCTTGGAGAGGATCTTTTTGGGTTCAATTCATTTGTGGTTCTTTGAGATTCCTGTATCTGGATGTCAATATCTCTTGCAAGACTTATGAAATTTTCAGCCATTATTTTGTTAAATAGGTTTTTTATGCTTTTTTTTTTTTAATCCTTTCTCCTTCTGGAACTACCAAAATTGGAATATTTGTTCATTTGAGGGTGTCCCATATGCCACATATGTTTTCTTCATGCTTTTTAATTCTTTCTTTTAGTCTAATTGGATTATTCCAAAACACTTGTCTTCAAGTTTAGAAATTCTTTCTTCTGCTTAATCTAGTCTTTTGTTGAAGCTCTCAATTGTATTTTTAAATTTTATTTATTGAATTCTACAGTTCTGATATTTATGTTTGGTCCCTTTTTGTATCTCTTTATTGAATTTCTCACTGAGATAATTGTTTTCCTGATTTTTAAATATTGTTTATTTGCATTCTCTTGTGTCTTGCTGAGTTTAACATCATGATTTTGAATTCCTTCTCAGGCATTTTATGGATTTCTTTTCTTTAGGATTTGTTACTGAAAAACTATTGTGTTCTCTTGGAGGTATCATGTTTCCTTAATTTTTAATGTTTCTTACGTCCTTATGTTGATATGTGCACATCTTGTGTAATTGTCACTTCTTTTAGTTTTATGGACTAGGTTCTGTAGAGACATCTCTCTCTCAATCATCTCAATTAGATAGAGTGCGTTCATTTTGTTCCTAGTTGGGTACCATAGTATAGTCTTAGTATGATTTCTTTGGCTGTTAGCAACATAGGTTATGTCTGTGAATTCTTTAGTGTCTTAGGCTGTGGTTGTTTGGATACTCTGGTAAGGCTTTGCTGTCAATGCGTGTGCCAAATGAGCTGGTCCTTAGGACCCTAGATGGCACTTACAGGTATCAGCATTAGTGGTGGCAGGCCTCTGTTGGTCTCATATTTGAGCCTCTGAGCAGGGTGCACGGACATCATAAGGGGCAGCAGGACAGTTCTGCCAGTCCTTAGGATCCAGGGTGATGTGCATGGGCACTGGTAGTGTCAATGGTGGGTCTATCCTTGGGCTCATGAGTGGTACCCATAAGCACTGGTAGTGTTGGCAGTGGGGGAGTGGGGTTGCTCCCTCAGCCTCTGAGTAGGGTGCATCAGCACCAGTGGGATGGGTGGCACGGTGGACAAGCTGCTCCTCAAGACCCCAAGGGGGATGTATAAGCCTGCAGTGACTCCAGTGCTGGAGGGAGGTAGGTTTGCTTTTGGTAGTAGTGGCCTTAGGTAGGTGGCTTTCAGGCTTTGAGGAGCTCATGCTTCAGTTTAGTTATCTATGTCCTCAGGAGAGCCTCCCTGATGTGCTGGACTGCCTCTATCCTGGGTTATAGGGCACTGCGTGGATTCAGGCGCTGTGGCAACCCTGAAGCTCTCTGCACCAATGTGGGGGGATCTTGGTGGGTCCCTGAGGATTTGGAAATGCAAGAGCTATTTGGCTTCAGGGCAGAATGTAGTCCAGTATGGGCTTTACTTTGAAAATAGTGGTGTGCTACAGCAACTTGGATACTGAAGGTGGGAACCTGCACTAATTCCTTCAGTGCAA
>NW_012102865.1:3294713-3296516 GCF_000951045.1 Mandrillus leucophaeus
TTCAATCAGTGTATTTTCCAGACTACTATATCTCCAGCAGCTGTAAAATTTTATCACTGGCATCAGGATAAAATGATAGAAAAGATGTTCCCCCTTTCCAAATTATAAAATTAAATTAATTTAAATTACATTAAAATGTAGCTTTTTTTTTTGCAGAGGGTCATGTCCATAGCATTCCCTACAAGATATACAACTTGTGTAAGAACTCAAGAGGCCTCCTAGGAGAAACGGCCAATGAAATTTGAGACCCACAGTTTACCAACCAGAATGCTAAGATCAGTGCTTCAGAATAAGTAAGGGTAACAGAAATTTCCTTATCTTCTGAAGGGCCAGACTGCAGGTGGTAGGCAGATAGGATTTACTAAGTATGTGCCTCCGTATTTCTCAGCATATTCTGCAATTAGGACTTAGAGCACAAGGTGATTTGCAGTAGATGTGTTTCTTCCATTGTTCTCTTATTCTTTCATGGTGACCTCAAAAACCCAGCAGCACCAGATGATATAACTAAAAAGAAGGAGAAAGGCTACTTTACCCACATCTGATTATATGATAATAAAGTAAATTTCTGTTGTCTAAAGCCATTGAAACATAAGGGTTTATTTGTTACTCAAACCAGCATTGACTAATACAAGAAGGCAGGGAATGCTATCCTCCAATAGGAAAGGGTATATTCATTAGGCAATTTAGAATAATACTTCAGTAGCAAGAATCATGAAAATAAATGGAGCTGAGTATTACCAAGAGGCCAGTGTTAGCAATAGAGTAAGAGAATACTAGTTGCTGGAGGGAAATAGCTTCAATCAGGGAGACGCTCTGTATCTAAAGCTACCTTAGAGGGAAATCACAATGGAATAAATGAGGAGGAGCCCAACATGGCCCTTGCTGAATCTCCTTGGGACTCTGAATACTGATTTGTTCTCCAGTTCCCCGAACCCTTCAGTCTGGAGCTCTGTCATAAACTGCTACCAAACTGACTGAGGTCTGTCATATATTCCACTACTTTTTATAAGACTGATTCTTGGAATTTTTAGACCCCCTCGACAGACACTTTCTGAGCCACTGATCTGCTAGAATAAGATTGATTGGTTTTGAATCCTGGCTTTTCCAAGCTGGATGACCCATTTTTAATTGTTTTATAAAACTAGCTTCTCTCCGCCCTACTTTCTTACCTTTAAAATTTGAATAATAATTATTCTTACCTCAAAGAGTTGACACAAAGATTAAATAAGATTATCATGTAAAGTGCTTAAAACAGTTTGTATAAAACTACAATATTCAGTATGGGTAAGTTCCCTCATTATTAATGTTATTTTTGCTCAGGTGTTCAAAAGATGCTGAGAGATGGTACCCACCAGCAGCCTTGACATTATTCCTGGACCTCTATTTAGGGTATAGTCTCTGGGATTTAAATTCTGAGCACAAATTAGTATAGAGCCTATTCCTCTTGGGATTGGGAATATGGATTTATGTGTTCTTCCCGTATATGTTCCATTGTTGAAAATTGCAATTTCCTCGGTTTCAAACATAAATTGTTTTTATAACGTTTAGTATGAAAGCTGAGAAGGTAGTAGGGTATAGCCAGAGAATGAGGTATTGGAGTTAATATTTTCAAGATTATAGTAGTTTTTTTTTCCTTCAACTTCTTATAAGAAATATTTGTTCTGTTTTCAGTCAGTATAATACCACTGCTTGTTCTTTTCATCAGGGCGGCTTTAGGGAGGCTGGTACTATTCATTCATTTCTTTGTTCGAATGCTGGTTATACAGGTGTGTTCACTTTGTGACCATAAATTTATAGACTAGA
>NW_012102865.1:3299196-3301409 GCF_000951045.1 Mandrillus leucophaeus
AATGTGGGGGGATCTTGGTGGGTCCCTGAGGATTTGGAAATGCAAGAGCTATTTGGCTTCAGGGCAGAATGTAGTCCAGTATGGGCTTTACTTTGAAAATAGTGGTGTGCTACAGCAACTTGGATACTGAAGGTGGGAACCTGCACTAATTCCTTCAGTGCAATAATGCAGTTGTGTGATGTCCGGCAGCTCCTTATACTATCCTCAGGTCCTGTGAGAGCTGAGGGGCTTTTTTCTTGTGGCTTGGGCTGCAGGTGTCTGTGGTGGGAATGTGGACTGCTGAAGACCTCTTACTTACCTAATTCCTGCAATGGGGAGTCTCTCCTGGCTTTGAGTTGATCCAGCCAGCTGCCTTGCTTCCCTCACTGTGCTGCAATCTTAAGCTTCTGCACCTCAGAGGGTCTCTATTGCTACCCTGCTGGATTCTGGAATTTTCCCATAGAGGCTCTGTTGACATTTAGTTGTATACTTGATGTTTAGGTCTTTTTTTGTGGAGGAGGCAAGTCTGCTATGTGTCTCAGGTCAGTCATCTTGATGATATCTCTCCCCAAATAATGAATTTTGAATGCAATAAGGCAAGATAAAATTTCTAAGGCAACTATAAACACAAGGATGCAAGGCGATTCTCTGCCAGTACAGTCCAATATTAGAGATATGAAACTATTATAAATTTCACTTGAGGGATTAAATAGAAAAATAGTTAAAAAGTAAAAAGAGCCAATGACTGAAAGATATATAATCACCTAAGTGGGAAAAACTGATCAGAAAATATTAAAAAGTAAAATGATCCAATGATTAGGAGGTATATAATAACAGAAGTTGGAAAAACTGATCAGAAATTATAGAGTGGTAATCAGTAAAAGTCATGGAAATTTAGAACCAAAGCATTTTGTTGGAAGAGTTCAATCAGTGTATTTTCCAGACTACTATATCTCCAGCAGCTGTAAAATTTTATCACTGGCATCAGGATAAAATGATAGAAAAGATGTTCCCCCTTTCCAAATTATGAAATTAAATTAATTTAAATTACATTAAAATGTAGCTTTTTGTTTTGCAGAGGGTCATGTCCATAGCATTCCCTACAAGATATACAACTTGTGTAAGAACTCAAGAGGCCTCCTAGGAGAAATGGCCAATGAAATTTGAGACCCACAATTTACCAACCAGAATGCTAAGATCAGTGCTTCAGAATAAGTAAGGGTAACAGAAATTTCCTTATCTTCTGAAGGGCCAGACTGCAGGTGGTAGGCAGATAGGATTTACTAAGTATGTGCCTCCGTATTTCTCAGCATATTCTGCAATTAGGACTTAGGGCACAAGGTGATTTGCAGTAGATGTGTTTCTTCCGTCGTTCTCTTATTCTTTCATGGTGACCTCAAAAACCCAGCAGCACCAGATGGCATAACTAAAAAGAAGCAGAAAGGCTACTTTACCCACATCTGATTATATGATAATAAAGTAAATTTCTGTTGTCTAAAGCCATTGAAACATAAGGGTTTATTTGTTACTCAAACCAGCATTGACTAATACAAGAAGACAGGGAATGCTATCCTCCAATAGGAAAGGTATATTCATTAGTCAATTTAGAATAATACTTCAGTAGCAAGAATCATGAAAATAAATGGAGCTGATTATTACCAAGAGGCCAGTGTTAGCAATAGAGTAAGAGAATACTAGTTGCTGGAGGGAAAGAGCTTCAATCAGGGAGACTCTCTGTATCTAAAGCTACCTTAGAGGGAAATCACAATGGAATAAATGAGGAGGAACCCAGCATGGCCCTTGCTGAATCTCCTTGGGACTCTGAATACTGATTTGTTCTCCAGTTCCCCGAACCCTTCAGTCTGGAGCTCTGTCATAAACTGCTACCAAACTGACTGAGGTCTGTCATATATTCCACTACTTTTTATAAGACTGATTCTTGGAATTTTTAGACCCCCTCGACAGACACTTTCTGAGCCACTGATCTGCTAGAATAAGATTGATTGGTTTTGAATCCTGGCTTTTCCAAGCTGGATGACCCATTTTTAATTGTTTTATAAAACTAGCTTCTCTCCGCCCTACTTTCTTACCTTTAAAATTTGAATAATAATTATTCTTACCTCAAAGAGTTGACACAAAGATTAAATAAGATTATCATGTAAAGTGCTTAAAACAGTTTGTATAAAACTACAATATTCAGTATGGGTAAGTTCCCTCATTATTAATGTTATTTT
>NW_012102865.1:3302204-3319951 GCF_000951045.1 Mandrillus leucophaeus
AGGTGATATATTTAATTTGAATAAAACTTAGATTATCTTAGCTGAAAGGTAACCATTCTCAAAATATAGCCATTATCTTTTGTTTACTTCTGAATGTGTAACAAAACTGTTTGGTCTTGCATTTAAGGACAATTGCTTATTACTTATAGTGGTCACCTTATAGACTCAAATTTGCTCACCATTAGGAAAAAATATGATAAAACTGATTGTATAACTTATGTGTTATTATTCTATTTGACATTTAAACTAATTTGGAGACATATCCACCTTTTATATTGTTAATATAAATAAAGTAAATATGTAGCAATTTAAAAGAAAAATCTATTATGTAGTTCATTGCAAAATATCCAAAGTATGTTGTGAACTTTTAAGAAAGACAACATAAAAAACTTTATATATGGTACTCTATTATTTGAGTAAAAAATAATGGAAAAGGAGAGAGAATACATATTTATTTTTTCTTAAATATGCTTATAATATATCTCAAAGAAAACATAAGAGAGTAATAAAAATGACTTTTTTTTTTTGGTGGGATGGATGGGAACAGGAGAAACTGGGAACCAGGTAGAAACTAGACACGTAACAGTAAATATATTTATGATTCCTAGTTATTGAAAAATATAAATAGACTGCCTATTCCAAATTAAATAAAAAACATACAAGTATATAATAAACCTCTTAAAATATGAATTCTTTAGGTCTGGGGGGACTTTATCCTCAAGACTCATATCAAATCATAGACATACAGAGATGATACACACCTCCTAGAGGAATGACACTGCAAGCAAAGGAATCTAGCCCACTGGGGAGAAAAATTGAGGGGAGGAAGGAGGAATCTAAAAAAGATGCCAGACAGTTTCCAAAAGAGAATCTTGTTGCCTTGTAAGGTAGGTCTTGTTACAATAGCTGTGATGGCTGCCAAGTTTGAGAAAAAACGAAAGTGTGTAATTTTAACAGACTTTTCCTTCATACTTGGGAGAATTTATTATTCGTTTCTCCCAGAGTTCCAAGGAATAGATTTAGATTTTAAGTTATAGATAAAATGAGTCATGATTGAAAAGGCAATGTTTTATTTATTTATTCTTTTTCTTTTGAGACAAAGTCTCCCTCTGTCTCTCAGGTTGGAGTGCAGTGGCGTGATCTTAGCTCACTGCAACCTTAGCCTCCCAGCTTCAAGGGATTCTCCTGCCTCAGCCTCCCAAGTAGCTGAGATTATAGGTGCATGCCACCACACCCAGCTAATATTTCTATGTTTAAAATATAATATATGTTTAATAGAAATATGTTTAATATAATATAAATATATGGATTCAAATATTTAAACTAGTTAATTAAAATAGTAGTAATTTATTTTTCTCCAAAAGAGAGAGAGAGAGAGAGAGAGAGAGAGAAATGATGGTTACCAACCCAGAAAAAGCTTAAATTTTCTGAAACATTTCTAAGCTTTTCTTTTTATTTATCTGCATCTTTCTGCCAAACAAATTTTAAGCAAAATAGCTGTCTTCGTACGTGCCAGCTGCTATGATAAAATAGCATAAACTGGTTAGAAACAGAAATTTCTCACGGTTTTGGAGGCTAGAAAGTCCACAACCAAGGCTCCTGCAGATTTGGTGTCTGGTTAAGGCCCGTATTCTCATAGACGGCACCTTCTTTCTGTGTCCTCACACAGTGGAAGTGGCAAGGCAGATTTCTGGGGCTTGTTTTAGAAGGACATTAACTCCATTCATGAGGGCTTTGGCCTCATGACCTAATCACCCCCAGAAAGGCCTCGCCTCCTAATACCAAGATCTCGGGGGTTAAGATTTCAACATGTGAATTTTGGGGGGACACAGACATTCAGACCATAGCAATACTGGACTTAAATACTGTAGAATTTTCTAATTGCGTTAGGTTTTAACATAAACAGCTCTGCTATGAAACCAAGATTCTTAACATAAAAACTCAAAATTTTCTGTGTCTGATATTCACATTTTAAAACATTGTTTAAACATCTCGTTTAAAACTTTACAACATATATGTTGTGTGTAGTGGGTATTTAATTTTGCCTTGTCTTTGTAATACTCGTATGAAGAAGACAAACATGAAAATAAACTAGTAAATTTTCTCTTCACATAGTGGAAAGTCAATTTCATTAGAAAATATATATATTCAAGTTTAGCCTCTTCCAATTACCATCTATGCAATGACATGGGAGGACAGGGAAATTGATATGTCCAGGTCTTGGGTGCCTTATGGTTAAATGCAGATGATATTATCTAATACACACAGGATAGTTAATGGAATCAAATACTAAAATTGTATAAAACATTTTATAAATTGTAATAATTTATAAAATATTCACTTGCTTATGGTATAGATAAAATAAATCTCTGTAATACTTTGCTGGGAATATTTTTCTGCAGAGAAAAATTATTGTAACAATCCAAATGAAAATATTGCTTTGCAATAAATACAAATAAAATTCCAACTTTCTGGAAGAACAAGACTTTTGTGTTGAAGTCACTATTATGAGTATCACTATTATATAACTGACAACTAGCAATAATAAGTGGGCTATGGTTGGACCACACTAATTTTTCAGCTTTTTATCTTTTAAACGGATGGGAACCATGCTAGTCATCTGTGTGGTACTGCCATTTGTTCACTGTTTTTAAAAACTATTGGCATTAATCTAAGATTGACTTTCCTGAAGTCCTCTTACGTACTACATCAATATTTCACACTAAAAATTAATTAATTTGATAGCTTACTCATTGCTGCCAATAGTTTAATTTTTTAAGCTACTGGGGTCACACACAAAAGAGTGTGGATATTGCAACATGAGACAGTAGAATGATAGAGAGTTTCAAATTTCTGGACAAGTAGTCATTAGGCCATGTCCATGTACTAATAAACTTCTCATGTAAATCGCGTTCTCTGTCATGTTTTTTTTTTTTCTTAATGTACATCTATAAGTGACAAAATGGTGAATAAATAAACCCACAGATGGTTTTATCTTAATGGCTGCATCATGGGATGCATCGTTAGTTTCATGTCTGTGCTACGCAAGGAACACTGGCTTTACTGCGGGCATCTGGCTGGCAGTTCCTCGGGGGTTTGTCGCACACATAATCCAAGCATCCCAGCTGTGTTTTCAGTTCTCTGCTGTATAATTTGGCATGGAAAGATGCTCTTGGGCCAACCTGATCCTTTAGGCAATTCTGTGAGCAGCTAGAAGAGAACTTGTACATCCCAAAACTCTGTTATCTGCCGTGACTCCCTTCTTTCATTCAGATTGATTGATTTATCAACCATTTTCTCTTTTTTGTTTTGATTAGTGATCTTTAGAATTATTGTAAAACAGAAGAGGCTTCATCTTAACTAAAAGTGTTGACATAATGAGATAAAATATATAGTGGAATAATACTTAAATAATGAGATCCCTACTCAATTCAATCGCAAGTTTTTCTTTTTGTATTTTACCTCACCAAATTAAAATAGCAGCTAGTGTGCAGGTTTTATCAATGCCTTCCTAATTTACCATACAAAGACAAATCCTCTCAGATTAAATGTCTATAAAGTATGTCTGGGAGAATGCTTAGGTTGAACTCATGAGGTCAATAATTTATTTATGAATCTGTAGCTTCTTGGATATTGTAGGGACATATAGTAAAAACAACAGACGACAGCAAAAATATGCCTTTGCAATATGATGGAGCATATAAAATATATAAAAATGGGCGACAGAGCGAGACTCCATCTCAAAAAAAAAATGGAAGAAAGTATAAAGAGGACAGTATCAGATGAAATCAGGTGAAATATGACTTTTGCCTTCTCATACGTGCAGAGTGCTGATTTGATGCTCATGAACTTGTGTATTAGTAAGATTTTCTGTGATAATTTTGAATAGCAAACAACGCACAAAACTTCAATGACTTACATCAAAAAGTTTTCATTTCTTATTCACAGGTCTTCAGGATGGCAGAGGCATCTCTTCTCCAGGCCCTGTGTGCGTTAGGTGTGTTCAATATATCTGGCATTCTGAGATCCAGATGAAGAAACACTGGCATATTTTTCTCATGGCAGAAGGGAATAAATAAGAGACCAAATCAAAATGTGTAAGCATGCATATATATAGCTGCTGTGTGAAAAAAAAAGTGTATGCCATATCCTATCTCATTCCCTTGGTCAAAACTAATCACATAATCAAGCCAGTATCAATGGGATGGATGCTCATAATCCATAACATAATGGATGTTAGGGTGAGGAGAATGGATATTTGTGGAATAATAATACAATCTACCCAGAATTTGTTTTCTGGACAACAAATATTAACTTCTTTTTCTCTGCCTACAGAATGGATTCACCCCTACTCCAAAGAACACGTTCCCCCCCCCAAAGTTGTACACTTTGACAGCATCAGACTTAAGTGTTAAATCTTGTGATAATCTCTACATCATGTTTTCTCTTCAGTCCCAGCATTCAATCATGGAACACGAAAGGATAATCTTTATAAAGAAGAAGTTTCCTAGTCACCTGTATTTAGCCCTAAAGCCAATACCATGAATTTTAGATTTTCTTTCAAGCAGCGACTTGACTGTCAAATCAATTAAGTGGGGAATTACACTCCTCCCAAAGAAGGTGTGAGGAAAAAGTAAATTTTTTTGAGCAGTAATACAATGTACCTCAAATGATTAAGTAGGTTGTAGTTGTGGAATTCAGGGGGAAAAAGTCTCTAGACTTACCCTGAGAAAGCTATTACCTTTAAAATGGTCTCGTTTCCTTTGATAATTTTCTCAATGCCATTCACAGTCCTCTTAGTCCTGGCTCCACATAAAGTTTGCTTTGCTAAAAAATTCCTTGCTGAAAAGAGCTGGGAAGATCTGGAACCAAATTATATAAATCATTTGAATTGTAGGACACAGATAGTTATTCTTTTATTACATAGAAGACATAGAAGAGATGATTTTCAATGAAGCAATCATGCAAGATTCAGGATTACATTCAGAATCACAAAATTAGCATTATTAGTTACTTGTTGTGAAATTGTGATTTTTAAATTAAATATTCTTACGTTTCTGTGATTAGTAAGAAGGGGAAAGAGGAATAAAAACCAAAAAGAATGTCAACTATTGAGAGTTATGATTACTTGGATTTTGTTATTTGTGATGCTTGTTGACACCGTATAATATGGTTTCATAATTTTTTATGGAATAGTAGAAACAAAGCAAAGGAAATATGAATGCAAAGAAGAACTTAACAGAAAATTTATGTCTAGTGGCATTTCATAAATATAAAGCTTGTTTAAAGAGGATTGTCTGGAGTCCAAAGGTGGGCTAATATGTCTCTTAATAGCAGCATTACATATTAAAATACCAATCAAAAGGTAAAATGTATGACTATGAATCACTAAGCAATCATAGTTATAATGCTTTTGGCATAATTTTTGTCATTATCGACTAAAATTATTTTTATGCTAATGACTTTCTCAAAAGATGATTATAAAAGAAGTAAATATAAACTGCTAGAAATACAAATGCTTTTCTATTTTATGATTTTTTTTCTTTCATTCGTACTTAGATGATTTTCATTTATCCCTGCACAGGTGTTTCAACCTTTATAATGGATTTGATTCAATTCAACCAATATTTATGTAACCCCAACCATGGAAGGAACACCTTAAGGACAAAAGCAGTCTTTTAATTTAGTGATACTATAGTCCACTGGGGAGAATACAGGCATTTTAGCTTGCTTTTGAAGAAACCATCTTACTCATCTTGTAAGTTGAAGAAAGAACTAATCAATGTTATAATAAAGTAGTAGTATTCCAATAAAGATTTTGACAAGGTAAATTTCAGCTCCTTTCCCTGCCAGCCTACTAAAATGCTAAAATGCTCAGGGTTTTGGATCCAACATCATGAAATGACACTGCTCAGAGAGTGTCCTGTGGTAGCCTATTTATTTTATAACCTATTCAGCAGAAATTGTTTCCGTGGTTGCCAGCCACTGTGCGTGTGCTAACTCTGTGACTTGGCACAGTAGTGCTTCCATTTGACTTAATTTAAACATGCCTCTTTTCCAACTATCACTTCCATTAAAGCCTCAAGCCTTTCCGAAAATGGGGCTGGACAGAGCATCGAACTGGCCATTCAAATATCCAGGTTGTAGTTCAGGGTTCATGACTGTGTGGCTTGCCTTGCATTGTTTTTTAACCTATTGAAAAGAGTATCTAATACATCTCTTTTCAAGGTTCTTTCACCATTTTTTCATCCACTCTGTATCACTTCCCTTCTTCAGTCTCTACTGTAAAGTGCAAAAGTCATCCAGCTTCAGAGTCTTTTCATCTGTCCTTACTTTTCCCTCTGTTTGCTCCTCAGGCCTTTACCACAGTGCCTGCTTAGGTGTTCTGAGGATGGCAGAGACTAGTCCTACTGTGCTCTGTGTGGGGTTCTGGATAATGGCTTCCCAAGCCACGGCACTGTAATGGGGATGACTGTCTTGGTGGTCCTGGGTAGTTACCACTGGAGAAACTTGTATATAGTTTTATGTAATAAAATGATGGGGAGGGCTAGCCACACTATAACACAGTTCTAGTGATCCTGCCCTAGTTTCACTGGAACATTCCAGGCCTGGTCTATGTGGAAATTTAGCTCAGAGAGAAGAGTACTGTTGATGTTTGGCAAACTTCCATCAGACACATGCTGTCTTCAACATTTCTACCATTAATTCTTTACTTAGCATTTGTTCAATTTGTTGACTATGAGTTCTATTATTTACTTAATAGTTTTGCTTTAACATGATATAAATTATTCACTATTTTATTGTCTTATTCAAGCAGTAATATTTATAAAATCATTGTTTTCAATGTGCTAATTATACTGATTTCTTAATATATGTAAAATAAATATATAACTATTTATCTTATTCCATTTGGCTGTTATAACAAAAATATCATAATCTGGGTCACTGAATGACAGAAATTTATTTCTCACAGTTCTGGAGCCAGGGAAGTCCAATCAAGAGGCTGAAAGATTTAGTGTCTAGTGAGGGCCTTTTCCTCATATGTGGCACCTTCTGACTGTGTCTCCACATGGTGGAAGGAATGAACAAATGCCTCTTTAACAAGGGCACTAATCCCATTCATGAGAGGGGAGCCCCCTGCCCTAATCATCTTCCAAAGTCCCCACCTCTTAATACCCACAATATTGTGGATTCGGTTTCAACATGTAAGTTTTGTGGGGAACAAACATTCAGACCATAGCAGTATTAAATTTTTAAAAATCTATATCTAACCTTAAACCACCTCAGTCACCTTTGGGAAACATTGGTTTAGTCTTGGTGATATTTGACTGTGTGCTGGCTGGAGAATTAGGCATCTGAAGGAGGAAATAATAATGGTTAGTGGAGTCTCCAGTCTTACCAGTTCTGTAACACAGCAGGATAAATTATGTTTTTATGCTCTACATTATTTTAAAAATGTTTTGGACAAATTATAATAGTAAAAATAATTATGCGGTCCATATAATTATAATGGTCCATATAATTTTGGGGCCCACATGACGTTATGAGATTATATATATATATATATGTAATATATATATATGACCTATCTATCCATATATATACACACATACAGTGTGGAATGAGTGAATCAAGCTAATTAACATATCAATAACCTTAAATACTTATAATTTATTCCTCCTAAGTGCAACTTTGTACCTTTTGACCAACATCTTCCCATTGCTTCCACTCTTCCGCCTCTGATAACCACTGTTCTGCTTTCTGCTTCTATGAGATGGATTGCTTTAGATTCCACATAGAAGTGAGAACATATGGTTTTTGTCTTTCTGTGCCTGGCTTAATTCACTTATCATAAAGAAAGGCACATTCTTGAGAGGTGGTTTGACATTGTGTTTAAGAACACAGATGCTAGAGCCAGACTGCCTGGGCTGAAATACCAGCTGTCCACCCTTTTGCTGCATGTATGACCTTGGGCAAGGTACTTAACATCCTGGTGCTGCAGTTTCCTTATCTTTAAGACTGGGGACAGCTGTAATGTCATAAAACATTCATGAGGATGAAATGAGTTAATATATTAAATCTTTCAAAACAGCGCTGGATACATGGTAACCATTAATTGCCGTTATTATTGTTATAGTTATTCTCCTACGAGCAAGAAGGCCAAATTAAGTCCCAGGGTTTTCGATAACATTATCCAGTGTGAAGACCTAAGTTTAGCTTTAACAGTTCAGCTTTCATTTTACTAAAACACCAGAGCTGATATTTGGGGCCTTTTAAAAAAAATAAGATCATTTGGACTTATTTCAAAATGGTTAGGCTGCTGCTGGTAAGACTTTATTCATTCCCTTTTCTTCTCCTCTAAAGAGCCAATGAAAAGATTTCATATTTGAAATTTTCTCATTTAATACTTTACAGTGTGACTTACAACAATAAATATAATCAAAGTTTAAAAGTTTAAACCAATAAAATACTGTCTATACTCCAACCATAACTTTTTAAAACATACAATGCCGAATGCATAATATTTTAATTTTTTGGTGACACATTGAAGAATGATATTCCAGATTATATTATTCACACAATGAATCAATAGAGCATTAACTTGTTTAAATGCTGGAATAAAGAAAGAACATTTACCATGTCCAAGGCTTTTTGGTTAATTGTGCACATTAATATAAGTGCAATAAAACAAATCATACCTTATTATTTTAACCTTAAAGACAATAATACTACTTTGTGTGAAAACAAATATGTTCTCTCGTTCGAACGCTCTCCTTTTACCCCGTGACTGCCATCAGAGTTCTCTCCGTGAGTGGAAAGCGATGTTTGCCAGATGATTGTAGCCTATTCCCCACAGAGCGTTACTTGCTGAGGCAGGAACTCTCTTGGAAGGTTATCAGGTGACTTCCTTAGGTGTGCTGGAAATGGAAGCAGAGTGTGGACTATTTCTTGTCCTCTACTGGTCCTGAAGCCTCAAAATGGCACAGCTGGTGTTTAAGCCGGAAAGAAACACCTGTTTCTCTCTGGTACATGTTTTTTTGCCTGCCTTTTCAGTCCTCTTGAAAGCTTTCATTATGCATATTTTGAGTGTACGCTAAGATCTCTTATGGGTAACTCATGAAAAAAGTGGTTCTTTGTAACATTTACGCAATATCTGGTGTAAAAGAGGATAATGCAGCTAAAAGGGGATGCAGACAACAATCCATTCCTTTACCTTTAATTACAAGAAGTGGTCCCATATGGCTGCCGATGTATGGGCACAAAGTGAGTTATCTACACATGTCACTGGAAAATAAGAAGGGGGTAGAACAAGCTGGGCACGGTGGCTCACGCCTGTAATCCCAGCACTTTGGGAGGCCGAGGCGGGCGGATCACAAGGTCAGGAGATCGAGACCATCCTGGCTAACATGGTGAAACCCCGTCTTTACTAAAAACACAAAAAATTAGCCGGGTGTGGTGGCGGGCACCTGTAGTCCCAGCTACTCGGGAGGCTGAGGCAGGAGAATGGCGGGAACCCGGGAGGCGGAGCTTGCAGTGAGCCGAGATCCGGCCACTGCACTCCAGCCTGGGCGACAGAGAAAAGCTCCCCCCAAAAAAAAAAAAAAAAAAAAGGAGGTAGAACAAAACTTCTGCAGTGAAGGCTCTGCAAATAAACTTTATTAAATAAAATAGACAACTTTGGTGTTGAGTTGGAAAATGATGTACCAGACATGGTCCTTGTTCTGGGTGAACTTCTTGTTGAGAAGGCAAAATAAGTACATGTGAGCAGCTAAGTAATTTAAAAAATTAAATAGTATGAACAGTTCCAGAAGGCAGATTTTATTCAAGTACTAAATGAGTAAGTTTTATCCATCTGGAAAAGGAAAGAAAGAAAGTGGCCTGATGTGGCTTATTTGAGAAATGAAGAGACAATTTTAGGAGACTAATAACATAAGAGCCAGGCATTGCAAAGGTGGAGAAAATTATAGAGGCGCCCAGTGTGGTAAGAAAATATAAGACAGTCACTCGGTGGTGCTGGCTGATTTATGAAAGCAGGATGCGGACATGAAGTACAAAAGATAAAGAAGGTCAGAATTTGAAGGGCCACAAATGAGGGACAAAGAAGTCCAACATTTGTTCTGTAGTCCAGAGTGTAATTAAAAGCTTTAGAGCAGAAGAATATGTAAAAGCCTGAGCATGTTTTTTTAATAGGACCTTCTGATGGTCACATTAAGCATTTTTTTCTAATTTTGCACGAGATTTTCTGCAAGTATATTCCTATTAACATCGGAAGAAGATTTTAAAAATTAGAATACTGAATATATGATAAATCTATATTTTAGACAAAACAATATGTTGATTATGAAGATTGTCTGTACTGGGCTGGAGGAGACTAAACCTAAACCCCAGTTAACCCTTTGGATTGGCTACAGGCATATCTGCAATGAAGTAATTCCTGTTATTGTCTATAAAATTTAAGGGTTATTTTGTTATAAAAGAGTTAAGAAGTAGTAGTCACCAAGGATAATATGATCATATAATTTCTTATAAAATAGAAGAATCTGTCACACATGCAGCCAACTGAATGCATTCCACTTATAATAAATTACGTGTTCCAAACAGGTTTTCTACTAAAACTTATTGAAAATAGCATTTGGTTGCTATGACAACCTAGAACAGCAATTGGAAACCAGAACACTAAAGGTGAGACAGAAAAGACAGACAAATATTTAGCTAAATTGTATTCCTTTTTAATTCTTATAAATCCAGGGAGGAATAGAAACTTTTATCATGTTCAAAAATGAATAGTTTTCTACCTTCATGTCATATAGACTTAGAATGTCCAGTGTATTTACATCTGTTGGTTATTAAGTAAGATGAATCAATTGTCCTCCTTTTTTTTTTTTTTTTTTTTTGGAATCTCAGAAGTCTTTTCATCTGTGAGCTTTGCATTAGTACATTCTCATGCTGCTATAAAGAACTGCCCAGGACTGGGTAATTTATAAGCAAAAGAGGTTTATTGATTCACAGCTCCATATGGCTGGGAAGGCCTCAGGAAACTTACAATCATGGCAAAAGGAGAAACAAACATGTCCTTTTTCACAGGGCAGCCAAAAGAGAAGCATGAAAGCCGAGTGAAGTGGAAAGCGCCTTATAAAACCATTAGAACTTGTGAGAACTTACTTACTATCATGAACTATCATGAGACTAGCGTGGGGGAAAACCGCCTCCACGATTCAATTATCTCCCACAGGGTCCTTTCCACAACACGTGGGGATTATGGGAACTACAATTCAATATGAGACTTGGGTGGGGACACAGCCAAACCACATCTATCAAGCTTTTATTACTTTTTCTAGCTTTTGAGCATTTAGACCCTTAGCTCAGGATATTATAGCTATTTATTGATTGAAACTCTGACTTTCAGAGTGTGTTTTATGAATCCTAAGAGTTTCACAAAATATCTCTAAGGTTTCTTTGGAAGGAAGTCTGGTTATATGGCCACTGGACTCCAGTGTTTTCTGTGTCTTTTAGGTTTTGAGACCTCAGTACCACACTAGAAATTATAATGGTACAGCTCAGAAAGTGAGCAGGCAGTTTCATAATTCAAAAACTTTTGTGCAATTTGATTAAAAATTTGTAAAATATTTTAAATCCCAACAATTTTGACATGAATTTCAGGTAACCACTTGAACAATAAATGACAGAATTTCTTCTTCTTCTTCATTAAGACATCCTCAATGAAAATGTACTTATATTAACATTCAGATAGATAAAATTTTATTTCGCATTGTAATTTGTGGTCTTTTTAAAAATCTTAAAAGTCAAAAAATCAATTATTGACTCCCTAGTATGCAAGACACTGTTAGGCATTGAGGATACAGAATATTTTACAGTATAGTATTTTTCCTATAGGAGACTGGTGTGTCCATATAAGGAGGCATAATTTATACAGCTAACTATTGGAGAAGAAATATGCTGTGAATTTTAAAAATCAGAGCAAGAAAATAATTATTTTTGTGGAAATTAAAAAATAAGCTTCATGTAGGATGTGAAAATCAACCACATGTTAAATATCAGGGTATGAACTGCACCGTTCTAGGCAAATTAGTACTTTGTCAGGCAACACAAGATGTGTGGTTACCATATTCTTGGAAGATGTTACTGGTGGGAGCATGTAGCAGTGTGGAAGTAGAAAAGCAAAATTTAGACTATCTAGGAATATATATCTGAATTTTGCATTTATCTCCACTCTGTCTCAGAAAAAATTACGTATAGCTAAAGTAAGGGCTGCTCAGTGACTTCTGCAGAATAGGAAGGAAACATTAACCTAAGATTCTAGAATGCAAGGTACATGGATTACTCTTGAAAACCTCCCCTTTGCAAGCCTGACATCTTTGAGTGTTAGCAAAGGAAAGGAAGCTATTGCGGGCCTTTTCAGAATTGCCAAAGCCTTCTTTCATCTCCTTCACAGGAGTAAGGAAGCGTGGAAGAAAGGAGAATATTCTTCCTGTGTTGGTTGCAGTTCTTATTATACATCCCTCTTCTCTCCCACCCTTGTCACTCTAGAGAATAGAAAAGGAAAGGGGAAAAAATCTCTAAAACCTGGATGCAGGTGAAGATTAAAAAACATTAATTCAGAGATTCAGTTTTGGATAAATATTTACCAAATACATAGCAAGTATTCTCCACCTACTGTTTGTTAATTAAAATTAACCCAAATTTCCCACCTACTGTTTACTTATTCAATAAACATAAAAATTTCCCACATACTGTTTATTTACAGTAGGTGGAGAATAAAACCGCCTACTGGTGGAGAATAAACTAGCTCAGAGCTTACAACCTAGTAGAGACGGACAAACATTAAATAAGTACGCCCACAGTTTTAACAGAATAAGTACAATACGTGCTCAATGAATGTTTGTTAAATTATAGATGCAGTCATAGAAAAAACTGGGGGAGGATAAGCAGAGGTGGACTTAGATTATTAGTCAGGGAAAGCCTTTCTGCAGATTGAGGCAAGGAGAGAAAGACAGTATCTTCACTTTCTTGATGATTGTCCCAAAGCTTCTCAGCACTCTGAACTATTAACTTGGGTTAGAGAAAACCAATACAGAGTCTGGAATAGACACCAGAGTTCTAGTGGTCCTTAACATGTTAGAATAAACCATGTAGACTGATGTGCATATTAGTCCATTTTCATGCTGCTGATAAAGACATACCCGAGACTGGGAAGAAAAAGAGGTTTCATTGGACTTACAGTTCCACAAGGCTGGGGAGGCCTCAGAATCATGGCGGGAGGTAAAAGGCACTTCTTACATGGTGGTGGCAAGAGATAATGAGAAAGATGCAAAACAGGAAACCCCTGATAAATCTGATAAAACCATCAGATCTCGTGAGACTCATTCACTACCATGAGGACAGTATGGGGAAACCGCTCCCATGATTCAAGTTCTCTCCCAGTGGGTCCCTCCCATAACATGTGGGAATTATGGGAGTACAATTCAAGATAAGATTTCGGTGGGGACACAGAGCCAAACCATACCAATGTGATTATGTGAAAGTTCAGGGAGGGATTGCTGTGGATGGGTGGTGGAATTGATTAGAGTATTAAGACTGTAGGTCTAGCTTTATCCTCCATTTTATTCCCAATAAGTAATATTTTTTCCAGAAGTCTTTACAGTAACAAGTAAATGAGTCTAAGCACAGATGGGCCTGAGTCCACTATGATTATCCTAGTCTTGTAAGAAGAAATGTATATGTATATTTGTAATTGTCACATTATTCAACATCATAAGTATTTAAACAACAAAAACATTATTTCTGATTTTTTAGTGCCAGATTAAATGACTCTTACCTATTTGAGAAGACAGGAGGTACATGACTAAGGTATTCATGATGACTTCGTAGCTCTCTGATGTTCTTTAACACTCTTGAAAATTAAGGCTACCTTATGAATTTTTGTGTCCATTCTTTGGAGAGAAATATTATAGTATCAATTTCTTACTGTAACACGCTCAGTTAATTTTGTTTTTTCTGTTGTAAAGGATCAAGTAATAGAAATAGAGTTACTTCTGTTATGTTTTTCCCTTTCCGTTCAGGTTTATTTTATAGGAGTTTCTTTGGAATGTAGTATATTTATACCTTATTGCAGACAAATAATAACTTTTCCTTTTAGAAAGGTAATCTAGAGGATAAAGAAACTTTTATGGATGCTGATATCTATGACTTATCTGACAGAGTATTCCTTATTATTTCCAAAATTTCCATATTGCTGTCCTGCATTATACACATGCATTTGGCATGTGAGCTATTTACGCTTAGAAACAATGTATGAAAGAGCAGCAGAGTGACAGATGTACCTCCAGAAGGATATTTAAATTGATGTTTTTAATAAACCTTTGTTTTTTCCCTCAAATTCCCTCTAACTTTGTATGTCATCTCACATAATATAGTTTATTTCTATTATGGCTGGCTTTGGCACCATTGTTTCCTAGTCATTTGATATATTTGGAGAAACATTTAATATTTATGAATGCCACAAAGGAATATTTTACATTTTTTAGGTCTTTAGCTATTCCTTTCCTTTGCACTCTTTCCCTTTTAGTAAAATGAAACACTTTTATAGAAAGTATCTTGCTTTGTCAAATATTCATTTACAGTTTTGTGGTCTCTTAGTTGGATTATCTTTTACTCAACTTGGCCCTCAATTTTATTTTGCTTTATTTGGATTTTTCATTTTTGTGGCATCTGTGATATGTTGATTTATTACTCAAAGGACCATAGAAAATTTTCAGGACTCCCATTTTCTGGATAATTTGGAAATTAAATGAGGATATAGCCACTTATTATGAATCAAACCATTGTCATTTTTATAGGAAAAAATAGAAGAGAACGAGAGAGGGAAGGAGGAAGGGAAGAAAATAAAAAGAGATGGAAGATGTTAAGTTTTTTTACTTTGGTGAAATAAATTGTAAAGCTGAAAAGGACTGTATAAATTATCTAGCATAGTGATTTCCAACTTCTTTGAGTATGAAGCCCTATTTTTAACATATGTATGTTTTTCAGACCTCGCATAATAGCAGTTGTTCTTTTGGTAAATATTTATCAGAATATATGGGAAAGGATTTATAAATTAAGTGATGTTTTACAATTAAATTTACATTTCATTAGAGCCATAATATCTATGTATATTTGGAAAATTAGTGCAAATATACAAATAACATGTGACATTCTGGCTGGTGGAACAATGATTCACATTTGGAAAGTATATGAAATAACAGTATTTCTGCAATAGAATCTCATTCAGTCAGGAAACACAGAACTTCTTCAATTTATTCTTTTTGTATTTATAAAGTGAAAACCAAACAGATGAGGAAAGTTGCCCACGGTCAGATTAATGAAAACTTTAGATTAATGTTTCTGCTAGCCAAATAATTTTACCATAATATAATATCACCCCCAATAAGGAATTAGTCAATTATGTATCTAATAACTCAGATCAAACCCTTGAGGCAAGGGTGACTTTAGCTTACACAGTTTTTGTTTGATTATCTCAATTTTGTTTGGTTGTATTAACGTATATTAAGACCAGATTTAGTAATTAAGCTGTGATTAGAATAAAAAGTATTGACTTACACTAGATTGCCAGCAACAGAAACAGATTTCATTGCTTTCAATTAATAAAGAAGCATTACAAAGAAATTTTAATTTACTGAGGTGATGGTTAAACATGCATATGTGTTTATATGATTCTTTAGATCTGATAGGATATATTCCTAGTAATGGAGTTCTATAAATATTTTTAATTCATCACCTGAATGATCAGACTATGCAACAGAATAGTTATGAAATTTTAACTTCAAGTTATAGAAAATCATGTATAATTCTTTGTTATATTTCTGATATCTTTATGAACAGTGAAATTCCCCTAGATAGCTCTG
Organism: Mandrillus leucophaeus; assembly: GCF_000951045.1. Lineage (NCBI taxonomy): Eukaryota > Metazoa > Chordata > Mammalia > Primates > Cercopithecidae > Mandrillus > Mandrillus leucophaeus. The sequence goes on from NW_012102865.1 coordinate 3,318,128, forward strand.
CAAAAACTGCCTTCTGGGATTATGGGGAAGGTGGAACTGGCTCCTGAATGAGGTAGATCATGTATTCTACCACATAGACATGTTTTGAAAAGAGCAAGTAAATCTCAGGGGAATCTGGCCAACTGCTTATCCTTACATTTAAGCCAGTTACACACCCACACAGATGCCAAGGTGTCATCTCTAAAATATTGGGAGGGAAAACCTTGGATTCAATGCTCTCTTACTGGAAGTGATAACCAAACATTACTCAGAAAAAAAAAAAAAAAGAAAAACTTTCTGCTTATTGCTGAAGTGGTTATGGAGTAATGATTTTACTTTTAAACTTTCAAATATTTATTTTTCTATGTCCTGGCAATACTATTGATAGTGCTCAGGAGAATCGTTGACTGTCATTAAATAAAGTGTGAGAGAATACATAATGTTGGTTGGTTAATGTTGGAATCTGAAAACATCTCAAATTTATTAATGTAAAGTTGTAATAATTTTAAACATTATAACAAATGTCCTTTGAAGATCATATTTGTCACTTTTCGATCTGGAGCACAAATGAATGAAGCCTGCTGTGACTTAGGCTGAAGCCACTGTATTGAGTTGCCCAAGTGAAGAGCCGCTGAGTGCAGATCAGTGGCTGGAATTTAGGCTGTCTTTCCTTGAGACGTATTAATGGGCACATGAAGCAGATGCTCACTGGGAATTGCAGACATTTGAAACTGAGTGGGGAGAGTGAAGGAGTTCGTGGTATATTGGGGATATTATATACATTCCATAGTATACTCTTAAGAGTCCTGATATCACTTTTGAAAATGTTGGATTCCAAATATTGTTTCTCTATTAATGTTTCAGAACCTCTGGAGATTCAGTGATCGACTTATTCCTGAGATTCCTTTGTGGCCAGTTTTACTGAGATCATCTTTGTATTTGGGGGCTTGAAGAGAGTGATGCATTTCAGGTGTTGAATAGAGGCTGAGCTCCTTAGCCTAATCAGTTTGAAGTTGTCATTTGAACCTTTTTTTTTTTTTTTTCCAAGTGGACAAAGACCATTAACCTGTGGGGGACTTTTCTCCTGACTGCCAGTCATATGATCTTGTTTGGTATCAGCTGACCTGGGGCCCAGCTCCAGACATACACAATTCCTCACATAACCCTAAAGTCTCTTCTCTTGCTTGCCCTAGAAAGAACCCTTAATTTCGGGATCAATTTGCAAACAATTCTTAAACTTCTGATTTTGTTTGGTTAATTTGGAACTAAAATATGTCATCAGAAAACCATGTGTCTCCTATGACACCTTACGCATATCCACAAGAGGGAAAATTTAAAATCCCTTGTTAATAAAATTATTGAATATTTTGTTGCTCTCCCCCAACTCCCAATAACCTTGTAACATTTTTCCAAAATACAATTTTGTTGAAAAATTTCAATTTATAGCCCCTATTATACTGTATGGGGAAAAAAAAAAAAAGAAACCAAGAGAGATTTCCACCAGGGCTCTCCAAAGAGCCTGTCTATGTCTAGTACCACTCACATTTTGTGTTTACGACAACTCAAACTCTGATCTCCGAACTTAGTGATGACCCATCCAGATGTTTTGAAGTGACGGAGACACAAACAAAAAAAAGCTGTTCTTGTCAACCAGGCCCCTTAAAAACATTAATCTAAAAAGAACCTGTAATAATTTATTTTCCTAATGTGTCAAACAACATCCAGAATAACTGCTGAACAGCCTTAGTTAATGAATGTGGCCAACTTAAACTGATATAATTCTAGCCTAAAGATAAGAAACTGTATGTTAGGGAGTCTGTGCAACCACATTGAGGATACAGTTAT
>NW_012102865.1:3320726-3329398 GCF_000951045.1 Mandrillus leucophaeus
TATATATATATATACAGTTGTATATATTACAGTTATATAATATTATATAATATATTATTAGACTTCCTGAATTACTAATACCATGAAGATCCTTCCTGACAAAAAATGGCTTCATTCTTGCTAGCTTTTTAGGCATGAGAGACATTTGGGCCTACTGATAGGTAGGAATCTATATCTAGTGCTTATGTTGTAATGTACTGAGATTCTTTCCCAAAGAGGGACCTGTTTACAGTAGCTCTGGACTGCATGAGTAACTGAGAGTAGGGTGGCATGAAAGGGGAAAGGAGATCCCCTTCAGAATCCTAGCTCTACAGGTATTTGAAGAAGCCATGGGGATCACCACCATCAACCTTTTCTGCAGCTAGAGAATTCCTGCAAACATGCCTCCAGATGAATGTCTCATCTTCTATGCTAGCCATGACACTTGATTCGCCCTTCCATTACAGCATTTATACACAGAATTATTATTTTATTTCTTTCTCTGCACTGAACTGTGAGCCCCTGGAAGACAGCTCTCCTACCATGCCTGTGCCCGGTGATACTCTTTGACATGGTTTCCAGGGCTGAGCTGTAGCTCTATTGCCTGGAGGCATATCAGTTTTCCATTTTTCGTTCAGAATCCCAGCAGTGCCTGTTTTTTGTGAATAATTAGCTAGTGTGAAAGCCACAGAATCCATAGCCTCTACAAGGTCCAAATGTATTAACTGCCCATGGTTCTGCAATAAATTTGTGTTTTTAAAGCAAATGTAAGAAAAAGGAAGTGATAGGATAGACATTATTATAGTTATTTTAGGATTCTATTTCTTTCCTTCTTTTTTTTTTTTTTTTTTTTTTTTTTTTTGAGACAGGATTTTGCATGTCCCCAAAACTGGAATGCAGTGGCTGGATCATAGCTCACTGCAGCGTCAAACTCCTACCTTTCCTACCTCAGCCTCCCAAATAGCTGGGACTCCAGACCGAGCTACAATCCTACTGTCACGAGTAGAGTGCATTTAATAATCTTTAAGGTCTTTCCAAATGCTAAAATTTCTGATTCTGGAAGATTTGTCCTTATTGTATCAGCATTTAATTCCTTTTTCCAATAAAAGAGTCCAACAGATGTTTACAGTGTACCTGTGGCTTATGAAACCAAAGACAGCAGGAAGTTAGAGGAAAATGTACTTCCTATAAGACAAATAATGTTCTTTAACAAATTCTCATGCATTTAAAGCAACATAATGAGAAAATACCGATTCTACGGAAGCTCATTATGAGAACATTTGCAGAGTTCATACTACGGACTTGATATGCATTAAATTCCTATGAACTTCTCTCCAGTTCTCCTGGAAACTAGCTATCACAGTCCTTGGCTAGACTGTTTGAATAAAGAGCAGGTCAGGTTATGAAAAATGCAGGTTTTCAATGAACTTTACTTCTAATGTATATCGTAGATCACCGATAGATGCTTGTAAGGATATATATGAATTTCATTTACCTCCAGGAAATTCCCAAGAATTCAGAATGTCTACTTTTTGTTGACGATTTTCTCTGGAGTTGCAAACACTGAGAGTGAAATCAGTTTCGAAAACCATGCCTCAAATATTCCCTTCAATTTGCTGTTGTGGCAGTTTTCGTCAAACAACCTGCTTGGAGATAATCTATTTGCAGAACCTAGGTGGGGAAAAACCTGCCACATTATATAATTCACTGAGCAGGTTTTGGCTCTCACTTCACCAACCCATCTTAAATAGTGGCTGTGCCCTGCATCTAGCAATACATATGATGAAGCAATTTAGCACAGAAAGGGAAAGGCCACACAACTTGGCATCCCCGTACACATTTATCTTTGAGAAAACCAAATGGATCCAACTTCTTGCCAGAGTTTAATAGCAAAGCTGTCACATTTTACACAAATGAGTATCCAGTCCGCTAGCGAATGAAAAGAGGGGACAGGGAGGAGGGCACCAGAGGAGGCGGGGCTGCTGACCGGACTGTTTTCAAAGTGGCTCCCGTTTTTAGGGGAGGTGCTGGGGTGCTCCACATGGCTGGAGAGACGAAGTAGTTAAAAATTATTACTAGCGAGGGGGCCGGGTTCTCGAGACGTGGGTATATAAGACGGTGCCTGAGCGCAGAGCGGCTGCTGCAGCTGTGATCCAGGACCAGGGAGCACCGGCTCAGCCTCTCACTTGTCAGAGGCCGGGGAGAAAAGCAAAACATAACGGTGCGGTCCAAGCCGGGGCTTCTGCTTCGCCTCTGGGACATACACGGGACCCCCTAACTTCAGTCCCCCAAACGCGCACCGTCGAAGTCTTGAGCTCCAGCCGGGCACATCCACACGCGGCACAGGCGCGGCAGGCGGCAGGTCCCGGCCAAAGGCGATGCGCGCAGGGGGTCGGGCAGCTGGGCTCCGGCGGCGGGAGTAGGGCCCAGGAGGCAGGGAGGCTGCGGAGCCAGAGTCGCGGGCTGCGCCCCGGCAGAGGCCGCCCTCGCTCCACGCAACACCTGCTGCTGCACCGCGCCGCGATGAGCCGCGTGGTCTCGCTGCTGCTGGGCGCCGCGCTGCTCTGCGGCCACGGAGCCTTCTGCCGCCGGGTGGTCAGCGGTGAGTCAGGGGCCGTCCCCCCGAAGAAGGAGCTGGGAGAGGGGATCACGGGGCGCGGCGGGCAGCCTGTCCTCGGGCGGAGGCTCTCCGGGGCGTTGGAAACCAGTGTGGCTTAAGGGTCCGGGAGGAGGCGGGGAGAAATTGGTTGTGCTGTTCTCCTCCCTCTCTTCTCTAACACACACGCAGGAAAGTTTAAATTTTTGTGAAGTGCTTGCTTAAGTAGCTGCGGAGCGAGCCTCTGCTTCATCACGAGCGGCACAGTCTTTTTTTTTTCAGGAGTGATTTCCACTTTCTTTATGAGAGTTGACCACAGGGCAGGGCTCAGCACCTGCAGAAGGGGTGGGGTAGGGCGGAGGCGGAGGGAACCCAGAGACAGAAGAGCCACCGCAGAAATGCCACCCTCTGTTGCTCTGTTGCTCTAGCTGGACTTTGGTCCCAGCACTATGTGCACTCGGATGCTTTCTGAGACCAGATCAATTCGCTGTGGGTCGCCTCCAGATGCCTGGGCATTCGGTCTTTGTTCTCAGCAGGACTACTGGCAAGGAACTGGAGTGTGATCATTGTGTGTAGATGCCTTTCCTTTGCACATTTCGTTCCAAGTTGGGGACTTCCCAGAAAATGAAGTCAGCTGGAGTTGGGCCGAGGTATACTTGGTAATGACTGCAGGTTCGGCACACAGTAGGTGCACAATTAGTTCTGTTGAGTGAGCGCATGAGAAACGGACCAAAGTTGGCAAGCTTCCCAGGTTTTCTTTGATTTTTCTTTTTTTTTAACTCACTGTCCTCTCGTTGAACAATTTGTATTGCATCTACTCTCCCTTACTTTTTGGGAGGGTCTCTTCAAAAGGATACAGATTCTCAAAGACCTAGGGTGAACGTGCTTAGGGCCTTACATAAAGGCTGATCATAGCTACACTTTATTGAAATCTCTTACTATGCTCATCGAAACACTGCAATAAGTATTTGTTGGATATATGTGTTTTGAGGGTGAAAAGTGTTTTTTTAAACATAAAAAGCACAAATAGTCCTTTTTACTTTTGTACACCTATACAACAGGTGTCACTAGATGTAGAAATAGATGACAGATGACAGTAACTAATTCAGTTGTGAAGACAGACCTTTAGACATTGGCATATTAAGCTTAATTGTCACTGATCTTCCCCTTAGCAATTTGTGATGTTCTACAGCTTCAGAATATAATTCTTACACCTGTGGTTAACAATCACTCTACACTTTTTTTCAGAATTTTCAGAATCTGTAACATTAGATCCTTTTCCTCCCTAAGTTAGCTGCAAAGAAAAAGTTCATTATACAGACTCATCTGATTTTGTGAATTACTTATCTGTCTTTATACTTATCAGAATTATTCATGCAACTGAATGAACAGCAGAGACCATGCTTTGAACATAAGGTGTTTTTTACTCATTTACCTAAATAATATCCTTTAGATATGCTCTTATTCCTAGGCCTCAACATTTTAAAGGGAGGGAAAATAATATCTAAAGTAAAATCAGAGCTTAAAAAATTGTTGAAGAGGTATATTTTGTGTTCTAGGTATATTTTGAGTACATAATTTTTTCCAAACCTTTTGTTAGGTTTTCTTATTAAGCATTTCTAGGCATCTTGTAGGTGACATCTGGAAAATTTCTAATTAACTGAACATGATCTATTTGATTTAGCATAAATGATGACGTTTATTTGATATTAAAATAATTAGTTATGTTTTTCTTATGAATAATTCAATTGTCTTTGGTCATAAAATTCACATTGAAATTTAACCATCTATAAATTGATTTGTGACTTTTATTCTTTGAAGACTAATTTTTTAAAAGGATGTATTTTGACCACAATGGCCAGAGAACAGAGCAGCCTAAAGCCTGACATTTTTGTAGCAATAGTTTCTAACGGATCTATTGTCTACCTGGTCAATGTAAGTTTTGAATTGGTGCATCAATTTTTTTCATGTCACTTGGGACCATTCACCAAATCTTTATTGAAGAGTAAGAGCCTCTTTGGGGGCTGTTATTAGGAACGTACTTACAACGTATGGAATATATTTCTATGTGTTAAATTTCAGTACAACAATTTATAATTTCTATGTAGGATACTCAAATAATCACTGACCCCAGAAAAATAGACACTCACAAAATAATTCTCCACAGAAATCATATGTAATACTTTAAAATATTCAATAAGATACTTTCCAGTACTTTTAAATACATCACCTTTTCTAAAGTTTAGAGCATTTCTTAAAAATAAAGTAGATATATTTTAGCAAGAAATGACATTTCAAACAACTTTGTCATCGTTATCTGACCCTTGAGTTAGCGGCATGTAGTAGTAATAAGAAAGTATTTTTTCTAGGTCAGTGGTCATACTTATTTTGATGTGTGAATATGCAAAACAATATGTGACATGGTGATAGTAATCAAAGCCTATTTATTGAATTTATGATGCTAATACGGAAACTACTTTTAGGAGCTTAGACTTGTACTGATTTCTTACTACACACAGATGTGTAGAGAATATCTATAGGAGCTGCAATCATTTAATTTTGTGAAGTGACTGGTGAGTAATGATGTCTTCTTTAGGACAAAGGTAAAAGGATTTTACTTGTAGGCATAAGGACAAATATGAAGGATTCAAAATTCAGGTCTCTAAGTTGGGAGGATATGTTTGAAGAGCAAGTGATACTTTTAAATATTTGAAGTGTTTTGAAGTAATGTGTTTCTCTTTTTTTTCCTTTTTCTTTGTAGTGTGCATAGCAGTGATCTCCAACCTATTTTTGCTGCAAAATGACATTAGGAGTATTTCATGGTGCTTCCAGATTTCTCCAGGACACTTTAATATAAATTAGTTTAACCTTATTCAAACTGGCACACATTTTATTTAGGAGACTGGGTGATTTAGAGACCTCCCTTCTTATCATGTAGAGTCCATAGAATATTGCAAATTCATGGGTGGTGAACAGTAGCACATACATTACCGTAATATAATATAATAGCAAGGGAGATACAAGAAGAACAGCGGAGCCTATCTCAGCCTATGGAACTATTCTGTGATATCATCAAAAGCATAAAATGATGACAGGGCAGTTTTCAGAGATGCAATTACTTTAAGTATCTCTTGGGCATGAAAGGAACAAATTAATCTTATTACCAGTCATTTAATAAACTAACCATTTATCATAGCCATTATTCTTTGACTGCTGTTTGTCATCATTTTATGGTTTTGTTTTTATAACTTTTTCCTGAAGATGGCAATATCTGTTTCATTACCTTTAGAAAAGATAATGCATCTTTTTATATATACATATATATATATACATATATATATGTATGTATATATACATATATATATTATATATATGTATATATAAAGGGGTCCAAGGCTAAACTTCAGAAGATGCACTCACAAACAGTTTTTACTATTTACAACAACTTTCTGTGTCAGGCATTCATATACAAGTAGATGGATGTGTCCAACTGTAGGATGAAAGTGTTTCTTTCACTGTTTTAATATACTCCTAATGATATAACACAGGATGACAACTTGGCTAAACTTACACTCTTTGTAATGCAGAAAGCATTCAATTTGGACCTAGTTTGTTTCATTTGGAAAATAAAAAGACTAGATAAAAATTTATTAAAGGCATATGTGGTTTGAAAATCTGAGACAGAGGCAACGTTAAGTCTTATTTAAATATTTGTAACAGAAAATCTAATTCTGTTTAGCAGCAAGCTCTCAATACACAAGCCTTGCATATATTAGCCGCCCAGTCATCAATAACAGATTAATGATAATGATTCTGACATAGATAACATGCACAGTGTTTGTATTCATCAATCCCTTTTGTTCATGAAATTTTTCCCCTTTATATTAGGTTTGAGACGTATGGAGACAGCATAGAAATCTGGTAAAACATGGACTGTAGAACCAGATGACGTGGTTTCAAACCCCAGCTTCAGTACTTGTGAGCTGTGTGAACTTGGGCAAATTATTCAACTATTGTCTGCCCTCTTTGCCTCATTTTGAAAACAGATAAGAGTACCTATGTCATAGGCTTGCTAGGAATATTAAAAAGGTTCAAACACAGTATACAGATTGTGCACTGTGCAGAGGTACATGCGAAAAAGATAGAAGAAGGAGCTCAGCTTGGCAAGCCCAGCGCTTGGAACTCAAGCCACCTAGAGGCAAAATCAACTTTTTCTAGTTGACCAGTCTATAAGGGGGACCTTTCTGCCGTCTCTCACCAGGACAGGTCGTCTTCTCCTAATTTATCCCAAAGCATGGATTGTGGTAGGAATGAGGTGCTGCATTCTAAATCATTGCTAAATTTCAGGCCTTTATTATTAGAATCATTATTTCTATAAAACTTATAACTGGTCTCATTATTTAAGTAAGAAGACTGAGGACAGGGGCGATTAAATAATCTCAAGTACCCAAAGTTCAAGTATAGAGTTTGGTTTCAAAGCGAATTCATTTTGATTGGCTACATGAACTCTGAAGTCACATTGATACTTGGTTTACTACTTATTATTCTAATCTCCATAGTAAGTATTATGATTTTTTAAAAAGATAGTCTCATCCTCTTCTCAGAAAGCTTATGGCATTTTCCAGTTGGAGAAGTAGGGCTTGCTGCTGCTGCCACCATCCAGAAAATGACCACAGCCTACATTTATAAATTTAAAATTATAAATGAAATTATAAATAAATGTGTTTATTAATGTGAGAAAATGGATTCCAGCTATAGCGCACTATGCAATTAAGTACCTTATAAAATCTCATTCATAAAAATAAAAGTTTATTATAATAAAACTCTTTGTAAGAAAAATTTTTAAGATGTTGGTGTAACATTGAATGCTGAAAAGAGAACACTTAAAATGAACACCAGGCCTTTCCTTTTTAGTTCAAAAGTGTTAGCACTGGTATCACAGGCCTCACTACACTGTGTACGGCATTGGTATCACAGGCCTTGCTACACCGTGTATGACATTGGTATCACAGGCCTTGCTACACTGTGCATGGCATTGGTATCACAGGCCTTGCTACACTGTATGACATTGGTATCACAGGCCTTGCTACACTGTGCATGGCATTGGTATCACAGGCCTTGCTACACTGTGCATGGCATTGGTATCACAGGCCTTGCTACACTGTGTATGGCATTGGTATCACAGGCCTTGCTACACTGTGCATGGCATTGGTATCACAGGCCTTGCTACACTGTACATGGCATTGGTATCACAGGCCTTGCTACACTGTGCATGGCATTGGTATCACAGGCCTTGCTACACTGTGTATGGCATTGGTATCACAGGCCTTGCTACACCGTGTATGGCATTGGTATCACAGGCCTCGCTACACTGTTTATGGTAGTATCAGCAAACTTATCAGTGTGATTGTGAGGGGGATAAGAAGAAATTATGAAAAAGAAAAAATACCTTGTATGATTCCAATAAAACATTCTAAGTTAAGTCAACCTGATTTGGGGAATATTTACCATGTGGATGCTCTTTTTTACTTTTTTTTTGCAACTAATGGTAGATCATAATTGAACAGTAGGAATTGGTAATATTTTATATTTTTATTGAAAAAGTGATAGAAATTCAATACTCATCTAATATTGATAATATATAATTATAGTATGAGACATAAGAAAATATGTATTATTTTCATAACTAACTGAGCACTTAACTATCAGAAAGTAAACAAATACAAGCAAAAAGAAAATCAAATTACAGATCCTTTCTACTCAGAAAGCAAAAGCAAACTACCATGACTTCATGAGTTTGGCCTCACTTTTATGTCATTGGCAAAAGCATTTAAACCTCTGCCAATAATTAGCTCTATAGGAATTTTAATGGCTAAGAAAAAAGACAAAAATCATCTACTTATTCATGGAAATACTGATGAAATCTTTGTTGTGACAGTGATACGAATGTTAATAATAATAGCCTTCTCTAAATAAAAGGGCCTGTTTGCTTATGTAGCTGTGTGTGAAACTAATAAGGATGAATATTTCTTTAATATAAAATAAATATTTGTTTTATTTATTTTAATGTATAAAATAAATATTTATTTTATTCATT
>NW_012102865.1:3329722-3342271 GCF_000951045.1 Mandrillus leucophaeus
ATTTATATATTTTATATAAAGAAGTCTCTTCTCTATAAAAGAAATATTCTATACAATATTTCTCTAAAAATTCAGTGCAATCCGTACTACAAACCTCCATGACACACGTTTACCTATGTAATAAATCTGTGCATCCTACATATGTACCCATGAACTTACATGTTAAAAAATCCAGTGCAGAAAAACTTGCATATTTAAATACTTTTCAGATTTAAAAATTAATTAGCTCCTAGTGCACATCTAGCAAATAAATTATCTTGAATGTTATTTTCTCAATATGTTCGTAGAGAAATTACCTTGAATTTTATTTTCTCAGTATGTTTGTAGAATCCTGGGCAGATCTTTTCTCTCTCTTGTAGATAAGCCCACAATTAAAGGATGGCTTCAACTGCAGATGCTAGTTGACATTTAGTAATTTATAGTTAGACGGCATAAATGTAACCTTAGTGTAATAGAACCCATTGTATGGTTCTCTGAAGACTTATCTATCCCATAAAATGTTGATGGAAGATTTTATCTGAACATAACATTTGAAAATAAGAGACAGAGAAATTCTCCATATCATCTCACAGAATGAGACGAGAGGTCATTGTAATTGTTCTCTAGGAAGGTTGGCTTTTACAGAAGTGCGAAAGTTGCTTCCAGAAGATCTGCATTAATAAAACTTTTCTGGGAATTAGGGCAACATTTGTTTCCCAGCTGTTGGAGTTTCACTGCATCAGTAGCCAAATGTGATCAGCTGAAATAGCGGTGAGATGTTCAATAGCTGCTGCTTCTGCTGATTTTGCTGCAACTTGGACCAAATTTGCACGCTAAGGTGGAAATCAGTAATAAAATAGAATTGAGTATAAAGAAATTCAGTGTCAGCTTTAAATGATTGTATATAAACCCATAAAAATTGTGCAATATATTTATAATTTCCTGAAAACTGCCTTGCTAGATCTGAACTGGTAGTGACTTTTCAGTTCAAACTCTGTAGACACAGCTGATGATCAAACTTTAGAGTTAATATATCCATTCCGGTTGATGAGGGGATGCTCTCTTGATGCCCTTAGAGTCTCCCTGCCATGCAGCCATCACAGTCTCCACTCTCTCAAGCAGGACCTGAGGACTGTTCTATTATCCACAACCAGAGACATGGCCTGGCACAGAGAGTGTCAAGCTGGCCATTGTCCAGGGCCTGCGCAGCATTGATTGTTAATTATTTTCAATATAATCTCTGTCCCTAGATTTTTTCTTTTATTATTATTATATCTGTATAAACTAACATAATGGTGTTAGAAATTTCCACACGAAACCTAAAGCTCTCATGCATTTAATTAGAAGTGCTATCTTAATTTTGTGAGTTAATTTACATCACCATTTTTGTATGCTCATCATGAGAAAATCTGTGTTGCATTTATCTTTTAATGTCAGAGATAATGAACAGTGACTTTTAGCATATGCATCACACCCAGGAATTCCCTAAATGTGTGAGGCTTTGTTACATATAACAAACTTTTTGCTCACTGAAAGGTCTGGCTAGTCTGTTGTTTTATTTTTTTTTTAATATGACATTTTTTGATATCTTGCAAAACAATCTTGGTAGGGAAATTTAATATTTCAAAAGTGCTGGGATAAAATCCAAGGCAGAAAGTTCTTGGAGCGAAAAATTGAACAAGTTGAAAACTCAAGGGAATGTAATTAAGATATATTTGGACACTTAGAACTAGGTAAAGGATGTAGTAGATGAAAATGGAAACAGCATGCTTCTAAATACAAGCAGGGAAACACAGGCGTAATGGCATTGTTAGGCTCTGATCCAGAACAACCATTTGAAATGATGAAATCATCACAAAACTTTATAATGTATTAGGAGAAATTTTAAAATAATACATTAATTTTCAGAGTCAGCCATTAGGACTCTCTTAATCATCTCTCAAAGAATATTTATTTTCAGGCTGGTTTGTCCTGAAGTCTCTCTAACTTATTTTCCATGGTCATTCACACTAATATGTTCTTTTGCATTAACAATTTGGGCAGCCTGTTAATTTGTTCATATTTTTCAGTGTGTCGCTCCTGGGTCCAGATCCAGGTAATGAAACAGAGGGAACCACTCTTGGCTTGCTTGCATTGCCAGCACTACTAGTTTATGGTTGGCTGTTCTCAGTTTGTGTCAAGATATTGAATGCCTATCACTCAAACACTGTCGAGAAGTTAATGACCTTCCACTGATTTCTGCGCCTTTCTGTCTGAGTGTCATCATAGGTCCTTAATTGCTGACTCCAGAAGGGAATGGATATGATACACTGGCTCAGCGTGATGTACTGTAATTAAAGTACAAAGTTTGAATGCTTTTTTTTTTTTTTTGCCAGTACTTAAATACAAGAATCTCCCCCAACCCCACAAATCCCTGACTACTGACAACTTTTATTGATAGGCTACACAATTAAATACATAGTAGAAAAGGCCATAAATACCAACAAGAATAATGTTAATGGAGATGAATTGTAAGAAAGTAGTGAAACTATTTCCTAATTTCTTAGCATAAAGTAATTTGTCTTAATTTTACATAAAGTAATCGATAGTCTGTTTTCCAAGTCCAAATCTAAGCTAAAAGAGGGCAAGACTAAGAAAGTAGAAGCGGCTATGGAAAGCAGTTTGGGCACAGGAAATAGTAACAGAGAGGGATCCTTGGTGGTTTTAAAAGTTGACAGCAGAGAGCAGAGGTGAACAAAAGTAGAAGCAGTGAAAATCAAAACAAGACAGAATGACCATTCTGGATCTTGTTTATAATCCTGCCATACATTCTTAATGGTAAACAAGGGTGAGTGTAGACAATAGAACAATAGAAAATCCATTGCTTGTAGAACTAGCTAAATCCTATACACCATAATATCCTTGATGTCAATCTATTATCTATCTATCTATCTATCTATCTATCTATCTATCTATCTATCTATCTATCTATCTATTTATCTATCTCTGGCATATATATGTAATATAAATATCTGTGATTTATTATGACATGATGTCATGCATATTTGCAGCTATTTCACTTGATAATTAGGAAAATTAACACTGCTTAACATGCAGAGGTATGTAAAATTTAATTTTGAGATTTTTTTTCCAAACTCTTTTTGCCTATGTGTTCAAGACTTCACAAATGTTATTAGAGCAGAATCTCATTATGAGGTCTCAAAACTTCTTTTAAGCTTGTTTGGGATTCTGGCTAATATCTTGAAATAAATTGATTTTCAGGATACTACAAATAATGACTTTATTGGGTATAGTATAGACTATACATAATCAATAGATGTCAGGAAAGGTGGTTAGGTGGTTGAATGGAATTCTGTAACATAAAAATCTTTAAAATACAGGTTTAAGATAAAAAATAGATTTTAAACTTCCCTTCCAAATTCAGAGTATTCTGTGTATTTATTTATAGATTTTGGATATTTGGTTGGTCCTAATCTTTATTCCTGAAGAAATATGCAATAAAACCACTACAGAGAAAGATGAATTTAAATGAATTTTTTTAAGCTTAATAAAATTCTGAGTTAGGGAAGATTTGAAAAATGTAATACTCTTACTTTCAAACTCATAAAGGAACGAATGGAGCACTTTTAAGGTTAAATTAGAGGAAGACATTGTTATTTCATATGTGTTTAATATATAAGGAGAGCCTCTAAAGCTGAGAGAAATAATTTGTTCTCAAGTCTGCTAAATATTTATTACCTTAATTGTTTTGAGCTAATCATTTAACTGTCTTTGAGAGACCAGTTTGGCCAAATTTCAGCCTACTCATCTCTCCATCCAAATTGTGAGAAATCAACAACAGCTAGCCATTGGTAAGATTTTACTAGCTCCTTTATTTCATGATATATTTGTTGCACTGTTCTCTAAGGCATCATCTTTTTTCACATTTAAATTACATTCTTTTTTTTAAAGTACTTAATTCTCTAAGTTCATAGTTGGGAGATTTTAATTTGCAATTTATCACTTATCAGAGATGTCTCTGTAAAATGAGAGAAGACATTGGCCTCGGAATCGGAGTTTACACACAGTATCTCCCCAAAGACCCCAGAAAATATTCAAAAAATTGGTAATGAGATTTTTTCAGAGAGAGTGAGGATTTTAGAACTCTATCCTGTCACTTCCAATGTAATATTATGTTAATTAATCGTTTATTACTACCGATTACCTTCATTCTGTCCTCTTTTAACTTTCAATTTTAGTAGATTTGCTTTCGGGTATACAAAATGAAAGCAAATATTTGTACCTTAAATCTGCCACTTTGTATCTTCTTCAGAATACCTTATATAAAATTGTTTCATTATATGTTACTTGTTTTTGATAATTAATTTGCGTTATGAGTTGTTATTCTTCTTTCATTAAGTTTTAGCTCACTTTACTATACACTCCTGAAATTCCTTTAGCTATTTTCATTTGCTATGTTAATTGGTTTATAAAATCTAAGCCAGAAGAGTTATAACCTTCCTTAACAAACATTGCTTGAAGTACTGAGTTTAAAAGTTTATGTTCCAAGTTTACGAGGGAATCAATTTGCTTTTACAAATTGCAAGCAATAGGCTAGAAAATAAACTTTACAAAGTAATTCAGTGGGAGAAGCATTTCTGGTAATGTATTTTCTGCTTTGATTGGTTCTTAAATTTTGATTCTTAGTGTTGTTACAAATAGAGTTCAGATTATCAATATATGGGCATCTTTTTTTTTTTTTTTTTCCAGGCCAAAAGGTGTGTTTTGCTGACTTCAAGCATCCCTGCTACAAAATGGCCTACTTCCATGAACTGTCCAGCCGAGTGAGCTTTCAGGAGGCGCGCCTGGCTTGTGAGAGTGAGGGAGGAGTCCTCCTCAGCCTTGAGAATGAAGCAGAACAGAAGTTAATAGAGAGCATGTTGCAAAACCTGACAAAACCCGGAACGGGGATTTCTGATGGTGATTTCTGGATAGGGCTTTGGAGGAATGGAGATGGGCAAACATCTGGTGCCTGCCCAGATCTCTACCAGTGGTCTGATGGAAGCAATTCCCAGTACCGGTGAGTATGGATCTTGAGCAGTTGACAGGCGTTCTGGGGAACTCCACAAGGTAGAGGAAGGACTCTGTTACCTGTAGAGGATCTCAGAGTAGGACAGGCAGAATCATTTAGTAGTCATGTATCTGAGTGTTCCTGTTACTCTCTGTTTGCAGAAACTGGTACACGGATGAACCTTCCTGCGGAAGTGAAAAGTGTGTTGTGATGTATCACCAACCAACTGCCAATCCTGGCCTTGGAGGTCCCTACCTTTACCAGTGGAATGATGACAGGTGCAACATGAAGCACAATTATATTTGCAAGTATGAACCAGGTAAGCAGTAGCAAAAGAAGGTATAGAAGATTTTGCGCATTTTTCATTGTATTAAGTTTTGTCTTTAATTTTCACTACCTGTGGCTCTTTTTGTTTTTCTGCTGTGGAATAGAAAATTACCTTGCAGCTTCTCATATCACTCGTGTAATGAAGTATATCATATGCTGTAGAGCAAACTGCCCAATGAGCTCAAAGAAGAGAGTGAATAAAAACATCTGAAGAGATGTCTTTAAGAAAAAATAATCATTTCTAACAATAAAACCAATTTTTTTTTGTAAATAGATTTTGTAAACAATACATAGCTGTTTTAAAATATTTTAAACATTACTATAATATGTGGGAAGTAGATGTAAGTCACCAGAGCACCTGTAGACTTACACACGTGAGCAGCACTTCTTTATCTGATTTTAAGAGAACAAAGCACTTTCTCCTGGAACATTTGCTTATCATTTTATGGTATAATACTTGACATGTGGTACTCAGTAAAAATAAGACTATCGTAGCTCATTGCCCCATAGTGGAAAAAAGCAGGAAGATATGATTCGTTCTCCCTGTGATTCCTATTCTTGAAACATGTCTCCTCAGTGAGCTTTCTTAAATTGTCAATTTGAATTACTTTGAATAGGATAGATCATCTGAATTCATATTTGACTGAAAGAGAGACTAATATAAACTCCGTGGACTCATTTTTTAAAACCATCTGAGAAAGTCAAGTTAGATCCTTAGGCTTTGAGATTTCTTTGCTGTTTTTCTCCTCCGCAGTGTTTGGAAGTCTCATTTTAACTCTTCTGGAGAGGTGTCTGCTTGAACTCATAATACATGTTCACAGAAGGCAATTATAGTTGAATACTGCTGCTTCCATTATTCTCTTGAAATTACATGATTCTTTTTCTCTTAATACCATAAAGCACAAAGGATTATTTGGATTAGGCTTACCCTTGTCTTACATTTATCCTGCTCTTGAGTGTATTAGCCAACTTTTTATATCCCTGGTGAGTTTATTCTTTAACCATCTTGGTTGCTAAACCCATCATTACCCTCCGGGAAGCCTTTGCAAAGCTGAGTCTGTTAGGCGCTTATGTCCTTTATTTTTCTCTTGGAGAAATATAAAGTTGAAATTCTCTAATATTTTAAATTTGTGACATTCCATGTACTTAAGACTATTGAATAATACAATATTATGCATTATTCTTAATATTACATTGTCGCCTTCTCCTTTCTTTTGAGTTCAGAGGTCAATTATTTGACCCTTCATTGTATTTATTTTATTTTTGCATTCAAATTGATGCCATTATTTAGCACACTATAAATCTTACAATCTTCTTTACTTGTTTTTGTATTAGGTGATCTAGGTTTACATTACTCATGCAAGAGCATTTATGATATAAAATTATTCTTTCTTTATCTTCTCCATTCTACCCAAATCTTCAAATGATCTATATTTACTAAAATATTCTTTCATGTAGTTTTTGTTTTGAAGCACATTCACAGGTTTACTGTTGGCCTTATTAATGTGCTCAGGATTTTTATTTTTTATGTCATGATTTAATCTTTTATGTCTTTTTATTTCTATTTAGTTAACCCTCCTTGAGCTTGGTGTCTGCTTTGTAAAGGATGTTGGTTTGATTAAATTCCTTGGTTATATAATTACCAAGTTTTATGTATTTACCAATCTTTAGTGATATTTTGCATAATATTTATATTATTTGTTTAAAAATACCAGTTGACTAGGCATAGGGTGACTAAGTTCTCTAGAAGAGTACATAGAGTCTAGGACTGAATCTGAAACCCAGAGGAGGCTATTAAAATGTCAGGGTAAAATTTGTGTACAAGAATAACAAATATTACTACAAAATGGTGTATGATTAAACTTCCAACAAAGGGGGACTCTATGACATTATAAGGCAATGTAAGAATGGTAAACATTAAATTAAATTCTTCTCTATCTTAAAGACTACATAAGATGTTACGTGTGTTCTTATTTCAATTGACAAAAGTAGAGAGTCACACTTTTGGAACAAATGGAAACCAATTTATGTTTTTTGAAATAATTCAATTTACTTTCATTGAATTATTTATTTAACAAATAGTTCCTTAAGGAAAAGAAAAATAGAAAATAGAGCAATACCAAATCATGACAAGAAACTTCAACAATTTTAAAGTGTGTGACAAGAGGAGAAAATATCAGGAATAATAGTTAATGGATGCTGGGCTTAATACTTCAGTGATGGGATGATCTGTGCAGCAAAGCACCGTGGCACATGTTTACCCATGTAACAAACCTGCACATTCTGCTCATGTACCCCTGAGCTTAAAAGTTAGAAAAACAATAAAAAATAAAGTGTGTGGCAATTAAAGAGACGTCTATAAAACTAGGGAAAGAAACAACTTGCAAGCTTTAATTTAGTGTTATTATTATTAGTTTTAAAAGTGGACACTATTGAAAAGCAAATCTAAGGACGGCATTGTATGTGCAGAACAGAAATGTGGCTTAGAACATGGTTGCTCGAATCATCAATTCCAAATTCAATCCACATACGGTCATCTGCTGATTATTATTGCAAGGGGAAACCTAAATAATACACTGATATTAGTAAAGAAATTATCTTGCATGTCTCTGAATTGCATTTAATATATCACACTCTTACGTTTGCCAATTCTTGGTTAGCCTTGCTTAACTTTGTGCCTGGTCCACCATTATTGCCTGCAACAGGCTATCATCAGCACAGACCCACAGTTGATTGCTAATTACAGTTTGGAGTTTTAAGGGAGAATGTATCAACTCCATCTTTTATTCAAAGATAATTAAATGCTGACTTTAGAGTTAGATCACTTCACGTAAATTTAAATTCAGATTATATTTTATTAGCTGTAAGCTGTTCAGAAATCAAAATTGTGGCGTTTTTATTATTTTCTAATATAATTTCATATTTATATGTGTTTTCAGTTCTCTTGTTTAATCATTATATATGCTGGTGTTTCTTATTATTTACAGAGATTAATCCAACAGCTCCCGCAGAAAAGCCTTATCTTACAAATCAACCAGGAGACACCCAGCAAAATGTGGTTGTTACTGAAGCAGGTAACTACTTCATGTGTCCTTAACTTCGTCAAGAAATGAACTGTACTTTCAAACGCTGCTTCATGTTGACCCAGTGAAACTTGTCTTGCCTGGAGAAGTGGTTCACTAAGTATGGTCCTATGGAAATTTACTTTTGAACTAGGTTAGAAAAAATTATGCTAAGCTAGTATTTGAATAGAAAAACCTGTTTTGTTTTCTTCAGAGTGGTACTAAACTAAGTGATCCACATTAAAATTTGGGTCTGGCCAGACACAGGGGCTCACACCTGTAATCCCAGCAATTTGGGGGACTGAGGCAGGTGGATCACTTGAACCCAGGAGTTCGAGACCATCCTGAGCAACCTGGCGAGACCCCGTCTCTGCAAAAAATACAAAAAATTAGAGTGGCATGGTGGTACACACCTGTAGTCCTAGTTACTTGGAGGCTAAGGTGGGAGAATCACCTGAGCTTGGGAAGTCGAGGCTGCAGTGAGCAGTGATCATGCCACTATAGTCCAGTTTGGCCAACAAAGTGAGACCCTGTCTCAAAAAAGCAAACAATAACAACAACAACAAACAAACAAACAAAAACACCAACAGCAACAACAAAAAAACTTTGGATCTACAATAAATTTCTCTAACAACACGTAGGTGTCATGATGCAAACTGGCACATTCAGTGGAGAGCAAACAGGGATGTGCTGGTAAATGTTTAGGGATTGGCTGAATCCTTAAATTGCTTGAAGTCAAACAAGAGTGGGTGGAAACAGCAACTTATCACTCAGATGCCCCATTGCTCATGAGTTTGTCTTCTGCTAGTAAATGAAGTGATGCACAGTTAAGTGGAAAGCTTTATCTGCATCTGGTCCACTTTGACCAGAATTATTCAGATTAGTCATGATGATGACTTTTAATTTACAAGCTAAATGCATAGTTCTTCAATTTGCTTTTTCTGCATAGACATGATATTAAGGCTTAGTGCTTTTCACTTTTCAGGTGCTTGGTTTTAAAACCATTGAGAACATCTAAACCTAATTAAAAGGATCCGTAGGCTGGGCGCAGTGGCTCACACTTGTAATCCCAGCACTTTGGGTGGCCGAGGTGGGTGGGTCACCTGAGGTCAGGAGTTTGAGACCAGCTTGGCCAACATGGGGAAACCCTGTCTCTAGTAAAAAATACAAAAATTAGCTGGGTATGGTGGCAGGTGCCTGTAATACCAGCTATTTGGGAGGCCGAGACAGGAGAATCACTCGAAACCAGGAGGTGGAGGTTACAGTGAGCCGAGATTGTGCCATTGCACTCTGGCCTGGGAGACAGAGCAAGACTCTGTCCCCCCACCCAAAAAAACAAAAATCACATTAGAAATATTATTTTCTCTTATGAAATTGAACAAATGTTTATTAAAGTAGTTTTAAGTTGTATGGAATTACAGTGTCACGGTTTTTTAATTTCACTAAGAATACCTAGCATTATCCAATGTGATGGAACAGGATTAAAAAATGATTCATGTTAGAATTTAATTAAGATAAGTCTTTGTGCTGCCAGAGTCTTGTGTCTCTGAGTTGTGACTGTATCATCGGTTAATATTTGCATATTTCAGTTTAATCCCAGTGACTCTTGTATGCAATCATGACACTAAGCTTATTGGCTAGGTAATTACTTACCTAATATATTTAAAATAATTTTAAGAATTATTATTTTAATAATAAGTACTTATTTTTGTAAGTAATGATTGAGAAGGAGTGATGAAATGAGTTAGCTAAGATTATTAATGAAAGCTAGTCCACGTCTGAATTGTAGATTTAATAATAGTTTTGGAAGTATGGATATCAAATTGGAACAGTTTGATATCACTACAATTCAGTACCATTCAATTTTCAGTACCATAAAACTTTGTTTTTAATTTTTACCAAAATATGAATACAGTCATGTGCCACTTAACAATGGAGATATGTTCTGAGAGATGCACCATTAGACGATTTTGTCATTGTGCGAACATCATAGAGTGTACTTAAACGTAGATTGTATAGCTTACTACACATCTAGGCTGTTTGACATGGCCTATTACTTCCAGGCTACAAACCCCTGCAGCATGTTACTGTACGGAATGCTGTAGACAACTGTAACACAATGGAATTTATATATCAAAACCTATCTAAACATAGAAGTGTATAAAATAGGATATCAAATACAAAAGACGGTACACCTACAGAGGGCAGCTCCATTATAATCTTATGGGACCACTGTCATAAATGTGGTCCATCACTAACTGAAATGTCACTATGTGGTGCATGACTGTTTATTATTTCATTAGATTTTTCAATATTTTGAGAAGAACTTTAGGGCCAATTTATTGAAAATTCTATTTCACCTTAATTTTTTGAAACATTCTTACATATTTTTGCATTAGAATTCTTCCTCAACTATCTTTTCACATGAAGACTGTTTTATTTTGTAGGTATAATTCCCAATCTAATTTATGTTGTTATACCAACAATACCCCTGCTGTTACTGATACTGGTTGCTTTTGGAACCTGTTGTTTCCAGATGCTGCATAAAAGGTAAATAACTCATATATGTAGAGACAATTTGAAAAACTTTAAATAGGTCTTCAGTAATGTTTTAAAGCTATTAGTATAAAGTTAATTATATTTTAATTTTCCTTAAATCCTATACATACAATCCTATACAATCTAATAAGATATACATTGAGGATAGGATTAATGTAATATATCATTTAATCCTCACAAGACTTATTAAGCAGTTACCCTTCTGTTTGTATTTCTCAGTTGAGAAGATGGTGTCTTAGATGGGTTACCTAGTCTGCCTTGGTTACCTAGTCATAGCTAGTGTCCATGCTGAATCTGAAATTTGGATGTTTGTAAACTTCCAACATATACACTCTACTAAACTGTTTTTTGTTATAAAATATAAGAATTAATGCTAGACTTTTCAATCTAGACATCAAGCTATATGTAAGACTTGATATTTTTGGGTTCATTTTGTATTACTTTTCAAAATTCAAGTCACAGGTTTCTGTTTTATTTCAAAAAGATCTTTTAAGAATAGGAAATAAAATACAGTGGTTCAAACAGGTCACTTTTTGCCAGGTATCTTGAAATAAAATCCTCTATTTTACCAGCAAGATTTCTGGGAGATTATTATGACTTTTGTATCTGCTTACTCATACCCTAGAATTAGAGAAGTTTTTCCATGTGTCCCAATTTTTTAATAAAAATGAAACAAAATTCAATAAAATGAAAATTTATTTCATTTTCAAATAAAAATGAAATATAAATATGTATCAAAATAAAAAAAATGAAAAGCTGTTCTGTTTATGTAAGAGCATGTTCGCTAGAATAAGCTAGACATCTTTGTCTGAGTGGTTTAAATAAGAACTGATCAAGAGAATGCCTCCATCAGAAAGGACCTGCAAACATGCATTTTTCTCTTTTGACCTTACTTCATCTTCTTCTTTTGCTGAAATAAACCCTAAAGAACCCATTAAGTAACAAAAGACCTAGAAAAAATTTAAGTAATTCTTAAATGAAATACTAATTCTACACAAAAGTCACATTAATAACCATTTTTAACCATTTAGAACATTTTTGTGCTTTTTATAAATTTTCTTGGCTTATATTCCATACATGTTAGATGATTGTAGAATAGAGTTGTGTTAATCTTACTTATTTGGATGGAAATCTACAAACCATACAATTTGGACATAATATTTTATTAGTAACCAAAACAGCTAAATCTAAATGAATTAAGTAATATTTTAAAAGGGTGATGGTCAGGTGTGTTTAGAAATAGTTCTTTTTTCTCTTTGAGGGAATTCTGCAATGTCTGGTAGATGGAGAGGAGGGGATGGGGAGACGTCTGTGAAGATTGAGGCAGATGCTGGGAACTGGGGCTGGGGTGGTCAGGGAGCAAGTAAGTGCACAACACAGTGAACTGGGACAAACACTTTTGGTCCAGGCAAGAGATTATCCCGAGGAAACCAGCCCAAAGAAATCTACTTTTGACAGGGCATCCAGTAGAGAATGACTTGGGTGCATCACCTGAGGTCGGGAGTTTGAGACCACCCTGGCTAACATGGCAAAACCCCATCTCTCCTAAAAATACAAAAAATAGCCAGGCGT
>NW_012102865.1:3343341-3348414 GCF_000951045.1 Mandrillus leucophaeus
CAATTTATTGAAAATTCTATTTCACCTTAATTTTTTGAAACATTCTTACATATTTTTGCATTAGAATTCTTCCTCAACTATCTTTTCACATGAAGACTGTTTTATTTTGTAGGTATAATTCCCAATCTAATTTATGTTGTTATACCAACAATACCCCTGCTGTTACTGATACTGGTTGCTTTTGGAACCTGTTGTTTCCAGATGCTGCATAAAAGGTAAATAACTCATATATGTAGAGACAATTTGAAAAACTTTAAATAGGTCTTCAGTAATGTTTTAAAGCTATTAGTATAAAGTTAATTATATTTTAATTTTCCTTAAATCCTATACATACAATCCTATACAATCTAATAAGATATACATTGAGGATAGGATTAATATAATATATCATTTAATCCTCACAAGACTTATTAAGCAGTTACCCTTCTGTTTGTATTTCTCAGTTGAGAAGATGGTGTCTTAGATGGGTTACCTAGTCTGCCTTGGTTACCTAGTCATAGCTAGTGTCCATGCTGAATCTGAAATTTGGATGTTTGTAAACTTCCAACATATACACTCTACTAAACTGTTTTTTGTTATAAAATATAAGAATTAATGCTAGACTTTTCAATCTAGACATCAAGCTATATGTAAGACTTGATATTTTTGGGTTCATTTTGTATTACTTTTCAAAATTCAAGTCACAGGTTTCTGTTTTATTTCAAAAAGATCTTTTAAGAATAGGAAATAAAATACAGTGGTTCAAACAGGTCACTTTTTGCCAGGTATCTTGAAATAAAATCCTCTATTTTACCAGCAAGATTTCTGGGAGATTATTATGACTTTTGTATCTGCTTACTCATACCCTAGAATTAGAGAAGTTTTTCCATGTGTCCCAATTTTTTAATAAAAATGAAACAAAATTCAATAAAATGAAAATTTATTTCATTTTCAAATAAAAATGAAATATAAATATGTATCAAAATAAAAAAAATGAAAAGCTGTTCTGTTTATGTAAGAGCATGTTCGCTAGAATAAGCTAGACATCTTTGTCTGAGTGGTTTAAATAAGAACTGATCAAGAGAATGCCTCCATCAGAAAGGACCTGCAAACATGCATTTTTCTCTTTTGACCTTACTTCATCTTCTTCTTTTGCTGAAATAAACCCTAAAGAACCCATTAAGTAACAAAAGACCTAGAAAAAATTTAAGTAATTCTTAAATGAAATACTAATTCTACACAAAAGTCACATTAATAACCATTTTTAACCATTTAGAACATTTTTGTGCTTTTTATAAATTTTCTTGGCTTATATTCCATACATGTTAGATGATTGTAGAATAGAGTTGTGTTAATCTTACTTATTTGGATGGAAATCTACAAACCATACAATTTGGACATAATATTTTATTAGTAACCAAAACAGCTAAATCTAAATGAATTAAGTAATATTTTAAAAGGGTGATGGTCAGGTGTGTTTAGAAATAGTTCTTTTTTCTCTTTGAGGGAATTCTGCAATGTCTGGTAGATGGAGAGGAGGGGATGGGGAGACGTCTGTGAAGATTGAGGCAGATGCTGGGAACTGGGGCTGGGGTGGTCAGGGAGCAAGTAAGTGCACAACACAGTGAACTGGGACAAACACTTTTGGTCCAGGCAAGAGATTATCCCGAGGAAACCAGCCCAAAGAAATCTACTTTTGACAGGGCATCCAGTAGAGAATGACTTGGGTGCATCACCTGAGGTCGGGAGTTTGAGACCACCCTGGCTAACATGGCAAAACCCCATCTCTCCTAAAAATACAAAAAATAGCCAGGCGTAGTGGTGGGCGCCGATAATCCCAGTTACTTGGGAGGCTGAGGCCGGAGAATCGCTTGAACCCGCGAGGTGGAGCTTGCAGTGAGCCGAGATCGCCCCACTGCACTCCAGCCTGGGCAACAGAGTGAGGGTCTGTCTCAAAAAAAAAAAAAAAAAAAGAGAGAGAGAGAATGACTTAGGTAAACCCAGGAACAGGGAACTGCTGCAGGTGCCTGAAAAGTTATTATGTTGTGGAAAGAAAGAAGATAGCAGAACCCTAAGCACAGGCTGGAAATGTGGGCCAGAATGCTAAATCTGACAAGGGTGAAGCTGTATCTCAGATCTAGAGGAACTCAGATACTGTTATGTTACCAAAGCATGAAGCTGCTATTTAACCACAGCGGTTTCAGAGACTGAGGCATCAGTAAGCTTCCAGAAATCAAGTGACTTAGGTGCAGAGCCGGAGAACTGATGGGAGGAGGGGAATAGGCACATCTGCACACATAGTATAATACCATTGTTTTGATGATTTGACATTAAACTCAGCATACATTAGTGACAGGAGACTCAAGGAGCAAGATGATTTCCAAAATAATTGATCAAAGAAAATAAAGGTTTTTATTGGTGAATAAAACGGAAATGGTTAATATTGTGTCAGGCACATGTTTGTATGTGTGGAACCAACCCAAATGCCCATCAATCAGTGAATAGATAAAGAATCTGTGGTATATATATATGATGGAATACTACTCAGCTATACAAAGGAATGAATTAACGGCATTCATAGCGACTTGGGTAATATTGGAGACTATTATTCTAAGTGAAGTAACACAGGAATGGAAAAGTAAACATCGTATGTTCTCACTCATAAGTGGGAGCTAAGCTGTGATGATGCAAAGACATAATGACACAGTGGACTTTGGGGACACAGGGGGAAAGGGTGGGAAAGGGGTGAGGGATAAAAGAATACAAATTGGGTACAGTATATACTACTCAAGTGATGGGTGCACCAAAATTTCACAAATCACCACTAAAGAACTTACTCATGTAACTAAACACCACCTGTTCCCCCATAACCTATGGAAATAAAAAATTAAAACAACAACAACAATAAAAACAACAACAACAACAAAAATGAACTCTAAATTAGGAAATGTCAAACAGGAAAAGATATGTTTTGTTTTCTCTATCATTCACAAGAACTGTCTGCCATCTTCACATATTTGAATAATCTAGAAGTTTTTGGAAATGGGAAAATATACGGATAAGAGGAGGAGGAGTCTTTCATAAAGAACTGTCTGAGATATCTCCCTTTGGACCAAGACATGCTTAGTTTAATAAGAAGTCTTAGGCACTAAACTTACTTTTTCTTATGTTTTTCAGTAAAGGAAGAACAAAAACTAGTCCAAACCAGTCCACGCTGTGGATTTCAAAGAGCAGCAGAAAAGAAAGTGGCATGGAAGTATAATAACTCATTGACTTGGTTCCAGAATTTTGTAATTCTGAATCTGTATAAGGAATGGCATCAGAACATTAGCTTGGAATGGCTTGAAATCACAAAGGATCTGCAAGATGAACTGTAAGCTCCCCCTTGAGGCAAATATTAAAGTAATTTTTATATGTTTATTATTTCATTTACAAAATACGCTGTGCTAACAATGGAGCGAGACCTGCTTATTTTGCTAAAGGATGCACCGAAACTTCAAGCAAATGAAATGGACAACGCAGATAAAGTTATCAACACATCAGGAGTATGTGTGTTAGAAGCAATTCTTTGTATTTCTTTCACCTTTCGTAAGCTGTAATCTAATCAATGTAATGTATATTGTATTGAAATTTACAGTGTGCAAAAGTATTTTACCTTTGCATAAGTGTTTGATAAAAATCAACTGTTCTAATATTTATTTTTATGGCATCTCATTTTTCAATACATGCTGTTTTGATTAAAGAAACATTACTGTTGTCAACTGAATTCACACACAGACACACAAATGTAGTGCTATAGAAAAAGCTTGTTTTCTAGAAATAACTCATCTTTCAGTTTCTCTGCTTTTGGTCAATGTCTAGGAAACCTCTTCAGAAATAAGAAGCTATTTCAGTAAGTGTGATATAAACCTCCTCAAACATTTTACTTAGAGGCAAGGATTGTCTAATTTCAATTGTGCAAGACATGTGCCTTATAATTATTTTTAGTTTAAAATTCAACAGATTTTTTAATAATGTAACTTTGTTAATAGGTGCATAAACAGTAATGCAGTCAATCTGAACAAAAGTAGTGGCATACACAATATAAATCATATGTCTTCACACGTTGCCTATATAATGAGAAGCAGCTCTCTGAGGGTTCTGAAATCAATGTGGTCCCTCTCTTGCCCACTAAACAAAGATGGTTGTTTGGGGTTTGGGATTGACACTGGAGACAGATATTTGCAAAGTTTGTCTATGGTTTCCCTAGCTGTATTTAGCCTCTAACTATATTAGTATACAAAGAGGTCTTGTGGTTGAGACCAGGTGAATAGTCACTATGAGTGTGGAGATAAGCACAGCACACAGACATTTCAGGAATGAAAGGAACGACGAAATGGTGTGAAAATGGGTTGGAACCCATCAGTGATCGCATATTCATTGATGAGGTTTTGCTTGAGAGAGAAAATGGTGGCTCCTTTCTGTGTTATCTCCTAGTTTCTTCAATGCTTATGCCTTGTTCTTCTCAAGAGAGTGTTGTAACTGTCTGGTCTTCATATGTCCCTGTGCTCCTTTTAACAAAATAAAGAGTTCTTGTTTCTGAAGAATGATCACTAGTCCTGTCTAAACCTCTTATGTGAAAAAATGTACAGATATGTTTGCATCGATATATAAAGTTGGAAACAAATTACTCTTTAAGTGTGGTAATAATGGAAGGCACGGTTATGTCTAATATTTTCCCTGTTAATTATTTTCAGTTAAATAATAAAGTATTTTCCTTAACACATTTCACAACTAGCACTTGTTGGCAAAGCTAGGAGGCAAAAGAGAAATCAATGGGCATTGCCCATTTTCAGCTGCTGAGAGACTGAGAGAACGAGCAGCTGCATTTGAAGCTGAGATTGGCCAACAAGCAGCATTCTTCTTTCTTCTCTTGGCTACCTATCTTTCTGGGTAGAACTGGAGACCAGCTGCTGGGACCTAACCTTTTCCCTCCAAACTACTATCATGTATTTCTCCCTCTAGTGTGGACATAGTGGAGGAAAACTGGGTGTTCCCCCTTGTCTTTGCCACCATGGACTGTAACAGCTGCAAGGCAAAAGCAGTAAATCAGTG
>NW_012102865.1:3348464-3359295 GCF_000951045.1 Mandrillus leucophaeus
GCTTGGAATGGCTTGAAATCACAAAGGATCTGCAAGATGAACTGTAAGCTCCCCCTTGAGGCAAATATTAAAGTAATTTTTATATGTTTATTATTTCATTTACAAAATACGCTGTGCTAACAATGGAGCGAGACCTGCTTATTTTGCTAAAGGATGCACCGAAACTTCAAGCAAATGAAATGGACAACGCAGATAAAGTTATCAACACATCAGGAGTATGTGTGTTAGAAGCAATTCTTTGTATTTCTTTCACCTTTCGTAAGCTGTAATCTAATCAATGTAATGTATATTGTATTGAAATTTACAGTGTGCAAAAGTATTTTACCTTTGCATAAGTGTTTGATAAAAATCAACTGTTCTAATATTTATTTTTATGGCATCTCATTTTTCAATACATGCTGTTTTGATTAAAGAAACATTACTGTTGTCAACTGAATTCACACACAGACACACAAATGTAGTGCTATAGAAAAAGCTTGTTTTCTAGAAATAACTCATCTTTCAGTTTCTCTGCTTTTGGTCAATGTCTAGGAAACCTCTTCAGAAATAAGAAGCTATTTCAGTAAGTGTGATATAAACCTCCTCAAACATTTTACTTAGAGGCAAGGATTGTCTAATTTCAATTGTGCAAGACATGTGCCTTATAATTATTTTTAGTTTAAAATTCAACAGATTTTTTAATAATGTAACTTTGTTAATAGGTGCATAAACAGTAATGCAGTCAATCTGAACAAAAGTAGTGGCATACACAATATAAATCATATGTCTTCACACGTTGCCTATATAATGAGAAGCAGCTCTCTGAGGGTTCTGAAATCAATGTGGTCCCTCTCTTGCCCACTAAACAAAGATGGTTGTTTGGGGTTTGGGATTGACACTGGAGACAGATATTTGCAAAGTTTGTCTATGGTTTCCCTAGCTGTATTTAGCCTCTAACTATATTAGTATACAAAGAGGTCTTGTGGTTGAGACCAGGTGAATAGTCACTATGAGTGTGGAGATAAGCACAGCACACAGACATTTCAGGAATGAAAGGAACGACGAAATGGTGTGAAAATGGGTTGGAACCCATCAGTGATCGCATATTCGTTGATGAGGTTTTGCTTGAGAGAGAAAATGGTGGCTCCTTTCTGTGTTATCTCCTAGTTTCTTCAATGCTTATGCCTTGTTCTTCTCAAGAGAGTGTTGTAACTGTCTGGTCTTCATATGTCCCTGTGCTCCTTTTAACAAAATAAAGAGTTCTTGTTTCTGAAGAATGATCACTAGTCCTGTCTAAACCTCTTATGTGAAAAAATGTACAGATATGTTTGCATCGATATATAAAGTTGGAAACAAATTACTCTTTAAGTGTGGTAATAATGGAAGGCACGGTTATGTCTAATATTTTCCCTGTTAATTATTTTCAGTTAAATAATAAAGTATTTTCCTTAACACATTTCACAACTAGCACTTGTTGGCAAAGCTAGGAGGCAAAAGAGAAATCAATGGGCATTGCCCATTTTCAGCTGCTGAGAGACTGAGAGAACGAGCAGCTGCATTTGAAGCTGAGATTGGCCAACATGCAGCATTCTTCTTTCTTCTCTTGGCTACCTATCTTTCTGGGTAGAACTGGAGACCAGCTGCTGGGACCTAACCTTTTCCCTCCAAACTACTATCATGTATTTCTCCCTCTAGTGTGGACATAGTGGAGGAAAACTGGGTGTTCCCCCTTGTCTTTGCCACCATGGACTGTAACAGCTGCAAGGCAAAAGCAGTAAATCAGTGGGGAAATGCCTTGCTTTTGCCTTTGATCTTTATCTAGGTCTGAGTAACTCTTCTGGTATCAACAACTAAACCTATAAGCTACTGGAGGTGGAAAATGGACTTCTATTTTATTAGAAAATGGTAGTAATCCTACCTTAACAGTTTCCTAAAATTTTAGCTAACCTTAGGAAAATGAAAAGAAATACATGGTGTATCTGTTGCATTAGTATTTTTAGAATATGTTTTTGCTGTATGTTTTGAAATGCATATGAGATATGGAACAATCTTCTAGTACTAAAAACAAATACCCTGCTGGTCAGTCTATCTTTCCCAACTGTTAGAATCAGACCATTGGAAAGGTATTAAAAAGAATCGTGTGTTCAGTGGTGATATGATCTGGCAGTTTCCCCACTCACATCTCACCTTGAATTGTAATAATCCTCATGTGTCAAGGGTGGGGCCAGGTGGAGATGATTTAATCATGGGGGCAGTTTCCCCCACACTGTTCTCATGGTAGTGAATAAGGTTCGAGAGATCTGATGGTTTTATACTTGGAAGTTCTCCTGCATATGCTCTCTTGCCTGTCTCCATGTAAGATGTGCCTTTGCTCCTCCTTTGCCTTCCACCATGATTGTGAGGGCTCTCCAGCTGTGTGGAACTGTGAGTTCATTAAATATCTTTCCTTTACAAATTACCCAGTTTTGGGTATGTCTTTATTAGCAGCATGAAAATGGATTAAAACAAGTGGCTCCTGATTTTGGTCCAAAGAATGAATTCTACAATTTCTTAACAGGAATTTGCAGTCATCCATCATTTGGCCACACCTTCTTCATATAACATTTTTTTCCTTTTATCTGACTGTTTCCCAGAGAGAGAGTCTTTTGGTATGACAACACATGATTCTCTACTGACCCCTCTCCCTTAACTGACTCCCACCTGCCCAGTGGATCCCCAATATCCTCTTCAATGCCTCTGTAATAATTATTCTTTCCAGGTGTAGTTCAAGTCTCCTTTCTTCCATAAGGCCAAGTCATACAGATTGGTCCCTTCTTTGAACTCCTTTTAACCTTACTCTCTCTTTATTAAATTGTCCCATGCAAGAATGTGTGTGTGTGGGTGGGTATGTGTGTATGTGTTTTGTATTAACTATGATTTTTTTTCTCCCCAAATACATCAAAAGATTCTGTGTGGTGAGCTAAGTTGAAGTCTGAACTTATTCTGGAAATGATCCAAGAGATTAAATAAGTGAAGCAAATTCATTTATTCCACATATTTGACCTTCTCATGGGTGATTCAGCTGTGTCTAAATAAGTTTTTCACATATTAGAAATATCCACTGTAACACATAAACAAAGACCAGGATTTGTAATAGGTGCATTTCTTTGGTATGTCTGATTATTTTTTTGAGACTTAAAAATACTAGCATGAAATAGACAGTATACATAATCCAGGTAAAATTCATCTAATAAACAATGACCGTATCAGTTAATTTATATTTTATTTAATTAACTTATTTAAGAGGAATGTAAAATCAATTTAGTCCAGGCCTGTGACATAAGCTCACAGTAAATAGTTTCTATTAGTGGGGAAAATACTAAGGTTATGCATATGTTGAAATAAGAATGAATTTTGATAGAAAAGACAGAGAAACGATTGAGATTCTGCTAATAGCAAGCTAAACTGGAACTAGAAAATTTACGGCAGTTTATTTCCAACAGTGACACACTTTGGGTAAAACAATTTATTTTCCTTCTTTTTTTAATTCTGCTCAAATTTCTTAAGTGTATGGTATATGCTTTAAAAGAACATCCCTTTAAATAACAGTAAATAATAAAAATAATCATTAATTTTAACAAATGAGATCTGCGAAGAAATACCTGTTCACAATGAAACAAAAAATGTATTTAATGGTATTTTAAAGTTACTCTGTATTGCTAATTTTATTATATTTAAAATTTTGTTTCCCTGGCCCCGTAGCATTTCATTGGCATAGGTAAGAATACAAACTTTGGGTAACTCATTAAAATTTTTGTACTAAACAATTTCCATGCTTTCTAGAGTAGAATGGGAAAATAATCTGACTTTCATGTGTGGTTTGAGAAATGTTCTAATGTAGAAAACTTTGTATCCATTCGGTAAACCTTGGGACCCTGGCATACACTCCCGGGCGATTAGGCAGGGCACACTTGTATCCAAATGAGGTCACACCAGCAAGGAACCACCTGTTGTTTTCTTGGCACATTAACGGTCCTCCTGAATCCCCCTAAAGAGTGAATTGCAAAACAAAATTGTAGATATGCCATCAATCAAAATTGTAGATCATCAATATGATCGAAACATATAAAGTTATTTGTATCAAATAAATTTAAAAATGCGATTTAATCGCAAGTCATCTGTGTGTATTCTCACTTTCACTCTAAGTCAGGAAGGAGAATCTCAGTAAGGAGACAGAGACACTGCAACAACTAAGACACCACTTACAATTTTTCCGGTGCAGCTTTTCAGTAAAAGTTTCACCACTTTAATTAGGCATTTTGGTGGATACTAAGAATTTCTTTAAAGCACAACTATGACAAGCATCCCAAACAAAACATTTATTAAAATCCAATCATTTTATTTAAGGAGATCTGCTGTAAGTGTCACAAAGGACACTGCGGAAAAGACAAATTATTTCACAATATACTCTTCGGAAAAATTAGGAACTCACTTACACAGCAGATTTTAGTTCTCTTGGGTGACATTACCTTTTTGGGGCTCAACAAACACCATCCGATTTGAAAAACTTTCAACTGAAATAAGGAAGTCTGTGATATAATTTTCAGTGATAGTTACTCATGTTTTCATCTGAGATTTCAAACTAAGAAATGTTGTTAATTTTTATGAATATTAATTACAGCAGATCCTAGTAAATTACATAGATTTTATTTGCATACGATTCCTGTGTAATGCAGTGATAATACAAACATATAATATCATTATTTAATGACATGAAATTGACAAGTATGTTTCCTGTATTAATTGGGCAAATCTTTTTAATTAATTCTTTTTATATTTATGAAGACATTTAAAGTTGTATGTGTTTTGAAATCATTGGTATAACAGAATATTTCAATCCCAGCTTGATGCTAGAAATTATCCTAAGAGGCTTTTTGTCTGATTCTTTATCATCTTTGGGCCCTGTATTTGAAGAAAAAACTGTAGTCTATCAAAGCACCTTTTTTCCCCCTCCGTACACAGGAACCTAAATTGCACTGGCGACCATAGGTTACCAACATTCTAGTGTAACAAATGTGTTCAAGCTGTTTGAAAGCAGGGACTGTGATTTCTAGTTCTGCCTCCCAAGCCCTTAATCTGTAATATAGGTTCTGAAGTATTTATGGAACAGTATATATCCAAGGATCAAAATACATTTTATGTGACTCGGAAATTATTAAAAATCAACTTCAGCTGTTTGGATATTTTTAAAAGGAGTCGTTTGTTTGTTCACATATCTTCTAAAATAATGTAATTTTTTGATAGACAAGAGGATCCAGACAGAACCGGAGTTTTAACTTACCCAGAACATACTGGGCCAGTTGCAGTTACTCAAGGATCCTACCGCAGACTTGTTGCCTATCGGCTGGGCGGTGTATCTGGTTCAGAGGCCTCGGTCTGTTTCCATTCCTTCCTGTCATCTAACTACACCACATCAGTTTAGTTATGTAACTTCTCCTCAACTTAATTTTCTTTTCTTTTGTTTTTAAAAATTTTCCTTTAAGTTCTGGGATACATGTCCAGAACATGCAGGTTTGTTACATGGGTACACATGTGCCATGGTGGTTTGCTGAACCTATTGACCCGCCCTCTAAGTTCCTTTCCCTTTGCTCCCCCAGTCCCCAACAGGCCTTGGTGTGTGTTGTTCCCTGTCCTGTGTCCATGTGTTCTCATTATTCAACTCCCACTCATGAGTGAGAACATGCAGTGTTTGGTTTTCTGTTCCCGTGTTAGTGTGCTGAGAATGGTGGCTTCCAGCTTCATCCATGTCCCTGCAAATGACATGATCTCGTTCCCTTTTATGGCTGCATAGTATCCCATGGTGTACATGTGCCACATTTTCTTTATCCATTCTATCATTGATGGGCATTTGGGTTGGTTCCAAGTCTTTGCTACTGTAAATAGTGCTGCAGTAAACAAACATGTGCATATGTCTTTACAGTACAATGATTTATATTCCCTTGGGTATATACACAGTAATGGGATTGCTGGGTCAAATGGTATTTCTGGTTCTAGATCCTTGAGGAATCGCCACACTGTCTTCCACAATGGTTGAACTAATTTACACTCCCACCAACAGTGTAAAAGTGTTCCTAGTTCTTCACAACCTTGCCAACATCTATTGTTTCTTGACTTTTTCATAATAGCCATTCTGACTGGCATGAGATGGTATCTCATCGTACTTTTGATTTGCATTTCTCTAATGATCAGTAATGTTGAGGGTTTTTTTTTCCCCATATGTTTGTTGCCTTTCCTTAATTTTCTGATTTGTTCAGTGAAGGTATTAATATTTCATTATTGCACTGTCTCGGAGATATAATGAGTACTTCAAAAATATGCATGGGGCCAGGCACAGTGGCTCACACCTGTGATCTCAGCACTTTGGGAGGCCGAGACGGGTGGATCACCTGAGGTCAGGAGTTCAAGATCAGCCTGGCCAACATGGTGAAACTCAGTCTATACTAAAAATACAAAAAATTAGCTAGGTGTGGTGATGGGTGCCTGTAATCCCAGGTACTCGGGAGGCTGAGGCAGGCGGAGGTTGCAGTGAACAGAGATCGTGCCACTGCACTCCAGCCTGGGCAATAAGAGCAAAACTCTGACCCAAAAATAAATACATAAATACATAAATATTTTTTAAAATATGCATTAATTTACAGAACATAAAGTATTAACCTTAAATTTATGTTTCTAGTGAGATGCTATATTTATAAGTAAAAATAAAAATGAGTACCTTCTTTGAGTGTCTGAGTGCAAGGTGACCCTCTTTGTTCAGAACAATACTTCTCATACTTTAGTGTGCATCAGAATCTCCTGGGAGATATGACAAACACACACAGCTGGCCCCACTCTCATAGTTTCTGATTCAGCAGATATGTGATGGGACCTAAGAATTTGCATTTCTAGCAGATTCTCAGGTGGTGCTGCTGGACTGGAGGCCACGCATTGAAAGCCATTAGTATAGAATATGGCTTGGAATGGCAGGTAGAGTGTCCTTCACTGAATTTTATGTGGAGAAGATATTCTCCAGCCATTGATGTTGCATATCCAAACTACTACCACTAAAAGGCAAGCCTTTGGTAAGTCAGAAGATACGCCTGGTGTGGATGACTAATAAGGCACATTCTTTGCCATCGTAAGGCTAAAAAAATGATGCTTCGAAGAACTTATTCAAATAATGTATTTGAACAGTAATAACGTGTTCACAATTTTAAAGAATGCATTTTTGTTTAATCAGTTAATCCTGTTATAAAACATAGTATTAAAGTTGAACAAAGAAAATCATGTGACAATCGAGCATATTAATTACTCAATTATGATGACATTTTATTATACAAGGTATTACCTTATGTAGGACATTTCTTACTTGCCAATGGATAACATGCTTAGACTGTGTAGAATCCGAGCTAACTATAAGATTTCAGAGACCTGGCATGAGTTAATGACTTAATGTAACCCTAAAATCAATAGCATCAGCTGTCATATTTTCTGCCTAGTGCATGAGGTGTCTGCCACACAATCCCCATTAGCTGTAATTGAAGTTGTCCAGCTGATTTCCCTCCTGCACAAGAATTCTATAGATCTCCTTCTAAGTGGCAATATATCTTACCCTTAGCACACTTTTCATTTTAAAAAAGACGTATAAGACCCGGAGACAAATTTTAAACAAGAAAAAACCATCCTATTTGTCTTGAATTTGCAAGCATTTATCAAAGCAGAATAAATGTCAAACAAAGCTGGAAATTTAACACACCTGAAGACATTGATTTAACGAGAGGACTTAGACACAGATGATCTGAATAAGCATCAATTTATATGGCTTGTCGTGTGTTGGTAGTATGACATATATGTGTTAATATATAAAATAAGTTGCTATACTTTAACACGGTGAAACAATTTTCCCATGACATAAACTGCTATTTCTTCATTTAGAAATTATTCATTTGGTCGGTAATGCTAGCAGGTTTAATCTAATCCAGCAGACATTAAAGCATTGATATGTTATTAATTTTCAAATATAGAAAATATGCCAGAAGATTTATTTGCTAAGTTTCATAATAAAAACTGTTAACATTTTTGAGTAATTCCTTGATGCCTTACATGGATTATCTCATTTAAACCTCTCCATAAACCCTAAGTGACTTGCCCAAAGTCTCACCAATAAGTGTTACGGCCAGGATCCAACAAGAATAGTCTGAACGTAGAATCCATGCTCTTCATGACTACCCCATGCTGTACCTAAAAATCAATTACAATTCTAAAATCTAGCAGAACTTCCCTTTTTATTTATTGTGTGTACTTGGGTTTCATGGAGCTAACAGACAGGAACATTATTTTTAGGTGGCGAGATGTTTCAGTGAAGGTAGTATGTGGGTAAGAGTTTTTTTTCTAATGACCACATAGGTCAAGAGCTATTGACACTTCAAATTTATTGCAATACTGACATTAGCACTACAGCAAGGTCAAGTTACTACATTTCTAATATAAAGCGTAAATGATAATATCAAAACCGGAGCCAGGGTTATGCCAGTCTATTAAGTTATTTACTTCCCCTTTGGTTAGCTGTAAACTGACTCTAACTAGGCTATGCAGGTTTTCATCAAGAAATTACTTCAGGTTACTGCACTCCTGGATGATATTCTAAACTCAGGGTTGAAATTTAGAGGCCCGTAGACTAAACCAGCCCTCAGGCCCTGTTTTTGCTTGTTTGTTTTAAGTTTGCAGGGGGTTTAAAATAATTGGAAATCTGAAAAGAAATGCTTTTAGATAAGGTACATACTTTCTGGTTCAACCCAGGTCCTCCGCTCATTTTAGCTGGCTGCCTCACACATTCAAGTATTATGTCTAGTCTCCAAAGGCATCTGATTTGTAACCTATTTTCTTAAAAAATTATTTTTGTTTCCAATGCTCAGGTCTACCCAACAGGATTATGCAAATAGGCAAAAAGTAACAGTTTTGTAAAAGAAGAGAAATAAAAGAACCCTGATTATTTCTTTACCCCCAAATTATTGTTAAGCAATGAAATAACTATAACACCAGTGCTTTCTGAAAAGGTACAGTGAGGAGTTTTACATCTTTACCTGACAAGAATCTATTCCGCCTTCTTCATAGCCTGCACATATCATATTTTCAGTAATGTTATATTCTGGCATCTGCTGTTGGCATTTCTCGTTTGATAGAAGAGGAACATCAGCTTCTTGCAGTATGTTTGCAGTACTACCTGCTCAAAATGGAGAATGCAGCCAGCCAGTCAGACGTGATCAACATGCATCCTTGAATGAACTACCATCAGTCTTATTTATTCCAACATTTCACTCTCATTATCAAGTACTGTGTGTATATATAATGGAACTAAATACTAAACCTTGCACACTAAAGCACATAATAAAGCCCATCTGTGGATTTTGCCAAATGGATAACAGGAAAGCTCTTCTTTCTTACCAAAGGGCTAGTAGGAGCGACGGATTAGACTAGATGGTCTTTGGGCATCTTCAGTGATTTTAAACAGTTACAGGATTGCTCATGGGGGAAAATGATCACCAACACAAACTGTTTCATTCAGGGAAATTAGCAACGGCTCAGAAATCCAGAAGTGCTTTTCATTTGGCACCTGAGGAGGTGCTCGCTTCCGTATAATAGCACTCAGCTTCTTTGTGGCGCTGTGTGAGTGAGCAGGTGCACATTGAGCAGAGGACAAAGCTCAGATGAACTATGCCCTGGTCTAGGGGCAATCAGCTTGTCATCCATACCCAGGTGAAGAGAAAGGAGGCATTTAAAAAAAATAAAGCCGAGCGTACTTGCCTGCTTTTTACAAAGTGATTCATCCACTAGAAGTACGAATCTCTGTTTGCTGAAATACTAATCCCAAGAGAGATATGAAACAAGCAGGTGTCTAGTGCCTCAGAAAAGGTAGATGATAAGCACTTTCTAATAATTAGCATTTCTATTTGGTTCCTCAAGAGAGGCAGAACGTTGAAGAGAAGTTAGTACATTTGACAGCCATTGATGCTGCAAAAATTTATGTGACCTCATTTCCAGCTAAATTTAATTCATGCAATAAATGAAGGGCGCAAAAGAAGAGTGTTTGTGCACACGTGCGTGTGTGTGTGTAATTTAGATGCAAAACAGATACATATGACTCAGTAGTGCATTGGTAAATGTTTATCAATTGTCTCTCCAGAAAAATGAAAGCCCCATAGGTCTTCTTCTCATTTTAGTGGTGTAAACACTTCCACAATGACCAATTTCAAGGTACCAGCATGACAGTGAACATGGAATAAGCATTACTGGATAACTTTTCAAGTGTGACAATGGACTATAAGTTAAGAAAATGAATTGGGGAGATTAAAATGGAGGAGAAAATTTGGCATCTCACTGTTATCCATTCTACGAGGATCAAGGATGGCTTGGCAGACTTTAATTTTGTAATAAAAACCAAGGCCACTTCTGCTGCTTGTCAATGAAGGTTAAAATTTGTTTGGTAGATGATAAAACTGTTTCATAAAGGAACATTTGAGCAGTGTCTGTTTATTGATTGCCTTGATTTAACCAACTAATATCACCTCATTTCTTCATAGTGAACAATATGTTCATGGTTTTCCTAGCTAATTAATTAATATAATATACTCAAAAGATTGAAAACTGGGATTTTTTTTTTTCTTTTTTTTGAGATGAAGCCTCGCTCTTGTCTCCCAGGCTGGAGCGCAATGGCGCAATCTCGGCTCACTGCAACCCCTGCCTCCTGGGTTCAGGTGATTCTCCTGCCTCAGCCTCCCGAGTAGCTGGGATTACAGGTGCGTACCGCCACGCCTGGCTAATTTTTTTTTTTTTTTTT
>NW_012102865.1:3360640-3363211 GCF_000951045.1 Mandrillus leucophaeus
CCAAGTGATCTCATTGTTCAGTTCCCACCTGTGAGTGAGAACATGCGGTGTTTGGTGTTCTGTTCTTGCGATAGTTTGCTGAGAATGGATTTCTGTGTTTGGAAAACATGCAGTTAATGCTGGGGGTGAATGGTATATCAACTGATGGATACAATGTAAGATTCATGTCCAACCTGAGTCCTCTTGTCAGTAAGCAGAATTAGCATGTCCAAGTTAGAAGAGATTCCATTCTCATTTTAAGAAAATGTGAGTGTGATGCCTTCACATTATAAATAAAGACAGCTTTATTAGTGTGGAAAATGTGACAAGTAATAATTTGGATTTTGATGAGATTTTATCATGTGATTTACAAAAAAAATTTTTGTAACCCCAGTTTATATTCATTTTAATGAGTTTTTTTTTTTTTAACTTTATCAGAGTGTTTATAATACTGAAACTAGATATTGAGTTTGGGGGACACTTGAATTTCCCCTCAAAATAATATAGTTTTATAATATCCTTTATGCAATCTGAAGAAATTTTAAAAAACTCTACAAATATGTAGGCCAGGTGCGGTAGCTCACGACTATAATCCCAGCACTTTGGGAGGCCGACGCGGGTGGATCACGAGGTCAGGAGATCCACACGATCCTGGCTAACACAGTGAAACCCCATCTCTATTAAAAATACAAAAAAAAAAAAAAAAAAAAAAATTAGCCGGGCGTGGTGGCGGGCGCCTGTAGTCCCAGCTACACGGGAGGCTGAGGCAGGAGAATGGCGTGAACCTGGGAGGCGGAGCTTACAGTGAGCCGAGATCGCCCCACTGCACTCCAGCCTGGGCTACACTGGGTGACTCTGTCTCAAAAACAAACAAACAAACAAAACTCTACAAATATACAAACTCTACAAGTATTCCTTTGAAAACTCTACAGATATACAACTCTAAATATACATGAATATGCTTGACAGTACTTTTAGGAGATATTGAAAAATTGTGATATAAGATTTGCAAAGATGTTGAAAGTATTCACACTATAATATCCTGTTTTTAAGGGTTTTTTTTTTTTTTTTTTGAGTCTGATAATTTACCTTGATATACAACTCTCCCCCAACCAGCAATAGAACAATTTCTTCCTGCAGGAAAAACTTGATTTTCTTCTGGTAAACAAATAGGTTGTATGTAATCTGGAAAAACAAGCAAACAGCAAAACAAACAAACAAAGAAAAAGAAAGAACAGATTTACAAGCATTTCTAACAAGTTTTAAAAATCAATAATTTTCAACATTTAATCTAAAAAACATGTACTTTTGTTTTATCCTACCTGTATAAATTTTAGACATCGGTCTTAGGGGAAATAGGCATTTCAGAGGAGCACTTACTTTGACAATAGATCAGCTACCACTGGTGGCCTTTTTGGGTCTTTTACAAGTCTCCTTATTACTCTTTTTTTTTTTTTTTTTTTTTTGAGACGGAGTCTCGCTCTGTCGCCCAGGCTGGAGTGCAGTGGCGCAATCTCGGCTCCTGTCTCTTATACACATCTAGATGTGTATAAGAGACAGGTCTTGAACTCCTGACCTCAGGTGATCCACTTGCCTCGGCATCCCAAAGTGCTGGGCTTACAGGTGTGAGCCATCGCGCCCGGCTGGGAAACTGGAATGTTATGAAATTAAGTAGACGGAAATCATAAAGCAAAGTTCATAAAATATGTGAAAGTTACCATCAGTCAAGAAAGATTTAAACATAATCTAGCTGTTTATGCCTAAATGAAATTAATCTCAGATACAGTTTATTTCCTGGCTCCATACCACTCTTAGAGACTTTCTTAAGTCAATCAGACATGTATCTTTATTAACAATAAGTAAACATAAGCCACATTTACTCAGCTTTTAAAAAAAATCCAAAAGACAAACAAAAAAATTTCCTATGAAATAAAGAGTTTCAAATTTTGTTATTGGTTAATTTGTTTTTGAAGAGCCTATATTGTGGTCATAAAATGTCTTTTAGCTTGAAGTCTAAAAAGAGAGAATATCTATCTAGGAATCATTTTTACTGTTAAAATTTCAAGTTTATTAAATCATAATATTTTTCAAGAAGGAGAAATATATGAATATACAGTCTTTGACTTCAGTATACTTGATGGACAGCAGACATGAGGCCTTTTTGGTAACACAGTGTCATTGCTGTGAAGAACTTTTGCAAGAATTATCAGAAGAGCATTTGACTTAGAACTTTTGTGCTTTCTCTTATAATAGG
The DNA here is from genome assembly GCF_000951045.1 of Mandrillus leucophaeus. Taxonomy (NCBI): domain Eukaryota; kingdom Metazoa; phylum Chordata; class Mammalia; order Primates; family Cercopithecidae; genus Mandrillus; species Mandrillus leucophaeus. Next base: position 3,362,874 of record NW_012102865.1, read on the forward strand.
TGAGGACATTTTAAATGTGAGTACTTTGATTTTGAGACCCTCTATCTTTCCACAAGATTTTCTGCATTTTCATCTTAAATACATTTAGGACTTTTAAACATCATGGCTATAATTTGTTGTGACTGCAGGGATCAGGTCCTTTTATCAGACTATAGTACGTTTTCTGATGCTTTATTATTTCTGAATGGTTAAAACTCCGTCCCAGATAGGGCATTCCTATTAGAAATTCCACAGCCAATGAGCCTTGTGGTTACATTTAGAGGGTATGAAGTACGAGAATACTTTTCAAAAAAAAGTATGATTATTTTTATTTATTTATTTATTTATTTATTTATTAT
>NW_012102865.1:3364844-3431557 GCF_000951045.1 Mandrillus leucophaeus
GACTACAGGCGCCGCCACCACGCCCGGCTAATTTTTTGTGTTTTTAGTAGAGACGGGATTTCACTGTGTTAGTCAGGATGGTCTTGATCTCCTGCCTTGTGATCCGCCTGTCTCGGCCTCCCAAGTGCTGGGATTACAGGCGTGAGCCACCACGCCTGGCCCTCATTACTCTTTTATAGTGTAAAAAATGTCTTAGTTCTGGAGGTAATCATTTATATTTTATTTTTAAATAAAATTATGGTGCTCAATAGAGAGTGGTGCCAGTTCTCTGAAAATTATGGTAAGGATGATTTTCAGCATCAATTAATAGAAACTTGGGCAAATGTTCTGAGGCTTTTTATTTTCCCCAATTATCACCATGTTAAAAAAGCTTTTAGGAGATTGTTTTACAGGGCAATTATGGAAGTATTGACATTGGTCACCGACTTTTAAAGCCCTTCTTGCATCAATTTACAAACCAACTGGCACTCTTAAGCACCCACTGCCTGTAAGACCTAGGGCAGACACAAAAATGAGTAAGACACAGTGCTTATCCTTAAGGACAGGGATAGACAACTAACTGTAGCAATATTCTGCTTTCGATCAGTGCTGTAACGCATGTATAGATAAAACCCCATGAAAACACCGAAATGGCAGCACTTTCTCCTAACCAGGCACTGAAAAAGATTTAGGAATAAAAGTCTGAATTGAGCAGAGCCCTTCATGATAAAGTTCACTTTATCAAGGGATTTCTTGCACATTTTCCAAGCATTTGGAGGAAGTCCTTCATTTGCCACTCAGATAATATTACCGAATTTCCATTAAAAATTTCATTCTGCTCACGCCTGTAATCCCAGCACTTTGGGAGGCCGAGGCGGCCGGATCACGAGGTCAGGAGATCGAGACCATCCTGGCTAACATGGCGAAACCCCGTCTCTACTAAAAATACAAAAAATTAGCCGGGCTTGGTGGCGGCGCCTGGAGTCCCAGCTACTAGGGAGGCTGAGGCAGGAGAACGGCGGGAACCCGGGAGGCAGAGCTTGCAGTGAGCCCAGATCGCGCCACTGCACTCCAGTCTGGGCAACAGAGCGAGACTCCACCTCAAAAAAAAAAAAAGTTCATCCTATGAAGGCCGGGCGCGGTGGCTCACGCCTGTAATCCCAGGACTTTGGGTGGCCAAGGCGGGCAGATCACGAGGTCAAGAGATCGAGATCATCCTGGCCAACATGGTGAAACCCCCTCTCTACTAAAAATACAAGAAAAAAAATTAGCTGGGCATTGTGGCATGCACCTGTAGTCCCATCTACTTGGGAGGCTGAGAAAGGAGAATCTCTTGAACCCGGGAGTCAGAGGTTGCAGTGAGCCAAGATCATGCCACTGCACTCCAACCTGGGCAACAGAGCGAGATTCCGTCTCAAAAAACAAAACAAAACAAAAAACCAAACTTCATCCTATGAATAACTTAATTCTTATTCACTTTCCCCACAGAACATATGTTCGTCTCTCAGATTATGTCTTACTCTGGCCTTTTTGGTAGATGAAACTGCCTTTCTTTTACATGAAAAATAGAGAGGGCGTGCATAATAACAGCAACTATTTATCTGAGCTTCTCCTTTGAGTTTACTGTTATACAGGACTCAGAGAGTTTTATTCCACTGGTTCTTTCCAGAAAGTTGGATTTAAACATCCTGATGAAAGAAATGTAATATATTTCTCTCTACTCCCTAATCCCATTTAAGTTCTAATGATTTATGTAACAAATTATCTAGCTTTTATGAATTAACGCATTGACATTGATAATATTTCAAATCTAATTTAGAATTAATTTTGGCAGATAAGATGACTAAGAGTGATTTTTTTTTTTTTACCTGTGTAATTCACTTTAAATTCCAGATGCATCATGGCAATGTCGTTGTCCTTTCTTCGCCTATTGTAATGAGGGTTTATGACAATTTGATCTATCAATCGAGACACTGTTTGAGGAGAGTTCAGATTTGAAGTCATATGCAGGCCTAGGACTGCTGTCCACTTGGATGGCTCTAAATTTCTCCTGAAAATTGTAATGAAGAAATATGAAACACTCTCTATTCAAAGCAGTTACTTTCTAGAAGATCTTCATCATAGACATTTCAGAATATTTTCATATCCTGAAATGTTCTTCAATTTCTCTAAAGAATCATCCTTTAAAAATAATTCTTAAGTCTTTATTTTTCTGATAACATAAAGAAAGTCCTAATTAGTGCTAATCTCTTTCTTTCACTTCTCTTAAGTCATATGCTGAGCTCTAGTTTTAGATTGTGGTTCTCAACTATGGTTGTACATTCAATCTCCTGGGTGCTTTTAAATAATGCTGACACCTACTTCCCCTCCTCCCCCAATTCTAATGTAATGGGTCTGGAATAGACCACCAGACAATTTAAAAAATACTTTTAAAATTAAATCTCTAAATTTGTGCTAATATATGTAATATATAGGTTGGAGAATCTCTGCCTTAGGTCACATTTCACTGTGGCAATTATGTCCCTGTTCAGGGCTTTTTCAGACAACTGTAGCAACTGTAGTATAATGGAAGGAAGTTCAGATGCATTTTCCCATGTAGAGAGTCATTGAATTCACATATAGTTAAGGTAAACAGTATGTCTTATTATGATTTTTATAATCTAACATATAAACTTGAATAATCTCCATATACAATGCTGGCCATCTATAATAACTGGTAAAGGATAACACTTGTGTTGTAGAACAGATTAAGTTGGGTACTGTATTATAATTTGAAAATGTGCAAGGACTTTTAAATGTGCTATTGGCCTGCGATTTCTTCACACAAAGGAATTATCAGCTGGAATTAAGCCAGTTAAGCCATATTCACAATGAAGGTAAAATTCAATGATTGCAATCCTAGGCAGAGCTATTGATTCAATTCTTAACAGTCACAAATGCCTCGTTTAATGTGGTATTTAAATATTAAAGTCCAAGTCACTTACAGATATATAAAGGGCATGAAGTTACTTACATCGATCTATCACTTTGTTTTATTTACCAAATTATTATGTTTGGTCAGGTTGCAGTCATCAGTAAAGCCAGTGAGCGTCTGAGCATTCAGTAAGCGTCCACAGACAACCACATTGTATTAAAACTTGAAGAAATATACCTGAGTGCTCTGCAGCAACAAAATACTACTTGCTGCCAAGTGCAATACCAAGAACTTTTGTACCTCTTCATTGAATCCTTATCAGAATTTTACAATCAGAACAAACTAGGCCCTGATTATCTAAATGGTAGGAGGTGACTTTCATTGGAGCTGTCTGACTTTAGAGCCTGCACTTACACCAGTGACTGGGGTGCCTCATACAGCTCTGAGTGGGGTGCTGTGGGAGGGATTGAGCATTAGAAGGAAGGACTGGAGATGTGGTGGGCAAGAGGGAGAGAGAAGCTCTGCTGTTGGTTTCCCTGGGCCCAGGTAGGGGAAGTTGTCTCTGCTCCTCGTGGTTGGTGGCAGCTCCTTAAGTGGCTTAGAGACTGGGCCAGGAGGTCATTAGGGTGCTGTAGAGTCTTGACAAGAGGTCTTCTTGCTTTCTCTTCTCCAGGTCAGAGGAATCTGTACTTCAGCCATGCTCGGCATCTTGATAATTTCAGACATACTGACCGCACCCCACTTGCACCGTACCCTGGGATTCCCGTGTCTACCCTAGCCTATGCGGGGAGAGTGAACAGAGCCAAATCTCTTCCCTAGTGTTCTATTTCTGAACTTCTTTCTCTATCACAGGTTCAGTATATTTCCTAAGTCTCAACTGGTCAGTTTTCACTTGAGTAGCCTGCCGATTAAGACTGACAGGTAACAAGCAGTTATTTTAAAAATTGTATGATTTTTTTTTACTCAACATTTACCTCACACATTTACTCAATATTTACAAAAAATTAATCTTACAATTAGTATACCATATGTTTCCTATTTGGTATTTTATTAAATTTATTTATACATCATATTTTCTGTTATATTCATATAACCAATGTATTAATATTTATAATTTATAGTGCATGTATATAAATTATCTATATAAATATTAGCTATATTAATGAAATAACTATTAATATTTTCTCACAGTATATGAGATCATTATATATAAGTTGGAGTTAACAGAGTACATGTCATTATTCAAAATTATAAAATTGTCTCCTCAGATGTTTTCTACATCTTTTATCTTCAGAATTTTTCATATAGAAGTTCAGAGAGGTGTATCCAGTTTATTTGCTATAGATTTAAATAAATGTTAAATTAAGGTATTTCAGAGAGACAGCATCTAAACTCCCAAATTCTTATCTTTTGCAAATGCTGTACTCTGAGAACTAACCAACATAATTACTGATATGAGAGAGCTTTTAGGTAACACCGTTTAGTAATCAACACTTCCTTTCATTATTTTAAGGACTTGAGTAGAAAACCAATATATGAACCAGGAACTGTGCAGATTAAACATACACGCTTCAAGCTACTCATCTAATTTAATACAATTTACAACAATATTAATCTGACACATTCTTGATAATTTCCAAAACTTTTTATTGTGCCACATAGAAAATAGTCCCCTTTCATGTTTTTGTTACTTCAGTATCTATGAGCAGCACCATGGATAGGAAAAATTCCGCTACTGTGTATCATTTACATCTTTCTCTCAAAGAGAAAGGTTGCTCCACAAATCTTTCTGTCATGCACTTAACTTCCCCACCACAAAACCAACACTAGCACAAGCACCACTAGTACTACTCCATCTGGCAGTAATTTTAGAGCTTTTCCTCGATGGAAAACGACTAGAGAATACCGAACTTACAGCCCATAGTTCTTAAGTTCTGTGAGCCACTTGAGGAAGTTTCTAAAACTTTAGATTTCTAGTTTCCATTTCCAGAAACTCTAATCTGGAAAGTTGGAGTGGCACTCAACAATCTGTACTTTATAATCACTGGTGGGATATTGAGCAATGCAGAAAACTTCCCAGCTTTTTTATATACCCAAATCTGAGGGGTGGTGGAAGACAGCCTGCAGAAAAATCATTTTCTTTTTTATATACCCGAATATGAGGGGTAGCAGAAGACAGCCTTCAGAAAAATCATTTAAGATGAAGAGATGGGACTTTTTATGTTTTTAAAATTTGGTCTCAAAGCATCTCCTTTCTAGTAAAGGAAGGAAGAGCTATAGGACAGAAGATACATGGGCATAGGCGAAGGTGAGAACCACCTAGAATTGGAAGTCCCCAATCCAGTAGAGGATAAAGACGGCAAAGATAGGGCATCTTTAGACAGAAGTTGGCTGAATTTACTTTGGGAGGCAGAGGCAGGTGGATCACCTGAGGTCAGGAGTTCAAGACCGGCCTGGCCAACATGGTGAAACCCCGTCTCTATTAAAAATACAAAAATTAGCCATGCCTGGTGGTGCACGCCTGAAATCCCAGCTACTTAGGAGGCTGGGGCAGGAGAATCGCTTGAATCCTGGAGGCAGAGGTTCCAGGGAGCCGAGATTGTGCCCTTGCACTCCTGCTTGGGTGACAAGAGCAAAACTCTGTCCAAAAAAAAAAAAGAAAAAAGAAAAAAAGAAGTTGGCTGAATTTTTGCTGCATTTCACCATCTGTCCTGCACAAGCAAGATATTTATCTCAGTAGCAAGAGAAAGAGAAGCACAGAAGGTTGGAGAGGGCAGAAAAACATACACACATACACTCGTGGTCTCTGTAACCCCAAAGATGCTTCTTTGAAAAAAGATGCTTTTTTCCCATTTCCTGTGACGCAGAAGCAGCACCAGATAAGATGAACCAGTGGTGTCCCAGATGTATGTGGGTATGTGCTGATGTGAAAATAACTTCACCACTCTAGGCATCAGGATATCCATTTGTAAGTGGGAATTTCAATGCAGTAGAAAGCTAATACGGTAAGACAACTATGATAGAGCATCACAACAGGCTGAAAGGAAAGGAAAATCTGTGAGAACCCAAAACTGTAAATTAAAACCTTTTTCCTGTTTTACTATTACTAAACGTGGCAAAACAGCAACCTCAACAAATTTGCACCATGCCAACACTGATGTTTACACCCAGCACAGCATTTTTGGTCTCTCTTTTTATTCTCCTCTGAATATAACGAGGATTCCTAGATGGCTAGCCAATTCTAATATTTGAGGCAACTGAACATTAGAATGCTTCTGATACATAGTGTTGATGCCAGAGAATAAGAAAGTTTTCAAGAATATCAGGCAATTCTGAAAGGACAAAGAAGCCAGATTAAATGAAATAACACTGGCCAAGTTTTAGCAAGGTGACTCTCATGTAATGATCATTATAATTACCCTAGTTAAAAGAAATGAGTTGTTTATGAAAGGCCATGTGTCTGCAATGAAACTCAACAGAGAAAAGTTAACAGGTGCGAAAGAAAGGTAGTTTTATTGTAAAAGGAGGGTAGACAACAAGGATGTGTTTAATTTTTCTTCCTTTTCGTGAGTAAGGAAAAGAGTTTCATATATGTGAATATTTTTATTTAATTTTAAGTAGAAATCTGTTTTTAAAATATGGGTATATGCTTATTTGTGTAAGTGTAAGAAACAGAAGTAAGTACAGGAAACAAGAAATAGGCCAAACACTCCTGAGCATAATTTTACTTCCTGAAACATAAGGAATCACCTTTGAACTCTTTTCTTCACTTGACTTCCAGCATTCACTATGCGCTTGTGATTTTCCTTTCATTTCTCTCTCTGTTCTTCCTCAGTCTTTTTTTTTTTTTTTCCTCCCAGGTCTTTTTTCTTCCATCTTAAACTCTAAATTTTAGAATATCCCAGGGGTCTGCCTTTGGCCTTCTCTTTTATATCTACAGTGGCCTCATATAATCTCATTGAAGTCATTATTTTAAATACCAACAATATACTGACAACTTCTAAATTTGTATTTTAATTCTTGACTTCTTCCATACCATCTAGATTTGTATGTCCATAGGTTGACATCATTGACTGATACCAACTTGGATGTCTAACAGGCAGCCCCAAGCTTGCTATATAAAAATCAGAACTCTTACTCTCTTTCCAATCTGGTTTCTTTCTGTTTTCCTCATCTCAGTAAATGATGTCAACACTCCATTCTCTTTTCCTTACTTCCTTACTCCATACATGTGATCATTAATAAATGCAGATGACCCTAACCATCAGAACTTACTAATGAGATCTAGCCACTTCCTCAGCTTCGTCAGCTATGGTCCTGACTGGTCTCCCTGATTTCACCTTTGCTCCTCCCAGCAGTCCCATCTTCACACATTAGCCTGATTAGATAATGTCACTCTTCGGTCCTCCAAATGGTCCCTTGTCCTATTTACCATAGCCTCCTGAGACCTCTCCAGGTCTCGATCCATAGTTCCAGCCTCATCACTGACACTCTGCCAATCCCTTTCTGGGCAACAGCAACAGGGCTTCTTGAGGTGTCTGGAATAAGTCTACCTCATGTCTACCCCAGAGCATCCCAGTTTGCTGTTACCTTCCAAGAAATTTGTGTAACATTCTCCTTCATTTCTTTAGATTTTCCTTCCATTTTCAAAATTGGTCTGCAAAGCTTTCTCCAACCACTGGATTGAAAACAACCTTCTTGCTCTTATCATACTTTCTGTTCAGACTACTCTTCTTTACTGCATGTATCATGGCTAAAGTATTTGTTTAAATGTTTTCAGCCTCAACCTGTCATATAAACCTTATCAGAGCAAAGATTTTGTTGGTCTGTATAACACTATCATCCCCCATCTTAGAAAAATACTTAGCACAGGGTAAATGCTCAGCACATGTCATCTGATCAAATGGATATACAAAAACAGTAAGCAATCCAAGAGCAGGAAGGGGTGAATATTACCAGTGGTTCCACATAACTGCCAGGTAAAGAGGCAGAGTTGTGTATCAATCCACATCATTTCACTCTCTGTTCTTCCTCAGTCTTTCCCTGCCCCACCCAGCTCTTTTTCCTTTTTAATATCTAGAGTCCGAAACTCTAAATATTAAAATATTCCTTATTTGTGTAACAAGCTATGCAAAATAACTAAGAAAAAGGAGGCTCAGCAATGTGATCCAAGATGATGAATTAATTATCAAAGTAGAGGTAACTTCAGAGATATGACAGAAACTTTCAGGAAATAAAATTTTTGAGTGCACCAATAATTACAATGAGATACCTGACGAATAGACACATGTTATTAAAATAGTGCTAATAGAATGGGGTGTCAAGGAAATGGATCACATGATATGGGTCAAGAGAGACCTACAGGAAACATAATTTTACAGGGAAACACAAGATTGGAAGTTGATAAAACTTCTAATAAAGACCCAAATCTAGTAGGTCTTAGTGGTCCAGTAAGATAATATTAACTTTTAGGAAGATGACTAGCACCCAAACTTGAAATATTTTGGAAAAGGATCCAAGACCTAAGCTCTAACCAAAGTCAGTATTACTAACCCACCTTTGAAATCTCTACTGTCTATGATGATTTCTCAAAGAACTAACAATAGAACTTCCATTTGATCTAGTAATCCCACTGCTAGGACTCTACCCAAAGGAAATCAGTATATCAAAAAGTTACCTGCATTTGTGTGTTTATGACAGCACTATTCACAATAGAAAAGACACTGAATCAACATAAGTGTTCATCAACCGATGACTGGATAAAGAAATGCAGTATATATACACCATGAAATACGATTCAGCCAGGAGAAAGAATGAAATCATGTCTTTTGTGGCAACATGGATGGAACTGGAGGCCATTATCTTAAGTGAAACAACTTTCAAATATTCCCACTTATGGTGGGAGCCAAATAATGTATAGTGGGCATAAAGTGTGGAATGATAGATCAGAGAGAGTTAGAAGGATGGTGCTGTGGTAGGGGGGTGGATATTAAGAAATTAGTGGGTAGAGTGTATGTTATTCAGGTGATGGATACCCTAAAAGCCCTGACTTCATCATGATGGAGTCCACCCATGTAACTAAATTACACTTGTACCCCATACATTTACACAAATAACATCTAAAAGAGAAGTCTCTATTGTTCTGAGAAAATGCTCTTCCTGTTGGTTTTTTTTTTTTTTTTTTTTGGTAGAGATGGAGTGTTGTGTTGTTCTGTCGCCCAGGCTGGAGGGCAGTGGTGCGATCTCGGCTCACCACAACCTCCACCTCCCGGGTTCAAGCAATTCTCCTGCCTCAGCCTCCCGAGTAGCTGGGACTACAGGCGCTCACTGCCACACCTGGCCAATTTCTTTTGTATTTTAGTATAGATGGAGTTTCATGGTGGTTGCCCAGGCTGGTCTCAAACTCCTGAGCTCAGGCTCGCCTCGGCCTCCCAAAGTACTAGGATTACAGGCATAAGCCACTGCCTCTGGCCACTCTTCCTCTTTCTTATCTGCAAATATTACCATAATCTTAAAATGATATTATAGTATTTCTGCAATCTGAAGAACATTATATATTACAAGCCTAACTCCCTAGAGCGATAAGACTAGGTAGATAAACAGAAAAATAAACTTAAACTAATAATATGTATATTTAGGATAGGTTTAGTAGAAATTAAGTATTTAAACATTATTGAATCGATATATGTTCTGTGTTCCGCTTAGAGCATGAGGCATTCAAAAAAATCCAAATGTTAATTGCAATGACAGTAGCAATTAAGTAATGTTATTTTATTATAAATGCTTAACTGTTTAAAAAGCTGATTTGCAAAGTTTTATTAGTTATATCCGTTTAATAAATGGAGTACTAAATAAATTATAAATAGACCGGGCATGGTGACTCACACCTGTAATCCCAGTACTTCGGGAGGCTGAGGTGGGCAGATCAACTGAGGCTGGGCTTTCAAGACCAGCCTGACCAACATGGAGAAACCCCATCTTCACTAAAAATGCAAAATTAGCTGGGTGTGGTGGTGCATGCCTGAAATCCCAGCTACTTGGGAGGCTGAGGCAGGAGAATCGCTTGAACCCGGGAGGCGGAGGTTGCAGTGAACTGAGATGGTGCCATTGCAGTCCAGCCTGGGCAACAAGAGTGAAACTCTGTCTCAATGAATGAATGAATGAATGAATGAATTAATTAATTAATTAATAAAGTATGAATAGTAGTCTGTATTTCTCACCATGCCCCAAATACCTCATATATGAAATTATTTATTTCAGGAGTGTTAACACATATTTTAAGGAATTGTTTCAATAAGAAATCAGGTAAGCCCTGTGATGTCTCTGGTCTGCTCTGAAAAGCTAAATTAAAGATTGCAATATTGGCAAGAAGCTCCCTATCACTAATTTCATCTTTAATAGATGTCTATTCAATGACTGTGACCCAGACTATAAATCTATATATGATCGTCCACCCAAATGGCTCCATATTTGCTTCTGGAAGCTGGGATATGAGCGACTAGAAAGAGGTAATGAAGCAACTCTTTGGGTGACTGGAATGTTTTATATCTTCAGAGGAATATCAATTTAACAGGTGCATGCGTCTACAAAATGCATCAATTTGTATACTTAAATTTATGCATTTTGCTATATGTCAGCAGGAAAAAAGAGTGGAAAACAAATATGAGACCCTGGTTGATGAGTCTGCTTCATGCAGTAGTGTGAGTTAGCAATTTTCAAACTCCTTTGTGTGTTCCAGGCTTTCCAGACTTCAGCAAATACATCAATAGCTTGTAGATAATAGAAACAATGCTTTTTATTATCGGAATCAAGATGTAAAAATACAGAAGAAGACAAGATTAGAATTTGCCCTGTAGTAGTCTATTTAAGTTGGAGTCATTGTTTTGAGTTTATATTTATAGGTATATAATAGAGCTTTGTTCATTGTATAGTTTTAGGAACAGGACACAAAAACGGTAGCCATAAGCACACAAGATCACGTTTACCAAAATACAGAAATAACTGAAATAAGTTAAATAGAAATAAGGTTTCTTACAGAAAAGTTGACTTCAGGGCTAGGATAGAAAACGCACAAGATTAACCTGGAGCATCTTATTTTGAGAGAAAATAAAAGAAGTTCTCAAAGAGTGGGACTATATTAAGGCTGATAAAGGAGAAAGCTTGAGTTTTTTTTTTTTTCTTTTTCAAATAGAAGAATCTTCCCACCTAATAACTGGCCTGTATTCAAAAATATTAAAAACAAGAAACACAGAAAGGGGCTACTCTGCACTAAAGGAGATGAAAAAAGTGTAGCATCCAAGTGCAATACACTATCCTGAATCGGTTCTAACACGGCAAACATACAAACAAAATAAAGAGCGTATTTGTGACAATTAATTAGGATTGTATTTCATTGGTGTGAAATTTCCATGATTTGCTGTGATTCTGTAGGAAGTATCCTGTTTTTAGTAAAAATGTACTGCGTCCTTAAGAGTATAAAAATACATCTAACCTACTACGAAATTGTTCAGAAAAAAAAGTCTCCTGACTTAGAAAGAGATGATGATAAAATATATAGAGGAAAATGTAAGCAATTGGTGAGTCTGAGTAAAGGTATAAAGAGCTCTCTGTACTATTTTTGCAATTTTTATGCATGTTTGAAATTATATCAATATAAAAATTTCAGAAAATAAATATGCTGAATATGCGTTGTGCAAGACTTGGCCTTTCCTTTCATAGAGGCTTCCTATGCAGGAACTGCAACATAATCAACATTTTATTGCACACTCCTGCATGAATCGTGGTCGGCAAAAGCATTGCAGCATCTTATTGTTGTCCTGACAAGCAAGATAGATATCCTTATGAATTTCCTACAGATGAGGAAACTGACTTAGAGATACTAAGTTGCTTGTCCATAATCACACATGTGATTTGTTGGATATAAAGGATTAAAATCCTCTCCTTTAGTTCAAAGTCGAACTTGCCCTTTAAACCACAGCGAGGTTGGCCGACACTTTTCCAAATCCTTCTTTTAAGGTTGTGAAAGGACAACACCATGGCAGAGAAACCGAACAGGCACAGGGTTATTTAGAATCACTCAGGTGAACTTAGCCTGAGGAATGCAAATGAAGTGTTGATGATAAGATTAAACAGAAGAGCTGTTCAATTAAACCATTTAACCACCTGCAGGTTAAAACACCTGGAACAGGTTTACACTGAGGGCAAAGTCACTTGCGTAGCATGAATTTAATAACTTGCTTGATCTGGGTTATTCTTTTTATTAGGAAATTAAGCTTTCCATAGCACAATGAGGGTTTTAAAGAGACAGATAAGAGCCAGTATTAACGTACTGATAAAACAGTTTTTGATTAAACTATCTAAAACAGTATCAGAAACTTTCTTTGTTAGAGACGTGAAGTAGAAAGCAAGAAAGCTGTTAGGCACTAGAGAAAAAAAATAATTCCACTGAATGCTGAAGGAGAGTAAAATGCATGGTTGGTAAGGATAATTTTGAAATCATCACAATTCTAGTACAACTTACCTTTGCTTGTGCTTAAGCTGAAACTGAAAAGACATTTTATTGCCCTATGGGATTGTGTGAGAGAAGCAGGAGCCTACGAGAGCCAAAGTAACGCCATTTTAAGTTCAGCCCCATCTTGGTAACAAGACACATCCTTACTGGTCATGACTCATAGTCATAAAATGTTTATTGTTGAGGAAGCAGCCTAAAGATACCTACAAGGACACAATCCTACAACAATGGAAAGTCCAAATGTCTCAACACCCATAACAACATATCCTTTCAAGATAATTACGCTTTGATGTACTTAACACACTGCAACGTCAAGGATTGTTTTCTCTAAATCAATAGAATAACAAATTTTGTCGAAGTTACTGTCATGTAGACACAGCTTAGTTTAGTCTTTACATTAACAAGACCCCCATATAAGAAAAACTTAAAACAAAGACAGGGCGTTCCTTCTCTTGCTTTCTAAGGATGCCTAACTCTGTGACTCAGGAGCTTTCAAGAAATGATCTTTTTGCACTGCACTCTGTGACTGGCCTTGAATTCCTTCCTGTGTGAGATCCAAGAATCCTCTCTTGGCGCCTGGATCTGTACTCCTTTTCTCTGGTAACAATTGGACATGTGTTTATACTAGGTAGAACTGCCTTTCTATTTTCTTCACGTATTTCTTGTTTGGAAAGCTATGACATTGGTATCATTGACCTATTAGAAGTACATCTGTAAAACAGATAATTGAAAGACATCGCTAATATTACTGCGAGCATGATTGACATTTAGAAAGCATATGTTTGACAAGAACATTAAACAGGAATTTGCCAAATTCAAGGTTGATATAGCAAAGCTGCTAACCTATTAAGATCTACCCATGTGCAACAGAAAACACTGGCTCTTTAGCTAAAAGTAGCTTTAATTTGCATCACAGTTAGGATACAGATGTTACCTATCTGTGACATGTCCAACGCAAACAATATATGTCGATAAAGGTTAAAGCCATGTTTAGAAGGGGATGGAAAAATTGCCTCTACAGATGCTTGCCATAGTATGAAAATGAATTACAATATAAATTACAATTACAGCAAAGTCAAGAGGGTGCACTTTAGTTATGGGAGAGTCTGTAATTTAGTCTCCAGGATGTAACACTCAATGGATAGAATCAGGGAGAGCTTTAGACGTAGATGGGATGGTGCTGTAGGTAGCTCCTTTGGAGACCAGCTATTTGGCAAACCTGAGATCTAGTTGAGGGTCCTTTTTCTCCAAAGTCGTGGGATTATGCATTTGAGTCTACTTTCACTCTGATATAATGGGTATTTAGGCATAAGTGCAATCTTTTAAGGTTCATTCTACCTGACTTTCCCTATCTCCTTTAAAATTTTCACAATCTCTGTGTCTCACAGTTTGTCTTTACTTACCCAAGGACTTTAAATATCTGCGTGGGTAACAAAAGGTAAGTCTTGTAACCCGATCAACTATGACTGCCTCTTCCATGCCTGGTTCTTTCTAACATGGTCCTTTCCTCAGAGGTTCTGGATGCTGGCTACAGAGAGGTTAACTCTAATCCTCATGAGTGAGGTCATTCACTGGACGTCTCACTGACATAGGGGCAGGAGATGAGTCCTAGATCAAGCTCATGCGTCTTCTGTGAGGAAGCTCCCTTTTCCCTGACCGAATTCAGAACCACGTGACAACCTAGAGCAGCGGCATCTTTCACGTGGAAGAGGAGAATGAACATGTTCTTGGGCCCAGGATCATTTAGTTTTTCCTCCTTTACTCTCACCCCCTTCCATTCCTCCTTTACTCTCACCCTCTTCCATCCACTCTGTTCTCTCCTCTAGGACTGTAAAATAAATGCCAGAATTCAACATGTATCTTGTCCTATTATAGTACAAAACAGAGTCAGATATGGTTGATATTAGTTCTCAATTTCAGTTAATAGGTAGCAAACAGAATAGATCTAACTTAAGAACTAAGTACTTTTATCCTAATTCACAACAAAATGCTTATCCATGAACTTCCAGAGCGCGGTATAATTGTAATTTGAGTGCAACCTAAGCATACTTTCTGATACTGACAATTTGCTAGCAATAAATATTGGACAAATTGAATGGTAACCAGTATGATTTTTACAATAAATACTAATTTCACACTCTGAAAAGGCTCACCGTGTGAATTGGCAAAAGTTTCCATTTTTATGTATGTAGAAGGGTCTAATGATGCAATATCTAACGTAGAATAATTAATATTTGTATCTAATGCAGAATAATTTTTTAAAATTTATCTCTATTTTCAGACATGACATTAATGGGAAAATAATTGGAATGTTTATAATGTCATAAACAGCAGGATTTTCCTGCTGGGGTGGTTTTGTGAGGCTACATGAAATGAGACGCTGGGCAGGGTCTGCTGTGGTGACCTAGTTTGGGAAGGGACACGGCATCACACTCACCCATACACGCAGTGTGCGGCGGACACCAGCCAGTCACTGCTGACGAGAGATGCGCCACAGAGCAGTCGCCCGCCATAATACAGACCCACAACCCAGGGCCAGGCCCCCTCTTCGGCATTACTTCCTCCCACAATCTTTGGGGTGATGTCTTGAGCCACCAGTTTTTTTCCACAAGCTATTAAAATAATTGGAGAAAGAGCATCTATTTCATTTTTGTCATTTCTTCTGATGGTGAAAATTGAGTGGTAACAAAATAACTTCGGGTGACATACAAACTCTATTCAGAATTTTAAACAGAATGCTGGAAGGGGGATAGGACAACATATTTACTTACATTTATGGTTACACCGTAACCGAATCAAGGAATCCTGTAAACACTGTTGACTGTAACAGAAGAACAATCATATTTTTACAATTATGCATTTAGTATTTTAAAGTCAAACATCGTGTAGGTTATCCTACTTTTGCTTTACTAAAATGGACATCTTAATGTCTCATATATGAAATGTAGGGAGACTGAATTGTAAGCCGAAGAAGCCCCAGTTTAATGTCAAATAGAGGTGAGTTTACATCCTTATTCTACCATTTCTATGTGACTTCAGGGAAGTTGCTCAATATCCCTGAGACCCAGTTTCTTCTTCCATAAAATGGGGGTGATAGTACTTTATTGGAGCGTTGTGGGAAGAAAAAGCAGTATTTGCAATAAAACTATTAGAGGGCCTTATACACAATGAAATTCTATAAATGATAGATACTGTTATTTTACTTGAACCAATATTGGTTTTCATGATTCTATAACCCAGAGTATGCCTCAGTATTGCCAATCCAGCAACTATTCCGTGCCCAACACTATGTATGAGGCTGTGTGCTTCATTCAGGGAATTGAACGATGAGTATGTCACAGGCGCTGCTTTCAAGGAAGGCAGACATGTAACAAGCACATATAAATGAAAGCATTAAAAAAAGCGTAGGCCGGGCGCGGTGGCTCACGCCTGTCATCCCAGCACTTTGGGAGGCCGAGGCGGGCGGATCACGAGGTCAGGAGATCGAGACCATCCTGGCTGACACAGTGAAACCCCGTCTCTACTAAAAAAATACAAAAACCTAGCCGGGCGAGGTGGCGGGCGCCTGTAGTCCCAGCTACTCCGGAGGCTGAGGCAGGAGAATGGCGGGAACCCGGGAGGCGGAGCTTGCAGTGAACTGAGATCTGGCCACTGCACTCCAGCCTGGGCGACAGAGCGAGACTCCGTCTCAAAAAAAAAAAAAAAAAAAAAGAAAGCAAAGGCATAAATTACTGAAAACGCATCACCTGCTTAGAAATTTAAATACCAACTCTTTTCAGTGTCAAGAATTCCATTTTAAACAAAAACTAAGCAAATTTGTTTTATAATGCATTCTACTTATCAGCCACTAGAGGTCAGTATAACACAAGAAATTAAAGTACTTGCCCCCCTACTATTTCCAAATGTAACCACAGCAGATACTGGCTACATTAAAACACACACATTATACATGCAGATACACATATAATCGTAATGACTTACATTTATATACTTAGCTACAACTAATTGTGCATGCTGTTTAGGTCTTTAAAAATGCAACGTAAATAAGACCTAAGATCCATATGTCCAAACAAAGCAATACAGTGTTTCAGAAAAATACATGAAAAAGTTTATTTGAAATCATATGTATCCATATTGAATGACTGTCATATTCTTTATAATACAGAATGATTTTAGTTGAAATATAAGCAAGTCTATCTTTTTAGTAACTGGTGTGCATGCATGTATATCAATCTAGATATATTGACATGTATTTATTTATAACACCCCAAGGAAGTCTCCGTTAACTTCCCTTTTGTTAACCCTGTGGTGGGAGATGGTGGTCTGAGTCTTGCATATATCTCACAACAGGTTAAACAATCAGAACAGCCCGGGCGCGGTGGTTCACGCCTGTAATTCTAGCACTTTGGGAGGCCGAGGGGGATGGATCACGAGGTCAGGAGATCGAGACCACCCTGGCTAACATGGTGAAACCCAGTCTCTACTAAAAATACACAAAAATTAGCCAGGCGTGGTGGCGGCGCCCGTAGTCCCAGCTACTCGGGAGGCTGAGGCAGGAGAACGGCGGGAACCCGGGAGGTGGAGCTTGCAGTGAGCCCAGATGGCGCCACTGCACTCCAGCCTGGGCGACAGAGCGAGACTCCATCTCAAAAAAAAAAAAAAAAAAAAAAAAATCAGAATATAGGTCATATAGGTCAGTAGATTTTTATAGTTGGCTGAATCATTTTCCCGGACATCCTCTTCTTTTACTTATTTTTTTATTACAACCACTAGTGCAAGGGCATTTTCAAAAGTACCAGTTTTCATAGGGATACAAGCATAATCATCTATGCAATAAATAATAAATGCATAAATAAATTAACCAAATTAATAAATAAATGAACATATGTCTGATTTTCTGCCAACTTAATATAATGTGGCTAATGAAGGAAGGGATCAAGGACATTTAATTAACTGGCTTGTTGATGTCATGAAAGGTTAAAATATGTCTATAAATGATGTCTCTTTCAAATAGCACAAACATATATTATAATAGTGACACCAATGGAAAATGATACTGGCATTTCATTGATAAGCATAGAATAAGCTAGTTCTGATCTGAAACATGCATATAATTAGCATAAATGATTTTAAATAGTTTTTTTCTTACAAATTGTTAAATGCCCCTAAGACATGAATAGAAGAAATTCTTAACGTACAAACTGCTTCAGGATCTATATGGTAATATAAATTTAGACATGCCTTATAGGAAAGGAAATCTAGAAGCCTGCTTTCTCACTTGCAGATGTTTGCTTCATATCCCATGAGACTCATAATATCAGTCAAGGTCCAGCAAACATTGATATAAAACATTCAATTGCAAAGTTCTGTTTTTGGTACTCAAAATACTCCTTTACCATTTTTATTTTTTTACTGGTTAAGCTCACAGAAATGGTAACTTTTCATGAAAAACTGAATAATTATCTAATTTCATTTTTTACCATTAAAAAAATATGCCAGCAAAGCATCTTAAATCCTTGTTTGCAGTTATGGCTTCTTGCAGTTACGTTCTCCCCACCCACAGCTGTTCTTTAATGGAACTGTAAAATTCAGAAGCCAATTTCAACAAAAATTACTATTAACACCCAAATAGGAGAAATGACTTAATCTGAGCTAAAACAGATCTTTGAATACAGGAAAAATGCTGCTTTTTAATACCTTAGTAAAGGCCATAAAAGTAAACCTAATATTAAAAAGTAAAAGAGAATATGTAGACACCACGAAAAGTCCAGACTTCTTCATTTAATATTCGTGATCTATTTGCCAAGGAAAGGAAAGAATATCATGATTTTCCCCTCTTTCTTCTCTTTTAGTGGTAGCTAATTTGTGCTGCCTTCTTTAGTCTGATCAACACTGGACCTGTTTTATCCCAGTTCTCACAATTTCTTTCCATGTCATTTAATTGTGTATTAATCCAAGGCTAAGGATAAAAAAGGGTATAAAATTAAAATAAGTCAAATCCCCACGAGTGTGCCAGAAATTTACATATAGAATATTTCTTTTGACCATCTTATATATATTAGGGTTAGAAAATATTATCAGATATTAAATACTATTTGAGATTACTTAAATAATAAGTCAAATAACTTTCAAGATTATATGACCAGTATGTAATAGCATTCAAATCTGACCGGCTTCAACAATCTATCTTCTTCCATGTCTATGTACAACTAGTCTAAGAACAGATTTAGGGACCCACCTGGGTGTTAGTATTAAGCTGCCATCAGGTGCTGTGTTTAATTTGACAAATGGTCCACCATTGGTAGAGAAGATTGGCATTGATGAGTTTCCACTCCTAGAGAAAAAAGGAAAAAGCACACAGACAAAACAAAAGCATAAAGAAAAGACCATAAGCTAGACTTGCAGTTCCTTAATGCTGTGGACATTAAAACAAATTATGGGATTCCAACCAAAAAAATTAACGTTTTAATATAAAACTTCAAGTGTTTTCCTATCTAAAGGCTAAAGCAAATCAGTAGAATTACCCATAATCACATGAAATGTAATATCTTTAGTCTCTGCTTGCATTCTTAGATATTTTCTTACAAAATTAAAATCATTACATATATCACTTAGTTATCTGGTGTTAGAAATTTGATTTTTCTATGTTGCCAAATAGTTTCCATAAAAAACCGCTTTGAATGACAACTTCACAGCATTGCTGCACTGTAATTTATTAAGCTTTTCTCCTGTATAGCTCATCTTTTTTTTTTAGCTCATCTTTTTAAAAGTGCATGTAGAGAACAACATAGACAAAGACTGTCTTCAGTGTTTACCTCTCAAAACGTTGCTTTGTTCTTCATATTTCATTCAATTCAAAGGCTAACAAGCCCTAATTTAAAGGAAGTCATGTGATTGTGCCAGAGAGACTATGTAGCCTTGGCCTGCAGGTGTCAATGGGCCAGGCACCACAGGGTGGAGAAAGAGACACCTCCCTGTGACCAAAGACATGCAGCCCCTAGGCTTTCTTTTCCCTGAAAACTCGTCATTCCCATGCTCTCAACTGTGGGCTCTAATTGAAGATTTCTCTTAATTATCCTGACACTCTGTTTTAGCCTTAGCCGGAGACTTTTAGCTTTTAATTCTTCATCTTGTTTCTTGCCTTTTATTTATTTCAGATTTTGATCGTCATATGAAAATATCCCTTTAGGCTGGAAACATCCCGATTTCTGCCGTCTTCTGCTGGTGAGCAGGGAGATGGTGTGGTTCTTCCTTTTGGATTACTGTGACCGACCTACCCTCTTTAAAAGAAGCCCCAATGTACTCCCCAAGCTATTGCCAACACTAACCCTTTTCTGTCTGTTTCCAGGGAACTTCCAAGTAACAGTCAAAGCTTTTCTGATCAATTAGAAGATAAGAGCTATTTAGAAGGTGGTTCTTCTCTCTTTTAATGCTTTTATCAAGCTGAAAGAGTGTTTGTTTAGTAACTTTCATCTACGGAACATAGAGCTGGGACAATAGATGTCTATTCTATGTTCCAGAATTTAAACATTGCACTTTTATTTTTTATTTATTTTTATTATTATTATTATTTTTTTTGAGACGGAGTCTTGCTCTGCCGCCCAGGCTGGAGTGCAGTGGCCGGATCTCGGCTCACTGCAAGCTCCGCCACCCGGGTTCCTGCCATTCTCCTGCCTCAGCCTCCCGAGTAGCTGGGACTACAGGCGCCGCCACCGCGCCCGGCTAATTTTTTGTATTTTTAGTAGAGACGGAGTTTCACTGTGTCAGCCAGGATGGTCTCGATCTCCTGACCTCGTGATCCCCCCGCCTCGGCCTCCCAAAGTGCTGGGATTACAGGCGTGAGCCACCGCGCCCGGCCGCACTTTTATTTTATAAACAGATAAAAGTAACTGAAACACACAAAGCCATTCCCATTCTTTAATAAAGCCTGAAATGAATTTAGGAAAGGAAAGATGAGCCTTGGAATTCCTATTGTTAGAGATGATGGTATTCCTCCAAGTGGGCAGAAGGAAAATCTCCTTTAAATATTTATATAAAATGCTTTTGCTATGGCTTAGAAAACAAAACAGGTATGAAGACATCAAAGGGTAGCTGAGAATGCAGAAAGTCTGGAATGCTCCAGGTCATGAAGAACTTCACAGATGCAGAACAGTTATATTTAAGGACTCACACATTTAGAGCAGACCGAATGTAGTTAAAAATAGATCGTAGAGGACCTTGAATTTTACCATTCTTGCAGGTTTTGGTAGAAATCATCATGGTAATCTCAGCCTTCAAAAATATCAAGGGATGCCATCTCAAATTAAAGAGGCTTTAGTTGTGTTTTGCTGTCTGCAGACTCCAGGAACATCATTGGAAATGGTTAATTAGTGAACATCATTGCTGCCAGAGTAAAGTTGGTTGGTTGGGAGAGTCATTCTCTGACCTCTCTTCTAGACATCTCTCTTATTTTCTTGTGTTTGATCACATTTCTAGTTTCCTCATTCGGCTGAATGCCTGCCATGCGTTGAACATTCTTCTAGGTAGTTTTCTATGTTCCTGACTCCCCATGACACATTCTCAAAGTGATGCTCTCCAGACAAGCAGCATCAGCCTCAGGAGAGAATATAGGTCAAAAGGCAAATTCTCCAGGCTCACTCGAGGCCAACTTAGCCAGTAGTCTTAGGCCTGCTCTAGGGTAGGGCCTGGTTATTTGTATTTTACCAAGCCCTCCAGGTGATCCTGGTGCCTGCTATAGACAGGAAAACATGTCATAGCCAAATATGGCATCTTTTTCTGCTACTGGCACGAGGCTCTGCTTTTTGACATCCAAAGTGACTTCTAGTTACCCAATAATCTGTTTTAAGGCACTCATGTCTAAATGAGGAAACATTTTGGAAGGTGTGTCATTAAAAATAGATGTTAGAGAGGTAGATTTTAGACTCTTCACTTATCTATAGCTATCCTTTTCCCCTGTCCCTTGCATATCTCTTTTAAGACAGAGCCTGAAGGGATACATTAATTTCTTGCTTATTTACTTATTTATTTATTTATTTATTTATTTTGAGACGGAGTCTCACTCTGTCGCCTAGCCTGGAGTGCAGTGACTCAATCTCAGCTCACTGCAACCTCTGCCTCCCAGGTTTAAGTGATTCTCCTGACTCAGCCTCCCGAGTAGCTGGGACTGTAGGTGTGTGCCACCACAGCTGGCTACTTTTTTTGTATTTTTAGTAGAGAGGGCATTTCACTATGTTGGCCAGGCTAGTCATGAACTCCTGACCTCAGGTAATCCACCTGCCTCGGCCTCCCAAAGTGCTGGGATTACAGGCATGAGTGACTACATCCGGCCAGATACATTAATTTCTCTGGAAATTCACACCAAAATCTGGACAAAAACTGAATTGAACAAGTATTTAAAAAACATTTATAAATATTTTTTAAGCAAGACTATTTATTACACATCTGCTTCTGGCATGCACTCAGATAGGATTAACGTGATTTTTTTTTTTTTTTAACATATGCCTATTCTAGAAGGAAAGTCGATTAGAAACAAATTTTTAAGAATAATGGGTATTTGGTTAATGCCAGTTGTTCCACCCTGAGATTCTCAAATGCAGCTCCATGGTGGCACTTCCACTATCCAGCAGATAAAACTGGAGATAAATATACACATGGATCAAAGATGTGTAACGTTATATTCTGAGATGATCTTTTCAACACTTTAGTTTTCTCAACATGAGAAAACAAATATAAATGTGTCGTCTTGGGTTATTTAGAGTAGCTGAACAAAATACTCCTTCAAAAATAGTTACAAAATTATCCCATAATTACATTTTTGTACTAAATATTGTTACCAGCAACATAGGAGTAGGGTATAGGGCCATCAGTTCATACAAATACTTTTCCAGATGTCAGTTCCACATGTTAAATTTGGGATTTGTGATGGACTACTTACATTTCAAATCTTGCCAAGTCAAATTCATTCTTTTTCTGACTAAGCACAATTTATTTCTTTGTATGCACAGTAAACAGATTAAAAAGCAGCAGCAGTTTACAATAAACTATTCCTTATTTTAAGAAATCACAAGGCAATAAATATATATTAAAAATCTTCTCGATAGAATAAAAGATTACCCTATGTGAAGTCACCATTTACTTTTGAAAGACAAAAATCTCAGTACTACTAAAAAATTGAATTCAGAGGGAATGCATTATATTACGTTCTGTAACTTAAGCATGCACCCGATGCTCTTACTGCCTCAGTTTTCTTTTCCTGCAAGGAAATTAGTTGTTGACTTTTAGAGAGGCACTCTGTGAAGATTAAAACTAGACTGTACATTTTCTAAATCTTAAAAATGTTCCAGATTTGCAGATTTAGATAGCTTCATTACACAGTCACATAGCTCTTTGAAATCAGAAGTTTAGTATCACATAGAAACACCATATAGCATTACCTTGTTGACACACTAATGCCTCCTGGAAACCTATTTCTAAGCTTTTATTGCCATTTTTATGGCTTATATCACCTCAAAGAGCTCTCCTTACTTTAGGAAAACTTTATTCCATGTGAGAAAAGAAGCATATAGATGCAATCATTATTATTTTGGAGGTCATAGATGAAGTATAAAAATATACTCATAGATGAATTCTAGGGAGGAAAAAGGATATCTCAAGAATACTTGCAGGGTATTAAATCTTCTGCCTCTCTTCTTAGGCCCTGCCTAGGTTTCTTCTCTTTTGTCTCACTTCTCAGGTTGCATTTTCTGTGATAAGAATTCTTCCCTGGAGCAGGAGCTTAGGCAGGGATGTTTTAAGGCCTTTGGACACACTAAAGTGAAAAAGAATAATAATGCTTGCTGCAAATACTGCAGCTAGGCACTGTAGCTCATTTCACACCCCAAAAGGTTTAAGTCATGAATAGAGCCAGGTGGGATTACCCTGAAAAGGCTTTTGGAGAAGGATGGTTGTTTCTTTTCAGATTGAAGGGAAAGAAGGGGATTGATTGAGCACGACAGAAGGCAGGGGAGACCATTTGTATAGGCAGGGGCTTGGTGGATAGAAGAGATTCGATGGCACATCATCCCACTAGGAGAGTAAACGCATGTGGGCAGGTAGGTAAATGCCATTTCTGAACTGGACACATTTCAACTGTAATTATTTAACCATGTATTGCATTTATAGCAATACATCTAGCACACACCTAGCCCTGTGATAGCAAACAGGTAAGTTTAATTGATTTTAGATTTTCTGACTTCCACCCTTAAGAGTTGGTGGCATTTACTCAGAAGTAAAGAAATGTCAATAAAAACAATTATCTTAACCTAATCAATTTCTACTTTTGTGCAAGCTACTGTATTAAGAGCAAGAGGTAAATTGATAGGTTAGTCTCGTAGCTATTCTCTGTTATCTTACAGATGTAACGGTGTTACAAAGGAAGGAAACTGCTGGTACCGGCTTCCTAACAAAAATATGTCTGAGAGAAGTGATACTTGTAGGAAATTGTCAAAGAGGCAGGCTCTCTTCATGGGCAACATCTTGGAAACCTTGGGCAATGCCAACCACTTTAACATTATTTCCTTAGCTGCTGTTGCTGTTGGAGTTTCTTCTTTTGTTTGTTTGTTTGTTTGGAGTAGAAGGCATGTGACACACACATCTACATTTCTTATTAAGTTTTCTCAGGGCATTATCACTTTCTAAGGACCTATGAGTGAAATTTCCTTTAGAATTTAGTGTTAGGCAAAACTTGTCATCCCTGTGGAACTGTTAGCATTTATCTTATTTCATCAGGAAAATTACATGGTTTTTAATGTTTTCCTTTTTGCGTGGGTCTCCAGGAATCTCAGACATAAGTGTTAGTAATTACACTGACCTTCCATGTTTTGTGGATTTACCTCTTTATTTCTTTGGATCTTATTTTCCTGTAGTATTCTATTAACCTTACTGCATATGTACTTTGTTATATAGACTTCAGTTCCTTTTTGGAAAAGAGATAATGGAAGAAAATCATGGAGGAAAAAAGAAAGAACAGAAGCACATGAGGAAAGAAGAAAGAAAATGAGGAAAGGAGAAAGAGGAAGGAAAATTAAAGGGAGGGAGGAAAAAGAGAATATTATTTCACTGGATTTTATCAATTTTATTCAAAAATTGTTCTTCATCTCATAGAATATGCAGCGTTAATTACAAGTTGAGCAGTTGGAAGCACTTTTTTGAAGAAAACTAGAATGAATAAGGAAGGTTTTGTTACAAACTTCATAGGGCTAAGGTTTTCTCTCCTTACCTATGTCTGTTTTAGAATGTAGAAACCTCCTCTTTTCCAAATAACAAGATCTAAGGAAATGATAAAGGACATTGCCTTGGGGGAAAACATACTCTCTTGTTTTTATATAACAAAATAAATACCTATACATTACAGATAATTTTTGGCAGATGATTTGTAATTGTGCCAAAACATAAAAGAGATGTTCTCCCTCTTTTGTGTGTGTAATTATAATCTTAGTCATTTCCTGACAGCAGTCTCTCTTTGGTGACAAAATACATATTAAAAAGTGTAAGCCAAAATAGGAGTGAAAGACAAAGAAGATTCTTCCTGAATGGTGGATTCTCCCTGAATGGTGGCAGTGCAAAGACATTTCATAAAAGTCTCTTGATTCCCAGTAAAATGTTTTCAAATACTTAGTAGGAGAAAGGAGGAATAATGTTTTTCCAAGTAAGAAATAATACCAGTCTGTGGGTGGTGAAAACCTTGCTACGGATATTTTTCACTCTATTGATGATATCCTTCTCATATTTCTGATGCAGGCTTTAAACAATTCTCCACTTGATTTCATCTATGCCAGGGTTCGTGGGGGTACGGGCTGGTTCTAACAAAGTCAAAGCACGCTAGGACAAGCTAAGAAATGTCCTGGATTAGGTCAGATAATTCTCAATAGGGTATTTAAACCTGGTACCATAGAAAAAAGTTGTTTGATATGTATGTGTGTGTGTGTGTATCTTTGTTTTGTTTTTATTACCAGGTGAAATCAAACCGTCAAAGTTTGGGGATGCTTTGCATAACTTCTATGTTGTTTTCTACTGAAATGAGTATGTGAAGGATCATGCTTATCTTGACTACTCTGTCAGAATGACCTCGGGCTTTTAAAGAACTAAGACCTCTGGGTGTCCCTTTAGCCAGGGCCCTCCTCCTCTTTGGAATCCCTGGTAGTTCATGATAACAAGTAGGAGGTTTGTAGTTGGAAAATAAATAATTATATCTTTATTTTTCCTACCTTTAATCTCTTCTTCTGATACAAATGTAGGTGAGTAACCACAAAATTATTAGCAACATCTAAAATATGGTCACCAAAACAAACTACAGATATATTCATATCATATTGCAGTTGCTAGATACATATAAAATATCATTTATGTTCACCTTTGGTATTACAGTAGTCATTAGAGCCACCAGTATATCATATTAAATATGTTAATAAAGAAATATATATTTCCATGGATTTAAAAATTTTCAACAATTATTTTTAATGTAATAAAGTTCCTTTGTAGTTCTGTGTGCTTTATTTTATATACTTAAGAATACTCTTTTATGTGTGTAATTACATTCTTATTAATTTCCTGGCAACAAAGTCTCACATGTGTGACAAAATACATATTAAAAAGTATAAGTACTTTGGGAGGCCGAGGCGGGCAGATCATGAGGTCAGGAGATCAAGACCACTCTGGCTAACACAGTGAAACCCCATCTCTACTAAAAATATTAAAAAAATTAGCTGGGCCTAGTGGCGGGAGCCTGTAGTCCCAGCTGCTCGGGAGGCTGAAGCAGGAGAATGGTGTGAGCCCGGAGGCGGAGGTTGCAGTGAGCCGAGTTCGCACCACTGCACTCCAGCCCAGGCTGGAGTGCAGTGGAGAGTGAGACTCCGTCTCAAAAAAAAAAGAAAAAAAAAAGAAAAAAAAAGTATAAGCCAAAGTAGGAGCGACAGACAAAGAAGATTCTCCAAACGAAGTTTCCCCAGACTGACAAAAGTACCTATGACACTAAACAAAGGTTCAGAGCACAAACCCCAGGTGGTGGTTCTCAACTCTGGAATGCATCTGAATCACCTGTAGGGCTTATTAAATCACAGATTGCTGGGCCTTACTCTAGACTTTTTGGGTTCAGTAGGCCCGAGGCAGGATTCCAGGATTTGAATTTCTATAAATTTATCCCAGGTGGTTCCATGCTGGGATGGAATTTGGTCCTGAAACCACACATTGAGATCCACTGACCTAGACCATTCTGAATTTAAGGGTCTGAGGCTGAGACTAGGTGATCCTCATGTATAACCAGGCTGTACCTTTAAGAGCTGATGTAGCTGTTGTATTACAAGTCAGTGGTACACCTATTGTCACTCCTTGCCCAGAGCAGACATAATTATCTTATCACTGTGCTTTCCCCCACCCTGCTAGATATTAAACCCATTAAGTATTAATGTTTAAAAAGTATCAAATTATGGTAGTTTGCTATTAATGATTTGCTCTTTAATTATTTTTAATTAATGCATTTCTAATATTAAAATGGAGAAAACATCAGAGTTATAATTTGTACTTCAAGTAAATGATGGACTTTGTAGTTAACGTCAATTAAACCAAATTAAAATAAGATTTTTTCCACCATCTTGCCGAAAGCTTTTCTCACTCACCCTACCACAGTAACATAGCTAAGAATAAAAGTACCTTCTGTGCTGAAGTTACAAATAAAAAAATTTTAAAAATGTAAAATATTATTTAATTATTTCTGTGTAAAGCTAGCAAATTAAATAAAAATCATCTAAAGCCAAATCTAAAGCCAAAGGTTACTTTTTTTTTTTTTTTTAACTGTTCCCATATCTGTGTTGTTGTTTTGCGTCCTGAGTTGTAGTAAGTCGAGGTTTTCCCCACATACTTAAAAATTTTGGGACATTGGCAGAAAATATGAACAAGGGCAGAAGCGCTACGTGTCTACGGCCTTCTTAAACTAGGATGGAACACAGGTTCTATTTCCGGTGTTCCAGAACTCAGTGCTAAGTTACATAAACAAATTCATTGTGGTGGTTACATAAGAATCGAAATGATTATGCTCTATGTTTTTGAAAGGCTTATCGGAAAACATTTTAATCTCTCCCCCCAGTATTTTCAAAACACAGCTGCAAAGGAAGAACCTTGGGGTAATTCCATTTATTAGCATTTGAGAATGTAAGGCTCAACTTGATGTTCCTGATATTTAGAAGGATCTTGGACAGGACTAATATGGGATTTAAAAATTAACACCAATTCCTTATAGGCCATCATCTTAGAACACAGATAACTAACTCCACTTTTGAGATATTAGTATTTCCTAAATTCTGTAAAGTTTTACAGAAATGATTATTTTTTTCCAGATTTTAATGACTTAGCAGGGTATATCAGCTATATCATTTATATATTGGGTTGTAACAGGGAAATGCTATTTGCTAGGATATATCATTAAAAAAAGCATGACCCTAAGATTTTTTTAACCTTTATTGTTGCATCAGTATAAAATGTTTTCTTTCATACTTTGATCAAAGACATGAAAAAGTTATTCAAGGTACTTTTTACTTATACATGTAATAAATGGTAGGAAATGAAAATGTTTAATATAAAGAAAGGAAAGGCTAATGAAATAGGCCTCATATGATTTACTAGAATCGGAGGGGAATTGCATTTTGTACCCTATCTGCATAAATCATCTTGAGAGACTACAGTGGCTTTTTAATAAATTGACTACCAAATTACTTTCTACTGCAGCAAACACACATCATTTTAAACTCACTAAGTTTTCTTTCAGTTACCATGAACCAGTCTAGACAAATTCTCATCAAGGATATAACTTTCTTTCAATTACTGGAGCACTATGGAAACTATTTAATAAGCACAGGCTCAAAGATTAAAGTCTTTGTAGAGATTACTCGATTCATTTCTGAAGAAAGCAAGCACCTGACCTTCATCAAAAATATTGTATCTAAGGCAATGGGATGTACTACTTGTGTTACATGCACTAAAAATCTGGTTATTTGTCTCTGTATCTGGTTAGAAGGACTATGATTCATGGGAAATGGGATCAGTGAACTAGAGAGTAAAATCTGGCTGGGGAAAATCATGTAAGTAAATAGAACAGAGCTGTGTGTTATCCACTCAGCTCAGCCCGTTTTCTAAAAAACCTTCCTTGACGTGCCTTTATTGACTTAAGTTCTGCTACAGCACATTGCATGTATCATGTTGTACATGATAATTACAATATTTTGTAATTATCTATTTATGTGTCTATCATCACCACATAAGCACAGAAAGCTATGTCTTATTTGTTCACGGAACAGACATAATATCAACACCAGTGCTTAGATTTCTGATCCAGGAATAATAATAATATATTTACATTATATACTGTTAAAATGTAATAAAGATATATGTTTCCTTCCAATGTGTTGGAAGGAATGTAAATATAGGAATCCACATTTTGCTGTCACCCAACTAACATGTTTCATTCAAATTCACTGAAAAAACTTCTGTCAAAGTAAAGGGTTGATCAGTTTGACCTTTGCGAATAACTCGTCTGAACCCAATACATCCTCCAGGAAACAATGTAGTTAAAATTCACAAACCACAATGGAAAGAACTCCTTTTTTTATAATCACACAGCGATCTTTGAAAGGTGATGAATTGAGACACAAATCTCCTGGGCAGGGAAAGTTCAGTCATCCAGGACACTCGGGCGCATCAAATGTGGAAGCGAGGTCAAGTACCCAATCTCTTTAGCTTAATCTTTAGAAACTAAATTCCTGAGTCTAGATAGCAGCTCCCAAGCAATTGAAGCTAACAGCTTCCTAGGACCTCACCTCTTTGAATTCACTATTGAACTAAAATTAGTGTTTAAAGTAGGAACTTGGAATGAATGCCACTTACCCAGTTCTTTACTTGAAATGAAAATAAAAGATTGTCAGTTTCTGGGTTTTATTGACTCTTTATCAAAAATCATTGTTTCTCCTACAACTTGCCTTCTTCCAAGACTTTATTTCTGAAAGTTCCCCAAGTTGAAAGAGTTTTTGTTAAAGTTTACAAGTAGAATAAAAAGAATTACACACACACACACACACACACACACACACACACACACATTTAAAGTACAGGAAGACTGACTAACATGCATAAACCAAATAGATTTTTAATATATGCTATTTATAGAAAATATGCTCAATAAAAGTAGGAATAGAAACAAATTACAAAAGAATGTGGTTTGACCCATTTTATAAAAAGTTTAAAAGTACATATATGAACAAAGATCTAGAAAACTAGACACTGAGTTTTTTTTTTTTTTAAGTTCTGGGACACATGTGCAGAAGGTACAGATTCGTTACACAGGTATACATGTGCCATGGTAGTTTGCTACACCCAACAACACATCATCTACATTAGCTATTCCTCCTAATGCTATCCCTCCCCTAGTCCCCCACCCACAGACAGGCCCTGGTGTGTGATGTTCCCCTCCCTGTGTCCATGTGTTCTCATTGTTCAACTCTCACTTATGAGTGAGAATATACAGTGTTTGGTTTTCTGTTCCTGTGTTAGTTTGCTGAGAATGATGGTTTCCAGCTTCATCCATGTGCCTGTAAAGGACATGAACTTATCCTTTTTATTGCTGCATAGTATTCCATGGTGTATATGTGCTACATTTCTTTATCCAGTCTATGCTATCATTGATGAGCATCTGGGTTGGTTCCAAGTCTTTGCTATTGTGAACAGTGCTGCAATAAACTTACATGTGCATGCGTCTTTATAGTAGAATGATTTATAATCCTTTGGGTATATACCCAGTAATGGAATTGCTGGGTCAAATGGTATTTCTGGTCTAGATCCTTGGAGAATTGCCATACTGTCTTCCACAATGTTGGGAAAACTGGCTAGCCATATGCAGAAAACTGAGACCGGATCCCTTCCTTACATCTTAAACAAAAATTAACTCAAGATGGATTAAAGATTTAACATAAGACCTAAAACCATAAAAACCCTAGGAGAAAACCTAGGCAATATCATTCAGGACACAGGCATGGGCAAAGACTTCATGACTAAAACACCAAAAGCAATGGCAACAAAAGCCAAAATTGACAAATGGGATGTAATTAAACTAAAGATCTTCTGCACAGTGAAAGAAACTATCATTAGAGTGAACAGGGAACCTACAGAATGGGAGAAAATTTTTGCAATCTATCAATCTGACAAAGGGCTAATACCCAGTATCTACAAAGAACTTAAACAAATTTACAAGAAAAAAACAACCCCATCAAAAAGTGGGTGAAGGATGTGAACAGACACTTTTCAGAAGAAGACATTTATGCAGCCAACAAATATATGAAAAAAAGCTCATCTTCACTGGTCACTAGAGAAATACAAATCAAAACCACAATGAGATACCATCTCATGCCAGTTAGAATGGCGATCATTAAAAAGTCAGGAAACAACAGATGCTGGAGAGAATGTGAAGTAATAGGAACGCTTTTACACTGTTGGTGGGAGTGTAAATTAGTTCAACTAAATTGATTATTTATATAATGAATAATGTAATTCATTTCCTCTCTTTGCTTTTGATAGGAATTGCGTTCCTGATGAGGCTGACATCACCTGGATGAGGCTTGGAGCTGGGAAGTTTCCATTCTAAATGCAAAGCATTTGGGAATATAACAGGAACTGGAAGCTCTCAGTCCAACTGTTAGAAGCTAACTTAGGTATAGAAGGAATGTACCACAACACAATAAAGATTATATATGACAAAGCCATAGTTATCATTATATTTAGCAGGAAAAAGTTGAAATCTTTTCTTCTAAGAGCTGGAACAAGACAAGGATACCTACTCTCACCACTCTTATTCAACATAACGCTGAAAGTCCTAGACAAAGCAATTAGAATAAAGAGAGAAATAAAGGACATCCAAATTGGAAAGAAGGAAGTCAAATTGTCTCTGTTTATAGATGACACAATCTTATCTATAGAAAAACCTAAATACTCCACCAAAAAAGGAATTGATCATTGAATTTAGTAAAGTTTCAGGATACGAAATGAACAAAACAAAATCATTACACTTTCTATACATCAACAACCAACTAGCTGACAAAGAAATCAAGAAAGTAATCCCATTTGCAACAACCACAGAAAAATTAAACACCTAGGAATAAATTTAACCAAGGAGGTGAAAGACTTTCTCAAGGAAGACTGTAAAACACTAATGAAAGAAATAGAAAATGACACAAACAAATGAAAAAACATCCTATACTCATGGATTGGAAGGATTAATATTGTTAAGATAACAATGCTACCCAATCTCTAATAGATTTAATGCAATCCCTATCAAAATACCAAAGACATTCTTCATAGAAATATTTTAAAAATCCTAAAATTTATATGGAACTACAAAACACACCAAAGAGCCAAAGCAATCCTGAGCAAAAAGAACAAAACTGGAGGCTTCACACTACCACATTTCAAAATATTCTACAAAATTACCATAACCAAGATAACTGGCATAAAAACGGAAAACAGACCAATGGAACAGAATAGAGAACAGGATAGAGAACCCTGAAATAAATCTATGTTTACAGCCCACTGATTTTTTTTTTTTTTTTTTTTTTTTTTACAAAGGCACCAGGAACATTCACTGGGGGGAAAGAACAATCTCTTCAGTAAGTGATGCTGGGAAAACTGGAGAACTCTATGAAGTATGAAACTAGACCCTTATCTCTCACCATATAGAAAAAACATATCAAAATGGATTAAAGAGTTAAATCTAGGACCTAAAATGTTGAAACCACTAGAATAAGACAGTGGGGGAAACACTCCAGGACATCGGCCTGGACAAAGAGTGCTCGAGTAAGCCCATAAAAGCACAGGCAACCAAAGCCAAAATGGACAAATGGGATCACATCACGTGAAAAAGCTTCTCCACAGCAAAGGAAATAACCAACGAAGTGAAGAGGCAATCCACAGAATGGGAGAAAATATCAGCAAACTATCCATTTGACAAGCACTTAATAACCAGAATATATAAAGAGCTCAAACAAATCGACAAGAAAGAAAAACATATATTCTGACTTTAAAAATGGGCAAATTATCTGAATAGACATTTCTCAAAAAAAGACATACAAATAGCCAACAGAATATGAAAAAATGCTCAACATCACGAATTACTAGAGAAATGCAAGTCAAAACTACAGTGAGATACCTCTCACCCCTGTTAAAATAGCTTCTATCAAAAGAGAGGCAGTAAGGGATGCTGGTGAAGATGTGGAGGAAGAAGAACTCCCATAGACTGTTGGGGGAAAATATAAATTAGTAGAGCCACTATTCAGAACATTATGGAGGTTTCTTAAAAAACTAAAAATAGAACTACCATGTAATCCTGCATTTCCACTGCTGGACATATATTCAAAAGAAAGGCAATCAGTATATCAAAGAGGATATCTGCCCTCCCACGTTTATTGCAGCACTATTCACAATAGCCAACATTTGGAATCAACCTAAGAGAAAAGCATATGTTTTATAATTAGAAAACTTTTGGCATGTGTTTTTATAGATAGGTATATCTATATTTACATGTACTTAGAGTGTATAATATAATTTATTGCTTAAGTATTTGGCGCTGATTTTCAAAGACAAAGATTAGTCTAGATTTTAGCATTACAATAATGTATAAAATAGACACGGTTCTTCCCTTTATAGACCTTATAGTTTAATATGACAAACAAATTTTAAATGATTTAGTGTTATAAGTTATAAAGATAACCACGTGTGAACCAACATGGTTAGTAATCATTAAATCTTCAAAATCATGTATGTTTAAGGATCAGAATGGTGGGTTAGAGTTGACAGTTTGTAAAATGCAAAATAAGTATGTTATTGCTACTCATTACTTTCATTTTCTACCTAATTACTTTTAAGACTTGATGGGAAGGTAAAAAACAAATATGGCAAAATTACATATTTGATGCAAGCTATTATGGCATTAGACTGGGAGGTATAATACATTTTTGATGAGTTATTAATTGGAATTTTTACTTGCATCATCCTTCCTGAGAATATCCTTCTTTATCTTTCTATCATATAAAATTTATAGAAATACTATTGTAGTGGAAGAGGTTATGTAAAATTTTTAATTTTTAAAATATTTACAAATTTTGCAAAACCTCTCCCACTACAATAGCACCTCTATAAATTTTCCAAAAAAACTATTGTAAATGTGTTGCAAAGATATAGCAAAATCATATTCTCTGTAGTACCCTTGTGATTATTTATGTATATTATGATAGAGCATAAAATCAAATAGTTCATTTTTTAAAAAGTCATCTAAAAATTATAAAATCATGAGAAATGCTCACATATAAGTATTTTGTATAACAGAGCATATTATATTTTATATAATATTTACTCGTACTTACATTTATACAGTATACAAAGGTTACCAACAGTGGTTATTATTTGAAAATAGGGTTAATCAAGATTTTAATTTTCTCCCTTTTGCTAATGTGTATTTTCTAAATTCATAACTTTATGAATTTTAAAGCTCTTGCTAAATCTAATTTGATCATAATAAAAACATTTGAGAATCTTTTAAAAGGGAACTCAGTAGAATTACTTACCCTAGTCCCAGCAGTTGACAAACATCATTTGAAATGTGGGTGGTCCAGTTCTCAGCACAAGCTGTATGCCATAAGCTCTGGATTCTGAACTGCACTAAACCATTGTTGTTCGTTGTGCCATTGAAAAGACGCACTAAAGACACGGAGAGTATAATGGTGGTTACCAGAGACTGAAGGGTGGGGAGAATGGGAAGACATTGTTCAGAGTACAGAGCTTCAGTTAGACAGGAGGAATAAGTTTGTGAGATCTCTTACACAGCACTGTGACTACAGTTAATAATAATGTACTGTATATTTCTAAATTTTGCAAAATTGCAAAATTTCAAATTTTCCCATCACGAAAAATGATAAGTATTTAAGGTGATGGATAGGTTGATTAGCATAATTCAATCATTCCTCATTCTCTCTATATATATACACACTTTTTATAGATACATATATACACACATTTTATATATACATATATACACATTCTCTATATATACATTCTCCATATATCCTATATATAATATATAATAATATCACGTTGTAACCAATAAATATATAGAATTAAATTTTTTAAATTTACAGCTAATTTTTTAGAAAAATTAACAAAAAAAGATGCATTAAAGAGATTAGATTACACTTGTGGTCATTTTGACCTAAATTGATAAGAGTAGATTACGGCCTCTAAACTAAATGTGCAATGTTCTTAACATCTCAAGTTTAGAGACTGATTGTAGTTTTTCTTAAGAGCATGATGGAAGGTCTAATTTGAAAAATATAAATTTAGCAGATAATTTTGCTCTTTTATGTAACTATAAAAATGGAAAATGCAGAGATATGCAAGTTTATTACAAATCTATACAGCACATAAACAGAAAATAAAGTTATTTGTGAAGAGTATACCTAACAATATATATAAACTTAGCTTCTGAAAGACAGAAACTCAAGTTTAGAGATTACTTTAGGAATTCCCGCCCCACCAAAAAGTACTCTTTTCTTTGTACTTGCTTTTATACCATTTGATTTCTATCATCTCATTCATCATTTTACAACCATTTTGAACAGACTTTGAAGACCATTAGTGGCCAGGTAGGGACTGGACCAAGTTAAGAGAGTTAATCAAGGGAGGAAAACATCAGTAATTACAGTCTTACCTACAAACACTATGTTGTAATTCTATAAAATAATGCTACATTGTTTACCCTTTTCTCCTATTACGACAACAGTTAAGAGCAGTGACTATAGAATTATACAAACTTAGGTTCAAAAACAGCTACGGCCCTTACTAGGTGTGTGAACTTTGGCAGCCACTTATCATTTCCAAGCCACAGTTTCCTCA
The DNA here is from genome assembly GCF_000951045.1 of Mandrillus leucophaeus. NCBI lineage: Eukaryota > Metazoa > Chordata > Mammalia > Primates > Cercopithecidae > Mandrillus > Mandrillus leucophaeus. The sequence goes on from NW_012102865.1 coordinate 3,400,205, forward strand.
TGGGTAAACTATAGCTGATTTTTTTTTTTCTTTTTTGAGAAGGAGTTTTGCTCTTGTTGCCCAGGCTGGAGTGCAATGGCACGATCGCGGCTCACTGCAACCTCTGCCTCCCGAGTTAAAGCGATTCTCCTGCCTCAGCCTCCTGAGTAGCTGGGATTGCACCCGCCAACATGCCTGGCTAATTGAGCATTTTTAGTAGAGACAGGGTTTCACCATGTTGGTCATGAACTCCTGACCTCAGGTGATCTGCCTGCCTCGGTCTCCCAAATTGCTGGGATTACAGGCGCGAGCCGCCACGCCTGGCCAATTATAGCTAATTCTTATTGTAGATTTTTTTGTTTTAACTTATTTACAGTGCATGATGCATAGTATGTAAGTGTTAAAAATTTGCTTAGAAATAAAAAGACATAATAAAAGTATCCATTACTCACAATGTTATGGAGGTCTGGAAGGGGAGCTGGACTGAAGACTCAGCAGGGCAGTGGGAGAAAGTGACTTATAAGTAAGCATACACATACCTCTGAATGTGGGCAATAAACAGAACACAGTAGCCAATATCCGTGGTGCTAGCCTGCTTGGTTTGGAATGCTGTCTCTGTGGTATTCTAGGTTTCCTATATATGAATATTTGTTGCTCTAGAATTACAGTTAATAAGTGTGGCCAAATTGAAACAAACAATAAACTGAGGCCTGCGTATTAACTTTTTTCCTAACCAGATGGGGACGAGGTGCTAAAATCATCTCAGAGATGAGATGTTCTCATTCCAAAGCATCAAAACAGGTCCTAATAAACACACTTATAATCTTTCTTTTACACCATAGAATCCAAAGGCAGAGGCTAAAGTCATAAAAGTATTTTCCTAAAAATAAGGCATACCACAGTCTGCTTCATCGGAGCCATCCTCACAGTGCAGATGACCGTCACAGAGATTTGCCAGTGGAACACACTCTCCATTTTTACACTGAAAATTGTCTTCCTTGCATGGCACTATGGGGAAAGAATGGTTATTGTATAGGATAAAGAAAACACAAATGGATGATTCTGGAGTACAAATCCCATTTGCTCCCCTTTAAACATGAGTCCTTTGCCACAGCACAAGGTGGAGCCAGCTTTGATACTGAGAAACACCATCTACTTGGTTGTTCAGAATGCCTCAGAATTAGTTCCCAAGCTGATGTTTATGGCGCTTTAGAAGAGCATGGATGAAACCTCAGACATCTCTTTGCAGCAAAACTCAGGGAATTTCTAAGAAGTGGCTGAGAGGTCAACTCACCTCTTCCTCATAATTTTGTTAGTATCTCTTCAATAAACAAACTCCTCCACCCCAAACGAACATACAAGCAACAACCACTGAACTGTTACTCAAGCACAGAGAGGTCCCCTGGCCTCACCATCCAAATGATACTTCCAAACCTTTGTAAGAAAGAAATGTGGAAGTTGTCTGTTGGTGGGATCAAAGTTGGATTGGGTTGGAAACAGAGGGCTCAATTAAAAGTGGTCAGGCAGGAAAGAGTAGTCACAAGGAAACGGAAACTTTGCGGTATCTGTAATGTGAAAAGAAGTTGAGGATAGAGCTCCAAATAATTAAAGCAGTGTTGGAGGCATGGGCATGTGCTTGGCACGTGGAGACACAAAAGGTAAATGAAAAGGCTGGGCAAAGAAGAAATTGGGTAGATCTGGAGGCCATCGGTTGTTGTTTCCAGAGTTTGTTGTGCAAAAAGAGGCCTACTGGAAACATTCCTTATCTAGAAGTAGCTGCTGCTGTTTCCTGAGATTGTTTGGTCTTTAAAAGTTTTGTTCTGGGAGAGCCCTCATATCACTGGGAGAGAAAGGTTTGCTTCCCTCTTCTAGCACTTTCTGATTATGGCTTACGAGGTACAGTTATGTGCTGGAAGGAGAGTAGGAACTCCGTGAGGGCCACATGGTTCCCTGACAATGACGATGATTGTCAGGTGTGGAGAGGTTCAGCGTCTTATGCCCTACATGGCACATGAACAATCATATGGGGAAGCAAAAGCACTTGATAAAAATAAGAAAAGGGAAGCTTGTAGTTTGAAAACTATTAGTGTCTACTAGTCAATACAATAACATTACTATTACACTGCTTTCAAGGAGACTCAATTCAGGTTAATATGATTTCAGAAACAAATTATAGAAGTATCCACGGAGACTTTCTGAATTTATGATGACCAAAAATAATGACACTTGAAAGAAATTATTCCTGCTCTTTTAGAATCTAGGTTGTAGACTCACATCTGAGAGTACTGACAAATACCGTTATACTTCTAAAGAGAGGGACTCAGTTTAGCCATACCACACTAATTGAAAAAAAGACCGAAAGTAGTCCAGCAACTATCAATATCCATCAGCTATTTTCAGCTTTTTAATAAAAGGGCATTAGAGTATTTTTCTAAAAAAATATTGAATAGAGTATTTGAGGGGGTTGTTTTTATGGGGGAAAGTGGAGTGGGGTCATCCAGCAAACCAAGTGTGGGGTTCTCTAAGAGAATCAATTCCTAATTAGGTTGCCTGAAAGAAGCAAGGTCAGCATCTCACTCCCTGGTCAAAAGTTGGCTACACTGCATAACCACAAGGACCAGGCTTTCATGGGACTAGTGCTAGGGGTTTCAGATTTTTAAAAACTGACATTAGTATGAAACAGATTTTAAGTAATAATTCTAGGATACACATCAATGTGTGTGTGTGTGTGTGTGTGTAACTAAATTAAAATTTACCTTTACTCTGTTCTATTAATTCCTATCCTATCCTATCCTATCCTATCCTATCCTATCCTATCCTATCCTATCCCATCCCATCCCATCCCATCCCATCCCATCCCATCCCATCCCATCCCATCCCATCCCATCCCATTATATTCCATAACATTTGTTGGGTAGTGAAATATACAACAAACATAAAATTTGTTGTGTAGTGAAACCCAATAAATCCATTTCACTACCCTGGTTTTTGATAAATGCCAGGATAAACTGAAGTATAGTGAAAAAATTAATGAGACAGTGACGTTATTTTCCTGAAGTTTATGGGCAGATAGATGTGTAAATAAAGATTAGTGATCAATTCCTATGAAATGAAATCAGAAGTTAGAAAGTTGGCAACGTGGACACTGGAAAGGTGGTCAGATGACAACTGCCTGGCAGAGAAGTCTGGCTCTAGCACAAAAATTGGAGGAATGGAACCTGGGGATTAGGGATTTGGAGCTGAGCAGGGTTATAAGAGATTATTTAGGAGTTGTACTACCCATGTCCACAGTACAATAGTCCAGGGCTGGTGAAACAATGTTCCAAAGAGCTCACAAGTCTGTTTGACAACAGAGGTAGCATTTGGCCAGAAGCTGGTATTTGCCAAATGAAAACTACGATGGTAAAAAACAAACAAACAAACAAACAAACAAACTTCCTATCTTCCAATGTCGGAACTATGGGAAGAAGAGGAAAAAAGAGAAGTATAAAATAAAAAAAGACAGTATTTCCACCCTCCTCTGCCGTAAGTTATTAGGCCAAGGTCTGTGCCTGAGTTGAGGGATAAAAGAAGCTTTGAATTAGATAATATAAAAGTGTTGACATCATACTTGACTGTTCATTTTAATACTTAAACATGAGTGTAAGTTACTCAGATAAAATGATTTAACAGCGGAAGTAACTGAAAAAGTGTAGAGATCTGCCTGAAATATCCAGAGATGAAAAAGGAGATTTGAATTAAAATAAAGACAAATGAATCTTTTGTTTTGCTTATATTGTCATTGAGGTCAGTCATTCTATAAACTGAATATACAATATGCCAGCTGTAGTACCCATAAAGCCTGTTTTCTGATGTTCGTATGTCCAGGGCTTAGCAAAGTGTCTGGCACAAAGCAGGGAATAAGTAGATATTTTTTAAACATACAGTAAATTAATGTATGTTAAAAGATTGATATGCCTCAAAATAAGTATGAAGCTTAGTAATAGAGTCGATGTAATATAAAGCACTTTTTAAAACTATGATTCCAAATAAAGTTTAAAATTTAAGATAATTGGCTGCTAGTAATTCTAGTGATTTGAAAAAAAGTCAATTTTATGAATTATGAAAATATAATTTACTTAAATTTCAACAGTGGTTAAGACATAAACCCTAAAGTAATATGATTTTGGTTGAAGGTACAATTTAGCAATTTCTTTTTTTTTTGAGATGGAGTCTCACTCTGTCGCCCAGGCTGGAGTGCAGTGGTGCGATCTCAGCTCACTGCAAGCCTTGCCTCCCGGGTTCCTGCCATTCTCCTGCCTCAGCCTCCAGAGTAGCTGGGACTACAGGGGCCGCCACCACGCCCGGCTAGATTTTTGTATTTTTTTAGTAGAGACGGGGTTTCACCATGTTAGCCAGGATGGTCTCGATCTCCTGACCTCGTGATCTGCCCGTCTCGGCCTCCCAAAGTGCTGGGATTACAGGCTTGAGCCACCGCGCCTGGCCTAGCCATTTCTTTTAATATTTCTCTGACCTTGGGCAAAGACATTAGTGTTTCTGAGGCTCAGTTTCTTTGACTGTCAACAGAAGTAACTATTACTTTTGTCTTAGGTGTGTCAGGAGAATACATTTTAACAAATAATGAAGTATGCTTATCATAACAATATATATACAGAGAATATGCAGTACATAATATTTTTAACAGTAAAAACAGTAACAGTAAAAAAAAATATTTTTCACTGATTTTTTTTTTTTGTTTTTGAGACAGAGTTTTGCTCTTGTTGCCCAGGCTGGAGTGCAATGGTGCCATCTCGGCTCACTGAGACCTCTGCCTCCTGGGTTCACGTAATTCTCCTGCCTCAGCCTCCCAAGTAGCTGGGATTATAGGCATGCACCACCACGCCGGGCTAATTTTGTATTTTTAGGTGAGACAGGGTTTCTCCACGTTGGTCAGGCTGGTCTCGAACCCCTGTTCTCAGGTGATCCGGCTGCCTCGGCCTCCCAAAGCGCTGGGATTGCAGGCGTGAGCCACCATGCCCGGCCTTTCACTGATGTTTTTAAAGTTAACATTCTTACTCCATGTGCTAGTTGTGCTATTTCTCCCTACGAATAATGAAATAAATATGAAAACATAACTAATCCTTTCCTCTTAGGATCTTACAATAATAATCGGAGCTATTTGTAGGCTGTACTTTAAACTTTGAAGAATTCTGTATTTTTTCAACTGAAATCTGAGTTACCTTATGAAGAAAATATTTTTAGAAAGCCGTGGCTGGTTGTTTCTACAAATCTTTATACTATGAGAAAAGCTGGTTACATATCTCAGAATATAATGCTATTACGCAGGTTCTTGAAAATGTAATTAACAATTTGTTTCACAAACATATTTTTAAACCAGATTAGTGAGATGACAAATGGGCAGAGATAATTACAGATTCTAAAGACAGCATTAATACTTTGACTCTATATTTTATCTTTCAGATATTAATTTTCCTTTAGAAAATAGGAAGCCTTAAATGTAGGCAGAAGTGTTTGTGTTCAGATATTGTGTCTTAAGTTTATATTTTAATAAACCTTATTTAAAAAGTTGACAGCATGAATTACATATCCATGATCAATTATATTAATATACTTACAGAATGTTAGTCACCACTCTTTATTTTTAAATTATCTTATTACATTTTTCATAGCTTATTGAAATCATTATGTAGAGAATGAGTTCTCAATGACAATAATTTAATCACAGATAAATTTACTGATAATTTTACCCTCTTATTAATGTAGCTAGGCAATATTTAATTTGAAAATCACATATGAGTTGAATGGAAACAGACAACTATCTGAATTAAAATTTAATTGATAACATATAAATATCTAAAAAATGTAATTCATTTTTGTGCTCTAGCTGAAGCTGTTAGGGTTATATTCTATGAATCCAGAAAAATAATAACTTGTTTCTACAAGCTGAATGAACTGGATGAAAAAATGCTGAATGGGGAAAATTGCATTGTTACTGAACTGAACAGAGATTATAAAATCTGAGAAGTATAAATAAGCTCTTTGAAAATTTTCCTTACATGCATAAACTGGATTCTGATTCTTTGCAACATACAACAGTTCAGCTTCATTAAGCAGTCTTTAATCCAACAGTTTAACTCTCCCTGGACTCTGAAATCTTATTTCCGATAGTTTTATGCCCATGGTGAGGGAGAGAAAAAGAAATATTGCTAAGAATTGAATTTCCCCATCTCCTTTTATGGAGTCTCCAGTAGCGTTGCCTCATTTAGTCAACATATGCTTGGTTTAAAACAGAATGAAATTGATCTCTAAGACACGTGCCACACAGTCTGGGGAGGGCTCAAAGCCTCAGCTGCCACTGTAATCAGCTGCCACTTCCACAGTTGCCTGATAAACACTATTGAATTCCATTGTTAAGACTCTGAGCATCAGAAAAGAGCAATAAGGGGACATTTATAGGAGACAGATCTTCATAAATCTCTATTACATATACTTTATTACAATAGAAATGGAAATGTTAGGAACATAGTACAAAGAAAATAAGATACAAAAATACACTATACAATTGCATTAAATTTCAACTGAATGTCTTGGAAGGTGTCCCTACAATATCTCCAGAAGATAAGGGAAGCAAAAACGATGTCTGATGCCCATTTATACTTTTTTCTAAAAGAACCACCAAAGTAAAGTCCCAGGATGTGTGTCCAATCTCACTTTCCCTTACCAGCTTGATTAGCCTCCACAGCCAAGTCCCTGATTCTGTAATTGCTTTTCAGTCTTCGGGTATAAAAAATAATTTTGACGGAAGCAGACGGTGCTGATGACAACTCAATCATTCCATTACTCACTTCTCAGCAGCATCTGCCCTATGTCTAGGAGGCAAGTGAAACCACATTCCCCATGTATTTATCATGCAGTGATGGGCATTGAAGACTCCATTCTAGCTTTAATCAAGGGAAGTTTCCCTTAAAAATAACTTCATACATTACACACTAATGTAACAGTACTAAATGGAATCTAGCTGTAGGCAAAAGAAATATAAAGAATCTATGCACCATAAACTTGCTGTCTCTTTTGCGTTGAGAGAAATAGATTGTGCTCTGTTTTTGAGTTTGATCTTGAATCATAATTGCTTATAATGCTTTTTAAAGTCTTTGATGTTGTGTTTGTTTCATTATAAGAATCTGAGACAGGAAGTAAATGAAAAGAAAGAACAGCAGTATCTCAAAGAGATACCTGCTCATCTATGTTTATTGCAGCGCTATTCTTGATAGCCAAGTTATGCAGTGAACCTGAGTCCATCAACAGACGAAGACAGAGAGAGAATATGATATCTTTGCACAATGGAATAGTATGCAGTCATAATAAATAATGAAATTCTGTCATGTGCAATAACATGGAGGAAACTGGAGGATATTATGTTAAGTGAAATAGCCAGGCACAGAAAGACAAATGTTGCATGTTCTCATTCAGAGGTGGGAGCTAAATTAATTGCTTTCATGAAGGTAGTAAATAGAATGGTAGTCACCGGAGACTGAGAAGGGTACTGGGGAGAGAGGATAAAGAAGGGTTTCAATGGGTACCAAAACAGAGTTGCATAGAAGGAATAAGACCTAGTGTTTGGTAACACACAAAAAATGACTATAGTTAACAATAATTTACGGTATATTTCAAAATAACTAGAGAAAACAATTTGGAATGCTCCTAACACTTAGAAATAATAAATGTTTGAAGTGAAGAATATTTCAGTTTCCCAGATTTGATGATTATAAATTATATGCTTGTATTAAAATATTACATATACTCCATAAACATGTGTAATTATTATGAGTCCATAAAACACAATTTAAACAAACTGTAACTGTAACTTTTGATGAAAGAGATCTGTCTCCATCTTCCTTTTGACAATCCATTTTCCTCTTTTCAAGTCTTTTCTCCCTTCTCATTTTCAATTTAAAATAGGGATTTAAAGATCTACCTTTTCTTAAAATTTTGTTTCAAGATGCTTTCACTTTTGCAGATGGTGGAATGTCCTGTGCTGTTAGTCTGTTCTCACGCTGCTAATAAAGACATACCTGAGACTAGGTAATTTATATGAAAAAGGAGAATTAATGGACTTGCTGTTTCATATGGCTGGGGGAGCTTCATAATCATGGTAGAAGACAAAAGAGGAGAAAGGCACATCTTACATGGCAGCAGGCAGGGAAACTCCTTTTTATAAAACCATCAGATCTCATGAGGCTTATTCACTATCATGAGAACAGCACAGGAAAAACCCACCCCCATGATTCAGTGACCTCCCACCGGGTCCCTCCCACAACACATGGGGATTATTACAATTCAAGGTGAGACCTGTGTGGGGATACAGAGCCAAACCAAATCACCTATAATTATTTCAATTGTTTGGATACCTCAATAAATCTAATCCCCTATCTGTTAGAGCACAGTATTTTTTGTAAAACCTCAATTACTTCAGGTTTTACTATTTATCTCAATTCCTTTAAAAGTATAACACTTCTTTCAAAAATCGTTTCCTTGACAGAATTCTTGAAAAAAATTTAGGATAGCCTCCAGTAGAATAGTACTAGGCATTAGATATTTACTTGCTCTGTTTTATGATACTTTGCAGAAAAGAGTACAGAATTTTACTACATTTAAATACAGGGGTTATTGACCCTTGTATATTTTTTAGTCGTGGGATTTTCTCTTTAAAACGTGAGAAATATTACTTCAGTATTACTTCATTGTTTTAATATTCATAATTGAGTGAAATATAAAACTGATCTTATTTTCAACACCTACAGAAATAATTTTATTTATTCTGCTAGATTTTTTCAGAAAAATTTCCCTCTTGAAATTTAAAACTTCACACAGAAAGTTGTATAACACTGATTCCTGCTTATTAATCTTTTTTACTGAACACGCTAAGGCTTCATGATTTTTCAGGTAATTTTATTCAGATTCAAAAAGTGTATAATTTTTCTTTCATTGTATCTTTCACTATTAGTTTTGATCTGCTTTTTTTTTTCTCAATTTCAGGAATGTTTATTATTTGCAAATTTGGCTTGGTGTTTTTTCGTGCATGCCCATTACAGACTCTCATGTGTTTCCATCTTTCTTTACTTATTGTTTTTTCATTCTTCATCATGCTTTCCTGCAGCAATTTTTGTGGAAATGTGTGTGTTCTGCACAAGAGGTTCTGAATAATTGTGCAATAGACCACAAAACTAGGTGGTTCACAATGCTAACAAAGGCCTCTAATTAAGTCAGAAAGATCTGATTATGGCAGAGTTTCACAGAAAATTGCTCTGACCAAAGATGGCCACCTTCTTCCAAATTTCTTGAGAGGAGACTTTATTGTGACGTCACTTGTGGGAGCCAGTACTGTGCAAAGACTATTCTATCAGGAGCCAAACATTATATAATAACTAAAAAAATTAGGGTCATAATTTTACATACAAAGGTATTGGTGGTAACAGTTTGTGTTTTTCTGTCATCTAAAGTTTGCTATTAACTAATTTACTTTCTATATAACAGTAAGAAAGATTTAGCTTTTTTTTGAACATTACATAACCAGTCTGTTTTATCTCAAGTGTGCTCGATTATTAACCACCAATATGTCCTCATCTATGTCCATCACCCATCTATACTTTAAAAGTATAACTCAAATGTTGAATTAAATTAAAATAATAGGTTCACCACAAAGAGAAGGAAACTGAAATAGCAGACAAAATAATTGGCAAACAAACAAGGTTATAGTATAATCATCAGCAACAAAATAAGAAACAAAATCAGTGATTCAATTCAAGATGACATTTTTAAAATTATGTTGATTAACATTTTCTAAAGCAATGATCAAATTTTCTTCTAAGTTAAATTCTTGCCCCCCCCCACACACACACTTATGTAAATACATATCTATTGATATTTGCATCTCAATGTATTTTCTTCTTTACCTAACAAAATCATGTCATTTTCCATACTTATTCTTTTTAGTGTACTCCATGATAAGATAAATTATAATTTTGTGTAGATCTCAAAGTGTTTACTAATTATTTTTTATTGATCCATGTCACTGTTGCTTGTAAGTAAACAGTGGCTTCTAAAATCAGTCACAAAATCCAGATTAATCGATTGAGCTGCCACTTACTTCTATCTAAGTAGCATGGATAATACCAGTTGTGGCTCATTTTCAGGCCAGATGATAGACCCCTTAATTCTTTGCCATAAAGATTAAAGCAGGCAGCTTTCTGGGATGGTGTCAAAAGTCCTGGCCAGTTGTGAGTGGAGGAACAAAGATAAACATAACCTAATAGTAGCTGGATTTTGTATTGGATAATAGGCCAGATGAAGACAAACTATCCAATCTTATCTTTTTTCTAGATATTCAAGTGTAAGACATCAATTCCACAAATACTTCTCTTCCTATGGAAGAGAAAGAGAGATGTAGGAAGTAGCATATATCCTGTGTTTCTAACATATTTGCACCTGGAAAGAACCACTGAGTTGTTGGGCAGTTCTATGAGACAAATCATAGTCCAAGGGGAGTACCCAGTTGCAAAATTTCTTTGCAGATTGCCAAATGCAAATACATGCAAATACTAGATATATAAATACATATATGCATATTCATACATATCCATATATATATACACACACATATACATATATCCATGATGAACATGCCACTATTTTGTTTGTTCTTGTTGATTATTTTATGGATATAATAAAACACCCAGTGTTGGAGGGTTGGGCATGCCAGCAAATAGCATTAAATTCCTACACTGCAGTGCTTTACTCCGGTTGTCTCCAATAAGTTAATGATGTTAATTATTTAATTGAATGTTGTTGGCATGCCAACAGCTCTCTTGCCTGTTTCCTTCTTTGCTCTCTGAAAATGTTCTTGACATGGGAAACATGACAGTGTTCCTTCCTTACAAGATCAAGTATCCTACTTTTAACATTTAACATGGCCCTCTTCAGTGAACAAAATTCAACACTCCTTACACATCAGAGAGGTCCCAGTAAGTCTGCTAAAAACTTTTGTGGCTTCCTACTTTGAACAAACTTAGGTAATGGTGATACAGATGTAAAGGAGGAAAGATAATCTTCATTAAGATGAGGAAGAATGAGTGTCACAGAAGGAAGCGTTAAAATCATGATTTTGGCCTTGAAATTCTGTATACCTTTGCTGTTTTGCTCCAAAAGTTATGACGCAATGTGTGATTTATGGTCTCTTACCTGGAATCCCCAAGTGATAGCCAGTAGTGAAGTTTGCTTTAAACCCTCCTCTCGCCAACGCATCGTTAGTGATGAGAAGCACAGTCATTCTATTGGTGGTAGAGAACACATCCTTTACTGGACCAGGCCCTGTGTACACAGCTGTTCCAAAGGAAAACGAGACAATCAGTGAGATGATCCTTTGGACCTAGAAGGAAATGTACCCCACATCTCAGTTCCATCTGCCGGACATAGGGCTACATGCTACATGGCTCGCTCATAGAGCAGCCATAAGTAAATGAACGCACACATTCTTTTACATTTTGAACACTCTTCAACAAAGCCAACTTCTCTTTAAACTTTTTTGATATTACTTGAGGTTTGTGCAGCTCTATAATGTAATGATGAATTACTTATAATATATCTGACTTAGTACCACTGCTATTCAAAGCTCATGTTATCCCAGATAAATGACTACTTATAAAGACCTTTATAAAACAATGGAGTCTATAGTCACCTTTAGTAAACTGTTAACCAAACATTTTCAGTAGTTTTTGTGTGTTGAATCATAAGACTAATCTGAAGGATGGATTGTTTAGAGATTGAGAATATTAACTGCATGGTGGCTTTTAAACATTTTCCCCTTAATTCCTCGGCTTTGGGGATTTCATTAACAATAAAACATTCTTTACTATATTTCAGCTAATTAAAAACTACATTTATTTTTAAAAGTTTTATATATTGGAAGCCCTGAAAGTGATTCAGTTTCAAAAGACCTTCCTGCCAACAAATTTTAAAACAATAACTCAGAGATCTTTCTGGAATTCTTATTTACTTTTCAATGATTTGTTTAACTATTAACAGGTGAAATAACACATTTTATTTTTTTAGATGATGAGAAGTCTAAGGTTTTTATTTGAAGAATAATTTGATCTAAAATGGGAAAACTATTTAAGATTTTTTATATGTGTATAAAAGAACTAAATTTCAGATTTCTCAGTTCTTGCCAACCTTCTAATTGCAACAAAATTTTCTTTGTTTGTTCTATGAGTGACTCCCAAAATCCTAGGCTCCCAAAAACCCAGGAAGGTCACACTCTAGAACTTTGTGAGATTTTGCTGCAGAATTCTGCATAAGGGCTGACTGATGAAAATGTTGGGGAACCCTCCCCACCACACTGTCCCTTGATGCGCTCTAGAAAATGTTTTCTGGAGTTTTCATTGAGTAGTTGCAGCATTCATGTGATTGTATCCTGATTGCATGTCTAACAGATCAGATTTTACTATAAATGATGAATACAAGTCCAAAGCACAGTTAGATACAACACTTTTTTCGGGTGTGGGGCGGTGATAAAACACTTCTTAGTTGTATAATTTCATTCATCAAAATGGATCATTTGAGTATCTTTATTTAATGTGTGACTTATCAAGAGACACATTTTTCTTAAAAATGACCAGCCTGGCCAACATGGTGAAACCCCGTCTCTACTAAAAACACAAAAAATTAGCCTCCAATCTACTCAGCAGGCTGAGCCAGGAGGATAGCATAAACCCAGGAGACAGAGGTTTCAGTGAGCCGAGATCGCACCACTGCACTCCAGCCTGGGTGACAGAGCGAGACTCCATCTCAACAACAACAACAGCAGCAACAACAAAATGGTGGTAGTTAAATAACATATTAGCTATCATGTGTTTGACTGATAACTTTTTAGTGTGTTAGCATGTATTCTATGGTCTATAGAATACACAAAATTTCCTCTATCATAGTACACTCTAACAGCACAAAAATTTCCTCTACAGTAGTACACTCTCCTTAGGCTTATTTAAAAATAATCGATAAATAAAAAAGAGAAATAAACTGGTCAATTTTTGAAGCATTCTTAGGTACCTATACAGAAGCAGCTAGTACTAGAGACACAGCCAAAGTAATAATAAAATGTAAAGTAAAACTCATTAAAAAATTTTGTATAACAACACAATTTGAGTAGTTTGAAGTAAAATAAAAACTGATTTCATAGTTATCTTTGGACATCCGATGTACATATAAAGAGAACTATATAATGGGTGTCCTTCGCTTCTAGTCTCCAATGTGTAGTGCTTGTGGTAGTCGATTAATACCAGCTGGTAGGAACTGATGACTCAAAAATATTGTCCAGAATAGTTGAACTCATGGAGATAGAGAGCAGAATGATGGTTATGAGTGGCTGGAAAGGGTACTGGGAATGGTAGGGAAGTGAGAATGATCAATGGATACAAAAATATAGTTAGAATGAATAAGATCTAGTATTTGACAGCACAATGGGGTGACCACAGCCAATAATAAGTTACCGCACATAAAAATAACTAAAAGAGCATAACTAGGTTGTAACACAAAGACAGGAGAAATGCTTGAGGTGATGGATACACTATTCACATGGATGTGATTATTATGCATTGTAGGCCTATACCTCATGTATCCCGTAAATACATACACCTACTATGCACCCATGAAAATTAAAAATGAATTTAAAAAGTGAAAATAATTAGTCCTGCTTTGTGAAGAACGTTCAAGAAAAATATTATATTGTCACTATTTTAAATATGCCCTATATTGCAAGCTCCATATAAACTTACGCCACCTTACTATTGTATTTTCATTTTGCAAGTTGTAAAAGAGTGATTACATTTATTAAGAAATGCTCTTTCCATCAGAACAACATCTTGAGCTACACAACCTTTACAATATTCAGATTGCAGACTTACTTAAGAACAAGGAATCAGCTTCTCCACCATCTCTTATTTCAACTACATCGTTAATGTTTTCTAAGTCAAATTCTTGAAAATGAAGTTGTATATTCTTTCCTTTTTGTGCATTTAAAATCCAAACACCTTAAAAGTAAGAAGTAACATTTAATTTGGAACACACTTGGTGATTTCTCTTAAAAGCTTCACTCTCTTGAGAATTTCAAATAACTTAAAAAAGAAATTTGTTTTCCATTTCATGAAAATCAATATTTTGAGGTGTTTCTTTTTTCCTTTCATTACTTTTTTTTTGGTGAGAAAATATATTGGTTTATTCAGTAATATTTATAGTAATATTTCAATTAAATTTGAAATTATTTAGTATAATTGATATTTTTATGAAATGGAATACTTAATCAAAGTTTACAAATATTATTTTACCTGTACAATATAACATTTATGAATATCAAAAGATACCAAAATTATAGTTTTATTTTTTTAATTTTCCATGATCAAATTTAGAAGAAAATTAGGTAATTAAAATGCAATTTATAGGACAAGTAAGCTTTAATATTTATTTTAAAAGTTTCTGCTTTATTTACATTGAGTTCATTAAAAAAAAAACAAAATGAAACAAGACAAACAGCATCAATAAACACTTCTTGTTTTTATTGATTTCTGAAATGATTTAACCTTCAGATTTTTTTCTAGGCCATTCTTCTCTCATTCTCTATTAGTTTTCTCATTCACTCTTAAGAAATATAACTATATTTATATAGTAACAATTTCTAAGTCTTTATTTTCTGCACTTTTTCGAAATGCAGGCAAATTTATCTACTTATTTACTGTCTATGGCTGTACATATTTCAAATCCAACATGTTCTAAAGAAAAAGTAGAATTATCTCTTTTGCAAACTCATTTATCTTATCCTTCCTATCCCAGTGGCACTACTAATCACCCACTCACAGTTCTCTATGCTTGAAACCTCAGCACCTTCCTTAACCTCCTTTCTCCTACCACATCCAATCAATCACCGAAGCCTGTTAATACTACCTCCTATATCCTTTGAATCCCATTTACTTCTCAATGTCCTTTGCCACCATGGCAAGAGTTCAAATAACTATAGTTTCTCATCTCCCAGTTGGTGATGCTGATGGTTCTTGTCCCTTACCATCGATCTCTGATCTAAAATGCAAGCTCCTTTTTATTGCCATTTTCCTGTAAACTATTCAAAGAACTCCCCAGCGCTCTCAGAATGGAATTCAAACTTCATACAATGGTGCAAAATCCCTTCATACTTCTGATTTTACCCATTACCATTATTTAATTTTTCTTGGCGATTCAAGAAACAGTTGTCTCCTACTTTGGTATGTCAAGGACTCCCCACGTCTCTCCACAGAGTCCCCGCCTTTACCCTTATTATAACAGTATTTTGGACATTTTGTGCCTGACAACATATTGAGTCACCATCTATACTGTGCTACATTTGTGTCTTCTTTACTTACTTCAGACTAAGGAAATAAAGTATTGAATACACATTTGTTGAATAAACAAATACATTTAAATTTAATAAATTTCTCCAAATTGTTTCAATGTTCCACTGCTTGCTGGATTTTTCAGATTATCACTTTGTTCAAATGATGTTTAAAAGATGTCTTCAGTGTGAAGCCGAGATAACTCTGTTTCCCCAAACAAGTCAAATTAGATTAGTCGCTATTTATTTTTGGGGGATGAGTTATCTGTCTACAATACTGACCCTATATGCACCTATAAAAGTGATGCTCTCTTATCTCTTCATCATCTGAAGGAAGAAGGTTGGCTTTTTCTGACGACACATTTTCCCCAGCACTGGGGCATTTCTTTCATTGACAGAATTCTCCATTTAGCTTAGTGGTCTTAACCAGGCGTGGTCATGGCAAGATGCTTGTTTCCCAACCCAAACTCCTGAAGCGAAACCTTTGTAGGACGGGCTAGGGAATCTGCATCTCCAACCCAATCTTTATGTATCTCTATATGAGTTTCTCTATTTAGGAACATTGACCTAGAAGTAGTCTTTATGCAGTTTTAGCAAACTGTTCTCTCTAGACAAAATTTTTAGTGATCTTTCTTATAATTTTATTTTTTATACTGGAAATAATTACATTACTGTAGCTATCTGCTTTATTGACTCCAGTGTATATTTGCAAAAAGTGTGAATGCTACAACAGGTTCTTTACTTTTTAATACTTTCCATTGTCTTTCTCCTTTGAAATTGCAAACTTGTTAAACACACTGTAGACATTATATGCACAGACAAGGAAAGTGATTTGGAAAGCGGTGTCTGGAGTAACACTGGCTCTCTCACTGTTGTTATTCAACTTCTAAATTTGGAATTATAATAATGACACCTGCTTCAAGAAGTTCTTGTGGGAAATGAATGAAATAATGTATATTAGGCATTAACACAGTGCCTGGCATGAAACAAATGCTGTATATATTTAGGAATTATTGTTATTTTTGTTGTTATATTAAGCAATCTTATAGGTAGACATGACAGGTGTATTCATGTTTGACAAATTGATAATCTACTTTGCTGTGCCAAGGGGAGATCTACATTTCATATGGAGATTTGTTTCTGATGACCTGGAAAAGAAATGACTCACAGAAAGCCAGATTAGGGTAGCTGTTTGGAAAGTTCATAGAACTGAATGTTGTATTTGGCTCCCACAGTTCAAAAGGTCCTCCACAGTCCGCTGAAAAGGAAAGCAATGAGAAATCATTAGTAACACAATGCGTATTTCAGAGAGCTAATACCATATGCCAGCGAATTTTCAATTACATTTCTTAGAATACAAATTTTGACAAGTAAATTTGAGTCATGTAAGGGTAAATGTTGCAGTTTAAGTAAAGGAAAAATACTTAATAGATTAAATAGATAAGAACTCTAATGATCAGTGATGTTGAGCTTTTTTCATGTGATTGTTGGCTGCATGTATGTTTTCTTTTGAAAAGTGTTTGTTCATGTCCTTTGCCCACTTTTTTGTGGGGTTGTTTATTCTTTTTCTTGTAAATTTCTTTTTCTTGTAAATTTTCATATAAAGTTCTTTATAGAAGCTGGATATTGGACCTTTGTCAGATGCATAATTTGCAAAAGGTACCATCTGACACCAGTCAGAGTGGCTATTACTAAAAAGTCAAAAAATAACAAATATTGGAGAGTTTGTGGAGAAAAAGGAACACTTATAGACTGTTGGTGGGAATGTAAATTAGTTAAACTATGTGGAAGACAGTGTGGTAATTTCTCAAAGACCTAAAGACAGAAATGCCATTTGACCCAGCAATTCCACTACCAGGTAGGTATATACTCAAAGGAATATAAATCCTTCTATTATAAAGACACATGCACATGTTTGTTCATTGCAGTGCTATTCAAAATAGGAACGACTTAAATCAACCTAAATGGCCATCAATGATAGACTGGATAAAGAAAAGGTGGTACATATACACCATGGAATACTATGCAGTAATAAAAAATAATGAGATCACGACATTCGCAGGGACATGGACGGAGCTGGAGACCATTATCCTTAGCACAACAACACAAGAACAGAAAATCAAATTCTGCACGTTCTCACTTAGAAGTGAAAGCTAAATCATGAGAACACATGGACACATAGAGGGAAACAACACACACTGGGGCCTTCGGAGGGTGGAGAGTGGTAGGAGGGAGGGGAATCAGGAAGAATAAGTAGTGAATACTAGGCTTGATACCTGGGTGATGAAATAATCTGTACAACCAACCTCCATGACACGAGTTTACCTGTGTAACAAACCTGCACTTGTTCCCCCGAACTTAAAAGTTAAAAAGAAAATTGAAAAAAAAAATAGATAAGAACTATTCAAAATTTCTTTAGTATTCTTAAGGCCCTTGTGAATCTTCAAGAAAGCATGATAGTGTACAGCACTCCCCTAAAATTATTTGTACAAAGGAACTTTTTTGTCAAATATCTTTTATAAATAGGTTTCATAAACTAAAGTATCAAATCCCTACTGTAGAAAATGTTTACTTATAATAAAACAAATTCAATATTTACCACCCTCTAACGAGAAAGGCTAGTAAATCA
Source organism: Mandrillus leucophaeus (assembly GCF_000951045.1). NCBI lineage: Eukaryota > Metazoa > Chordata > Mammalia > Primates > Cercopithecidae > Mandrillus > Mandrillus leucophaeus. The sequence goes on from NW_012102865.1 coordinate 3,418,225, forward strand.
TTTAATTCTGCAATTCTTGATTTTCCTTTTTTTCCCTTTTATTTATTTATTTATTGGTAGTCTTAAGGGGAAGCTTCACTATTCTGCACATCGATAGTAAGGAAAGGGCGACAAAGTGAAACTTCATTTGCTTAATGAATGCTCTGATCTGGTAGCCAACGTTGGGCAGAAGCCGAGTGGAGACAGGTAACTTAGTAAGGCAAATTTATTAAAACAGTAGAGCACAGATCTTCCAGCTCAGAGACTGACCCTTTAAGTAGGTAGATTAACTTTATAAAATTCTTAACATACTTTGGTGTTTCATTTATTAGAAACAAATTCTAAAGTAATGTAAAAAATCTACAACTATTTTAAACATTCTAAATGTATCTACTTCTTGTTACCATTATTATGTTTTAAAATAAGACCAAAAGAAGAAAAATAACCTAATTTGAAGAATGCAGAAAACTGGAATAAATATATTATTTTCTATTATTAAAGGCATATAATACTGGGATTATTTACCCCCAATAAACTAGAAATCAGATTATGGGAGGAATAATTAAGTGTCTGTACATCTATGACAGGGTCTATAGCCATACCCTCTTCTTTAATTTCTCTTTCATATATCATCTGCCTTATTTCTGTAAATCACCTGAAATTCATGTGCATCTTCAAAATTTACATGTAACGCACTGCTTAGATTTGAGTTTCATGATGCATATGATGGGAGAGAGAAGGCAATTACTCTGACTCAGTGGTGGGATCCTTGCCAACCTGTCCTATTCAGTAAAGAGATAGGGCATGATCCTATTCTACACGACTCCCAGGGCCAGGTTTGTCTAGACCCAGATGAACTTATCAAAATAATAAAATGTTTTACCAAAGCTTGCAAAGTGTTTCCATGCATATTATCTTATACGGGGAGAGAATGCAGTGCATAAGAGGAGGATTTGTTGGAGCTGCTGGATGAAAATTGTGGCTCTGAGTTAGTTGTCTTAGAGACAACTAGATATCTATTAAGGATTTTTTGGATCGTTGTAAAATTAGAGACAATTTAAGAAATGTTCCTTTGCATTACCTGCCATACTTAGTACTGGTTTTCAAGGCAACCTTGTGGATTAGGTAATTACTATTATTATTTCAGCTTTAAATGGAAAATCTGAGAATTACAGATATTCACTTGCTTGTTAATGCCATACACAGCCACCTAGTGTCAAAGTCAAGAACTCATCGTGGTTAATCTCAAGCTCATCCCACAGCACTTTACTGTCTCCTATTGGGTTGATTAAACTTTGAATAATTTCCACCATCCGGTTCACACTGCCATAAGCAGGGTTTAAATTGAGTCTCTATAATTGGCACTTCATATATACATAATAAAAAAAGGGCAGTGGATGAAAACACTGACAAGTAAAGTCAAGGATGGGTAAACCTAGAAGGAAGAAGAGAGTGTACACAGGGTGCTGAGAAAGGCATGTGAACCAAAGAAAGAACAACAATGGAGAATAAGGGCAACTTCTCAACAGGAAATCATGACTAATTTACAAAGATTTCGGAAGAAGGGTCTACCACAATCCTATAACCTCTACATACACATGGCACATTTGATTTCAATAATTCTACATTGCTATGAAACACTTCTTTTAATCCTTAATGAGACCAGTGAAGGAGGGAATGTGTAACTAACTGCAGGGACAAATATTCCACTCAAATATAAGAGTGGGAAAAAGTAACTGCCTATTTCACAAATGTAGCAGTGGCCAATAGTGGGTTTTAAAAAAATGTTTTTGTATTTTTTACCATTATTCTTATTTTATCCTCAAGTAACAGGAAAAAATGTAAAACCTTATATTCCTGATATAGTAAATAGTTGAGATTTGGAAAATGCATTGGATTTTGACATAATTGAACACTTAGTGTGCTATACTTAAAGATGAGTAGGTAGGATGTTAATGAGTACATAACAAGAACTCAAACGTTGTCAACTGTAATAGTTAAACCTGTCAAGGCAGGCAGTTTACTTAGGATTTCTCCACTAAACACAAGTCTTGGAAAATGCATCCCTTTAAAATACTTAAGTACTTTTTGAAATGCATTTAAATTATAATTTATTATCAAATAACTGACCAATAAGACATCTCTGATCCTTGGCCTGATAAAATAGATCAGTTACTCTCTGCATATAAATGACTGTAAAGAATTGGTAAAAGCACTTTAAGTCATTCTAAATATGACGACACAATTTACTTTAATGGTGGTGTTGATCTAGCAGAGATGTGGCGTGTGCTTCTAATAGAGAAACTAAAGATTAATGAAATGTAATTCCAGATATCACAGTCATGCTGTACCATTAGGTAAAACATCCTCAGCCAGGGAAAGAGAGTAAAATAGCCTGTCTGGTATAGGGAATTATATTCATTTACAGTGTTAAATTCCTTCTTTTTTTTTTCTTCTGGGAGCTGTTCTCTCAAACACTTGCATTCTGATTAATTTCTTACTATGCCACTAGGGATTTTCACTGCATATACTACGTAAATAACATGCAGTATTTGGCAAAGTGATTGCCAAGGATAGGTATTTTCCTTGATGCATGTCATTTTTACTCCATGCTTAAGCTTCTGATGTCCATGAAATGTGTGTTAACGCAGGGGTGTTTACTGAGAGGTGGAAAGGAGAAGAGCCTAGCTTTCATCTACAATGACAGGGCTTTAATTAAAAATATTTATGGCAGAACAAGAAATGAGAATATGGGAAAAACAGATTTTTGATTGATACTTTATGTGATAGAATTAATAGATGTAGCTTGAGAAATAATACAGTCTATTGATTGATGTTTGAATATATAAAAAGTGGCTAATTTTCAAAATTGGCTATTGTTTTTCATCATTATTGTAATAGATACACAAATCTTTTGGTATTACAAATAGCATTTTAAAAGTTTAGGTTGTAATTTAAAGTAAAATATTCCGTAAAATTTTGTGTTCATTTTACCAAAATTTATGTTTTCATTAACAAGTTATAGTGGTCATTCTTGATATAAATATTTTTATTAAATGTGCAACAATAAAGTTCAGATTTTTATTCTCTGTGCTCTAAATTTGGTTATTAATAAAAATTCAGACAATGAGAGCTCAAAAACATAGGCTATTAGTTTGTTTTGTTTTGTCTTGCTTTGAGATTGAGTCTTACTCTGTTGCCCAGACTGGAGTGCTGTGGCTATTCACAAGCATGATCGTAGTGTACTCCAGCCTTGAACTCCTGACTTCAAAGCATCATCCTGTCTCAGGCTTCTGAGTAGCTCGGACAACAGGTATGTGCCACTGTGCCTGGCTCAGGCTATTAGTTTTAGAGGTAAAATAGTTAAAACAAAATAAAACAGCCCAAAACACACTGATACAAGTGTATATGTTTGCAGTTAATATGGAGTTTGCTACAGGTTTCACTATAAGTCATACTAACGATATAGAAAGCAAGCAGTTCTGCTGAACATGGCCATCAATTTCACTGCTGAATATGGCCATCAATTTCAAGAGAGGTAGAGAGGTAGACAGGTACTGATTGATTAATATCTACATGAAGAACTAAACTTAGATTATTTAGCTCTAAGTATTAGGTCACATCTACAAAACTTTCCAAATTAACTTTTTCCCCCCCCCTCAGAGATACAGGGTTTTGCCATGTTGGCGAGGCTGGTCTTGAATTCCTGGCCTCAAGTGACCTGCCCCCCGAGCCTCCCAAAGTGCTGGGATTACAGGTGTGAGGTACTGCACCCGACCATGCCCAATTACCTTTAATTCACATTTGGAAGCAGAAAATGGCTTTAAAAATGGTGAAATAAAGAAAAACTGTGGAAATAGAGTGAATATTGTAATATCTAGTACTATAGCTAGGTGTTTTGTTTTTGTTTTTAATTAGTTTTAACAGCCCCAGAAATAAGCCAGGGGCCTGAAATATGGATTTTGTTTTGTATACACCTATTTCTATTCAGTAGGTATCTTGTCATGAATCATCCAAATTGTTTTAAATTGGCATGATAGTCGTGTAATGGAATGTTTACTCTCTTAAAGTGTACTCAGTGCAATCCCCACATTTAAATTCATTTGTATCAACATCACAGAGCAACAGTTGTAGAACTGATGCAGCAGAAAGTTATTAAAGTCACGAAATGGAAGAATCTCTGTGGTTATGAAAGCCGAACTTACATTTCCTCAAACTAGACACAATGTGGGTTCCTAGGAAAGAGGGAGGAAACTGAGCTTTATTACTCAGTCACTGGTCTGGGATTGTTTTCTTCCCTAAGTGCTCTAAACGAAGCCAAAGAAAGGCTATTAGCCAGTCAGCCATGGTTTCCTTTTATTACTGCTTAAACAAGTCAGTGATCTGGAACCAAAAAAGCTCTGCTCAAATAAGAATTTCACTGAACCAATTGCAAATGGCATTAGAATGAAATTGTTCAGAATACATTTGATGGTAATTAACATTTTCTGCTGTGAAAAATATTGTCTTGAAGTGAACCATTTGGAAACTGGAACCAACAGACTCTGGGCAGATTCTAAAGTTTGTATTTTCAAATCAGATGGGTTATTCGTTCATTATAATTTCCCTATTGTTAAAATAGACGGGGACGCCAAGCTTGACATCAAGGTGTTATCTTTTTCTCTTCCTGATTGGAATATAAATATGAAGACTATGAGGCTCATATAGATAAATTTTTAGCTTAAGAAACTATATTTAAAATTTTGTTTCTATGTATGATATGATGTAAAAAAATTACCTCAAATTTTCTATTTTAGGTAGTGATGAGATGTTGCTACATTTTAAATATCAGGTCTAAGAATCTATGTTACTTCCTCCCAGAAAATTTTTCTTCTTTATTATTTATGAATAAATAGAGGAACAAACTAGCAGAATTATCAAGAAAATCTATCATGTTAAATGACTGAAATATCAAAATAGCAAAATGTTGCTAATATTTGGTATCTGCAGGGATAATTAATATTTATCAAGCCATCTATGATTTTAATGATGCTGAATGTTGTTCTTGCACAAAACTGTTCCATATAATAAATAGGTAGGGTGTGGGTCACCTACACAAAATGAAGTGAGACAATTATTTTCAAACAATGCCACGAATGCAAAATTATTGCATTTATGTGAGTCTATTTTTCTACATCCATCCCTACCATCACTTCCAAACTTTAGTTTTGGTGCCAAAATTTTGTTTAACAAAAGTTTCATTTCATGTCACTAAAATAAGAGTATATTCAAAATAGAGAGAGATAGAGACAGAGACAGAGACAGATAGAGAGAGAGAGAGAGAGAGAGAGAGAGAGAGAGAAAGAGAGAAAGAGAGGGGCTTAGTCCATCTGTAATAGTATTTACTGATGACCAGTTATTGTGATGTTAGGAACCAGTCAGACACTGGTAAAGCAAAGGTAAATTTGACCTAGAGTTTGCTCTGAAGGAACTCACTTCTTGTCACAATTTTATGACCAATATTATTACATGAGAATGTATGGTACTTTCCTGCTTTTTCATCAATTTTATGAGTATCATTCTGTCTTTTATCTGCACGCTTCCTTAAAGCCTTCTTTTGCTCACATTTTGTTTTCTCCAAAGTCCTCTATCACTTACTTCTCTCATGTATTACCTTTAGGGGCACATAATTATACATTGCTTTAAATATTTATTTATATAATTTTTTCATGTATTAATGGTTATTACTACATCTTACATTTCATCTGCAGTGTTTTGCAGATGGCAGATATTTATAAAATTTGAATGAATGATTAAATATTGAGTAATTTATATATATATCTCATATAAGCATCTAAACATGTTAATACACAAGATAGTAAAAGCAAACCAATCTTTTGGTGGAATGTAAGTGCTCATTCAATATGGTGGCATGGGATCAATATGACAATATAACTACTATCTTCAACCTAATGGTAGCTCATTTGTTACGTGTTCTCAAATACCCATAATTAATCTTTAGAACCTTTTCATTGTTAAAGTCACTCATTTGAAAAGTCTGCTTTTTTTTTTCCTTGAAGATTGGAAGCAGAAAAATATATAATTTTGGAAGTAAACCAAGTTTGGATAGGCTCTCCAAACCGATTTGCTGACATAAATTTGGTAAAAGTATTAAGTGTGCTTGGAAGAAAATGAGAAACGGAAAAAGTACTGTGTTTGCGGGATCAGGTCCATGCAGAACTAAACACACAAGAGATTTAACCCAAACAAAGCCATAGAGCTAAGTCAGTTTCCAACCACCACAATCCAAAGAAAAAAGTGTTTTTTTTTTTTTTTTTTTTTTTGCATAAAAACAACAGTGTAGTGAAAAAATCCCTATAGAAAGTCAGTGGATGTTTGTTATTACTTATTATCATAGGCATTTTTCTTTTGCCTTTGTTTTTCTGTCAAATCCCGAATCTGAAAGTAGTATGAAGTGATTGTCTTCTTTGACATGGATAATTTGAATGGTAATGGGTTTTGTTCTGAAATGTCATGGTTCCAATTTGACTTAAGAGTACAAGTAGACACAGGCTCGATTTGGTTCTTTTGAGTTAAAAGATCTTATAGGACATTGTGAATCTTGGTCACTTCTCAGCAGTAACACATGAGTGGCTCCATGAAGGGAACATACTCCAAAGCCTTACAAAGATACTGTGATAGTTTATATTGAATGCCAACTTGATTGGATTGAAGGATACAAAGTATTGATCCTGGGTGTGTCTGCGAGGGTGTTGCCAAAGAAGATTAACATTTGAGTCAGTGGACTGGGAGAGGCAGACCCACTCTCAGTCTGGGTGGGCACCATTTAACCAGCTGCCAGCACAGCTAGAACAAAAGCAGGCAGAAGAATGTGGAAGGATTAGACTGACTGAGTTTTCCGGCCTTCATCTTTCCCTCACGCTGGATGCTTCCTGCCCTCAAACATCGGACTCCAAGTTCTTCAGCTTTCAGGCTCTTGGACCTACACCAGTGGTTGCCAGAGGCTCTCAGGCCTTTGGCCACAGATTGAAGGCTGCACGATCAACTTCCCTACTTTTGAGGTTTGGGGACTTGGACTGGCTTTTTTGCTCCTTAGCTTGCAGATGGCCTGTTATGAAATTTCACCTTGTGATCATGTGAGTCAACACTCCTTAAAAACTCCATTTCATATATACATCTATCCTAGTAGTTCTGTCTCTCTAGAGAACGCTGACTAATACAGGCACTATTTAGGACAAAAATATTTTAGGTGATCTAGGTCTGTGTGTTCAAAGTCCAGGCTTGATTAGTCATTGCTATTAAATTATTTTAAAAAGAGACACAGTAGGTTTCAGACTTAACTAAACTCTTAAAATTACTCCTTAAGAAGGCCACAAAAACCTGAGGGCTCCCTCCCCAAAGATTACAGACTATGCCACATGGCCAATACAACATTTGTTTGTATTCCAGTGAAAACAAAATGGAAACCAGCTCCTTTATTGCTTTCAATTACAAAAAGATACTAAAATGATCATTAATATGCTCGATAACAAAGGTGATTTTCATTGTGGATTTATGTGTAACATGTAATATTTTGCTAGCTTCCACTTGGCTTATATTTTAAAGTCTTTGATTTTCAGGAAAAATAAATACCAGTAGGTTGAGATAATGAAAATAAGCCAAAGAAAGGTCTACCTGAAAATAAATGTTGTTTTTTGTTTTCTTTTGTTTTTCTAGAGACAGAGTCTTACTCTGTTGCCCAGGCTGGAGTACAGTGACATGATTACAGCTCACAACAGCCTCAATCTGTAGGGCTCAAGAGGCCCTCTTGCCTCAGCCTCTCTAGTAGCTGGGACTACAGGTATGCACCACTGTGCCCGGCTAATTTTTGTTTGTTTGTTTTGTTTTGTAGAGACAGAGTCTCTCTATAATCCTCAGGCTTGTCTCAAACTCCTGGCTTCAAGCAATCCTCCTGCTTCAGCCTCCCAAAATGCTGGAATTATAACTGTGAGCCTCCACACCTGACATTAATGATTTAATAAGACAAAATACACATGAACGTTACTTACTAGGAAGTTCTGGTGGAGGAGTTGGCACCAAAGTTGGTTCTGGATAAAGACTCCCATTGCAAATCCCATGTGTTAGGCTAATGTCATCCAATGCGATATCACTCAGGATCTTGTTTTTAAAAGCATGAAAACCAACCTGCAATTCAGAGAGGCATATGAAATGACTTGATTCCATTCTAATCTTCTCTGACTTGATTCTTCTTGTGAGCCCAAGAGAGTCAATATTGTCTAGAGATTCAATGTTGTCACCTCAAACTATATGGTGACCGGTTAATACATAGTGAAATCTTGACAGATCATGCTTTTTAAATCCTTCTGCTGAACCCAACTCCCTATTTATGTGTTCACACTGGCTAAATTTCCAATGGCGTCTTCCTTCTGAGTTAGTCAGTATTGTTACAGTTTCTATCTCTCTGTCTGTCTGTGTCTTTTTTATGATATTGGCATAATCCAGTGTACTCTGTCATGAATATATATCATCTGGCAGGAGAAAGCAATTTTCTCCCAAATTTCTTCTCTCAGCAATAAATTAAACATTCAGGTAGTTTTCTGCCTTCTTAGAGCATATAAAGCCTGAAGAGAAAACACACCGGAGGTGAAGGGGACGAGAGAAAGTATGAGTGTAAAATGATCATTCAGGACCAGCTGTTACTGGTCGTAGTTCACCCAGGGTGTTGATGTGGGATACTGTGCAAGGGTGATGCCTGGAGGACAGAGAGCCAGACTTGGAAGAAAGGTCCAGTGGCTAGAGGTAACATATTAGGTTCTCAGGAACATTGCCAATCCCATATTTTAGGCTAATGTCATCCAATGCTATATCACTCAGGATCTTGTTTTTTAAAGCATTAAAAGCAACCTGCAATTCAGAGAGGCATATGAAATGATTTGATTCCATTCTAAACAGGAACAGTGGGTATTTTAGCTGTACTTTCCTGGATCCTGTGCTATGTAGAAGAGGAAAGACATAAATTGAATGTCTGCTATATGCTACTTGCTATGCTAGGCACATGGTATACATTGATCTTGTTTAATTTTCAGCACTCATTCATTCACTCATTTGTTTATCCATTCCATCTACTTCATACCAGACATTATTTCAGTATGTATTATTTTCTTCCTTACACATATGACCTAATTAAATTTCAAGGAGAGTACGGTGACTCGTTCATGATTTCACAACAAAATGGCAAAGCCAAAGTGCACATATCTGTAGAACTTGACACTCTCGCACCACCCCACGAGCTGTGAGAAAATGGACCCAATTATATTACGTTAGAAAAGATGCTCTGTGAGTGCAGCCACATTTGGCCACTGCATTACTGACTTCCCCTTCCGCTCTCTCTTTTCTCCCCCGCTGTTCCATTTAGCCTTCTTTGAATGATCAGAAAACAAAATTGGAGAGGAAACGTCCCATAAAAGGATCAAATAAGAAGATAGAAAAGAAAGTAAAAGGAAGAGAAGGAAGGAAAGATAGATGGGAGGAAAACAGTTGAGAGTTATTAATTATTGCCTACCTTGCACCAAGTCATGGGGAAAATCTGGAGCCTTTGATGATGGCAGTGTCTGTCCAAATACACATCTTCTGAAAGTGATACTCTCATGTTTGAAATTACCAATTGAAAACCTTATTAATTTGGTCAAACTAATAGCCTCTATTATGCCATATTTTAATTGCAAAGACCCTCAGGAAGAGAACACATTAAAGTGTTATTTGAAAAATTAATTCACCTTAATGTGAAATAAATGATCAGAGACTTCCCAATGATACAGCTCATATAATTTGTTCCTAAAGGAAACATGTGGAGATTAAATCAGAGTGGGGCTGGGTGGGTGGATGCCGATGGTAGCAGGTGTAGAAAAGGGCAGGGCTGACCTAGGTGGTGTTTGTGAAAAGCTGAAAATTGTAGGTAGGTAGAGGACTTAGAGATAAATGGTTGGCCTATGCTAGAAAGTTGCTGAAGGAAGCCGAAATATTCTAAAAGGCTTCTATGTATTTTATGGACCATTATAAGCTGTATTTTCATTAGCACATTGTTCCTCAATGATGGTTTTTAATAGGCTAATGAATAAATGAAAATTAAATATTCGAAGATAAAATATGAGGTAGATTGGGCAAGTAGAGAAAGTGACTTGATTATCTTCAGAAAATTAATTTTTTCACTGTATCATTCTAAATATAATTGTACCACCACAAAAAGAATGCAAATATAAATAATAAAGTGTTTTGCAAACCTTAAATTTAACTGTTTCATTTAGGGTTACTTGTCCATAATTCCAATTTTCTCCATAATTTCCTTCCTTTTGGAAAACTGTCTTCTCCATATTTTGGTCATTGCTGATATTAATGCTTAATTTATGGACATTTTCACCATACATATGATACCTAGTTTGGAAAGAAGCAAAATGTTTGGATGCCTACAACATTAGAATAAGTCCTTTTCAGAGCTTTTTTAATTCTTTACTTTCTTTGAAACAACCTTTTTCTCCCTCTGGGTTTTGGAGTTGCTGGGGATGGGGAGAGGAGTCTATCAATGTTTTGTTGCTTATCAGTTGGGAAAGTAATAGTATATGCATTAAAACTTTAGCCAATATCTTAGTGAAATGTGAGCCTGGTGGCCTGAGCAAGGCAATGTTACCCATTAAATAAGGCAGCGTTTAAACAGGTGTCTACAACATACCAGAAACTAAGGCAAACTGGCTCCAAAGTGGGGTCCAAGGGGAGGCTTAAAAGTCCCACATGTTCTTTTCTCCCTCCTGGTCCAGTTGGGGTGGAAATGTAAAATCCTGTAAAAATAACAAAAAAAGTTTTATTTCACTTAAATATTGCATTTTCATTGTGTGACATGTAGACTTTGTAAACAGGAAAGAAAAATTTTAAGATGAAAGGTTAAGGAAACATATTTTGATATAGTGGACAGGACACTAGACTCGAGCTCAGAAAGCAGTATTTTTGCCATAACAGATTGTTATTGACAAAAATAGCTTAACACTGGGCCTCCCACTTTATTAAACAAGAGCCTTGAAGTGGAGTACCGCCAAGGATATATAAAATTCTGACTTACTATGAGTCACTAAATAATCCAGCCCAGTTCCTGACTTAATTCTAGTTTACTAGATATTTTGATTAACTCACATCTTTAGAGACAGTCAGTACATGTGGATATTTAGAGATGCTAGTGGACTAACTCAGAATATACACACACACATATATAAATACAAAACATTTAAGAGTTTCTAAGACTTTCAGTTTTATATTTCACTGAACATTTCATATCTCTAAATAAGAACTTGCCTTATTTTAAAACAGTCTTATCTTTCTTTAGTCCTGTGAATGATGGGTAATCAGATCACCGAGGAGCAGGAAGCATGCTAATATGTATAAAAGCTTTCAAAATAGCACAAGGCTCTGCATAAAGTACTTTTTGATCTGAAATTCATTATTCCAACCAATGATTTCAGTCATGTGAAGTTTGCGAAGGGTTGTTGGGATAACATCTTGAACATTTTCTTAGGGGAATTCATTCTATTCTTAGTTTCCTGCTCACATATTGTGACAGGAAGCAAGAATCATGTAACAAGATATTATATAAAGCAAATGTGATGTTGGATTAATCTAATTTGATTGGAATGAAATTTTTTATGAGATGCTGAAATTTAGTGTTTACTCGAAATCAAGCATCTTCTCTCCTGTGCTTTCCAACAGAAAAATATAGGCAACGTTGCATATAAACTTTAAACTCATTCATTTATGAGATGCAAAGTAAGAACAAGGCATAAAGAAAAGAAGCTAGTGGAACTGCCTGTAGATATATCAATGGATATTTAGACCAGTGAGGCAAAAATTATTCAGAATAAATGAATGTTTTATCAAGGTGAAATTATGGTCTAGTGGCTTAATACATGTAATATGTATTCATTTATTTGCTTTATATGACAAACTGTAAAATAATACTGTGTTTAACATTCTATATTAACACATTACTCCTATTTTATATAATGCTGTAATATTTCATGAGTACCTATCTTAGATATTTCATGAGTGTTCTAATTATATGACTGAACGGAGAAGAGCGGCATAGGTACAGAAGAGAGATCCCAGAATCCACTCTCTAAATGCGCAACTCCAAATCACTTTTGAATTTACCTTACTTTTGATTACTTAGAACATAATTGGGGAAGAAATAATTGAAATATCACTGAATATCATGAATAAATACTCAAATGGTTAGCCTATTCAGAAAAATTTCTAATTAGCTACAATTATATAAACACACATTATGCTCCTATTTATGTTTGGCCATGTTCACAGTCAATAGTTATAACTAATTTGAAATAATTAGAAACTGTTTTTCACTTATTAAGCAGTGATATATTTGGAGTTTTCAGTATGATCAAAATATGACGCTATGAGTTTTTCTTGTCAGTGATCAGGTAAAACATAATTAATTATGTAGACTATAGTACCTTATAAATCTTGTCTAGAGTAAATATCATATTGGTTGCATATTATTGAATATAGTAAAATAATATACAATATTAAATTGCTATTTTTGTGATATCAACTTCATTCTTTAGTTAACAAATTAGAAGATGAATAACATCCTTCACAAAATGCTAAGGTTTAAGAGTAGAGATTTGTAGTTTACATAAAACTGTACTTAGTCTAACCACTAACTGTCCTTAAATTGCATCTATGACATTTTACCCTAAGGGATCACTTAATCTCTGGTTAACACATGCCAGATGCAGAAGAAATTATTGTATTCCAAGGCATCCCATTCCATTTCAACATGATTAGAAAATTATTTTCCTTTTTTAAAAAATAAGCTTATATGCACCTATTATATCTAATTTTGCCTTGTGGGACTATTTGCAATATAACGTATTCGTTAGCTCCACAAAAGTTTAAAGGCCACTATTACATCTCTCCTAAGTCTTCTCAAGATTATCCATCACTTTTTCTTCCTTAAATAATTTTATTAAGGCACAGTTTCAGTTTGCTTCTTTAATTTGAGAAGCTGTCAATTAGTTGTACATCCAGTTGCTTCCACTTAAAGTATGGAAACTCACATTCACACAGCATGTCTGTTGGGCTATCTCACCAGGGAGCAGAGCAGAAACATCCCAATGCATGGAACTATTACTGAAGACAGACCATCACTGTCACTATTTCCAAGTGCATCTCATTTCTAGTTCTCTGATTCTTCATGGGAGTCATCTCTTACACCATTGCTCAATAATGCTTTCTTATGCACAATCGAATTAGCCCCTTGTTCAAGATCTTTTTTTTTTTTTTTTTTTTTTTT